>NC_064811.1:39120384-39175980 GCF_023721935.1 Panthera uncia | reverse complement strand
ATAGAGCAATCTACTAAGAAAACAAACAGGGGGCGCCTGGGTGGCTCAGTAAGTTGAGCATCTGTCTTAGGCTCAGGTCATGATCCCACGGTCCATGGGTTCGAGCCCCGCGTCGGGCTCTGTGCTCAAGAGCCTGGAGCCTGTTTCAGATTCTGTGTCCTCCTCTCTCTCTGCCCCTCCCCAACTCATGCTCTGTCTGTCTCTCTCTCTCTCTCTCTCTCTCAAAAATAAATAAACATTAAAAAAAATTAAAAAAAAAAAAAGAAAACAAACAGGATCTGTGTTACCATCTCTGCATTTTCAGAAGAGAGAGACCAGCTCTGGGGAGGGAAGGACTGAGCAGAGATCATGTGGCATCACCCAGAGTGGGGTGGCACAGGGCAGGGGGAATGTTTGGAGGTGTAAAAGTGGAGCAGGGATGTAGGAGACATTACCCAAGGCTCAGAAGGGGGCTGAGTTTTGCCATGTCCCTCACATAGCAGGGAAAGAGGCAGGATTTCAGACAGGAGTGGCTGTGTGGGGCAGCCTAGAAAGCTTGACTCTGGGGACCATGACACTGCACCCTGGGATGGATCAGACATAGTGGAGTGGTCTATTCAGTACAAACCCTAAGGGTGTAGAACCACGAGTCCCTCAGCAATTATCTGAGGAATTGAAAACCAGAGTCCCTTCCTCGGTTCTTCCAGGTACCATGTAAGCCCCTTGGATCCTCACAGCGCCCTAGGAAGGCTGAAATCCCTGAAACACATGTCTGAATAAGATTTCTTATCACCCTTTTGAGTGGGGAAGGATGTGTTCATTTAGAAAAATAAAGCTATGTGGCGTTTCTCATACTGTAGTGTGACAGAGTTAGGGCCACACCCACTTCTGAGCTCATTGTGCTTCCTTCCGTGTTGACTTCTCATTGTCACTTCTCAAGTCATGTAACTTCCCTGAACTCTCCTACTCCCACCTCGAAAGCTACTCGTCCAATAGCTCATTCTTTCAAGTCTAGATATAAGGAGAAGCACAACAGACTGTAGTTAAATTCAGAACTAAGTATTCATAGCCAAAAAAAAAGTGTAATTAAAGTGTAATCTCTCTGAGACTTTAAGTAAACACTTAAAATCTTCAGGGTGAAGGGTCGTCAAACTTGTTTGGGCAGCAAAACCCCATTTTCAAAGGAAATTTTCCACGGACCAAAATTTGTAAAGCGGACAAGGGTGGAATTCCCTGGCTAAAGTGGAGAGGGGACTGGAGACACCCCTCCAACCCACGATGTGGCCCCAGAGCCCCTTCCCTTGGTCTCCTAGAGTTCATCGGAAAACCACCATTCATTTTAACCTAAGGAATGAGTAGTGTGGGTGTAGGTTTGGGGGGAGTGGTAGACACATCTCCACAGGCCAGCGGGGAAGATTATTTTAGGTAGAAGTGTCCTTTACACTCATTGTCCTACCACACAAGCAAATGCTCCTCAGAAGGCCGGCTTGCCAGCAGGTTTGAGTGAGTATCCCACACTAACACAGAGGGATTTTTAACATTTCATCAGCACCTTATTTCCCTGCCAATTAAAAGAAGAAAGTTGTAAGATATGTATTGCCTTTGAACATCTCCCCCCAAAGGAATGATCATTTAGTTCTGCTAGGCACCTTACACTCTGTCTTTACTTAATTATTTAACAACTATTTAATTCTATCCTAGACTCAGGAGTGAGAGAGACTGATACAGTGCTTTCTCTCACGGAGCTTACATTCTAGAAGGGAGAGAGAGGGAGACAATAAACAAACAAATACCTTCTGCTAATATAAATTATGGGAATCATAAAACAGTCTTTTTTTAAAGCAGGCTGTAGTTCTGATGGTTTTGAGCATCAGCACTATTAGAAATGATTAGCATGGTGCACCATGTTTAATAGAGGCCTAGTAGATGTGCAAGAAGGTAAAGAAGAGAATGAGAGCATTTCTCACCTTGGAAGATGGATACTTTTCCTGAGGAAGCCTCATTTTAGTGATGGGATTAGAGAGAGAGACAGAATAAGACTGGCTTCATGTTTGGATGGTAAATATATTCCTGATGTTGGTGACTCTTCATCCCCAGCCCCCTCTATCTTCAAGACTGATCATTGTTTATTTGATTCATGCCAACCGGTAGGCAAAACTGAGTACCACTCTGCTCCCCACAAAGAACATACTCATACAAAATCACTTAAAAATGCCTTAAAAAAAACACCCCACTTCCTTTGATATCTACCACCCATTTATTCGCTTCTGCAGCAGCAAAGTTGTCCTGCCTTTCTGAGCTACTTCCTCCTCTTTTATTCTCTCTTAAACATAGACTTTTGTCCTTCGAACTCCATTGAAACTGCTCTTATTAGAGTCCCCACTGACCTCACATTGCCAAAATCTCATCTAGGCACATGGTGTCAAATCGATATGCTGACAACTCACACATTAATATTAATATTGTTCCTATTTGGATTTTACTCCTATCCTCTTTCCCAGACGTTGAACTTACATATCCAGTTGTCTACTTAATATCTCTACTTGGGTGCCCACTGTATATGTCAGATGCAACAAGTTTCCAAAATGCAACTCTTGATGTTTTTTCCCACAGTCTTGCTCCTCCAGTAGGCTTCTCCACCTCAGGAGATGGCAATTCCAGTCTTCTGGCTGGCGGGAAACTTTGTCCTCATTGGCTCTTGTCTTTCCCTCACAATTCTCATTGTGTGGGCCAGAAAACCCTCCTGGCTCTACTTTGAAAACACATCCAGCATCCAGTCAGGTCTCGGCACCCTCGCTGCTGCCCCCACGAAGCCGCCATCACTCTTTCTGGACAGCTCCGATAGGCTCCTAACACTTGTTCCCACTGGTTTCTTTGCCCCTCTAGAGTATTTCCAACACCACAGGCAGAGATCCTTGTAAACATAGGTCAGATCATACCACATTTTACTGAAACCTTGTAATGACTTTACTTTTATTTTAAGTCTTTGCAAAGCCCTAGGTGGTTGACCCCTCCCTTCTACTCTCCTTCATGTCTTGCTACATTCTCCACCACTTGCTCTACTGGGGCCACACGGGTTTCTTTGCTTTCCCCATACCCCACACCCCCGCCAGACATGCTCCTGCCTGAGAGTCTTTGCACTGAGACCTCCTTCTGCTGAAATCTTCCCCTGAAAGTTGGTTAATTCCTTCACCTCTTTGAAGTTGTTACTTAAATGTCAACTTTTAGTGAGGCATAGCACTGGCTCCTCTCTTTCCCCATGGGGATGCTTTACTTGTTCATACACAGAGCTCTCTGATACCCATGCATACCTACCCATGTTAATGTTCAACAAAAAGAAGGGTGTACTAGTGAGTATGGTGTGGAAAGCTGGGTAAGACCGAGTTGACTCACTTGAGCATATCGTTAGATTTTCTTTCTCCTTTCTCATCTTTTATCTTTCACCTCAATCCTTTTATCAACCCAAAGATACAGTGCTCTCCACAAGAGGAATTCTTGTATCAGCTGCTGAAAGATTAGACATGTTATTTTTCTAGTCAAATACTCTCGTAAAAGGTAAGAGCGATAGAGGTTGACAGTAACTTAATTTCAAGCAGCATGTAGTATTGAAGGGCTAGCAGGCTCTCAGTACAGGCTCAGGTGATAAGAGTCTCTGCCAGGTCAGCTTTCTTTTCAGACGTTGAGTTGAACCTGAGCTTCAGACTTTATACAAAGGCTCAAAGACTGAGTGAATGAGGACATTATACAGTCAGTGATTGGTAGGTAGTTTCTGAAAAGGACTCCAAAAATTAACAATCAAAGTATTGAGAGCATTTGCCAATATAAATGCCTCCCATAATACACCAGCAGAGCAAACTGAGAGACCTGGAAGCAGCTGTAGAAAATCTAAAAGGTCATTTCAGGATATGGATGTTATTTCAGCAGGCTGTTATCAGAGACCAAAATACTGAAGAGTTGATCATCTTCATGGGTATATACTCTTCAGAATCCAGAGAATTCTGAAGTCAGGTGGTTCATAATTATCCCCATCATCTGGACATGTACACTAGTGTCTTAGGCAATATTCCTTTGTATGCTGCTATTATTGCATTAATATTAATCAGTTGCCAGGTGTCTAAATGGAAATCAACTTCGGTGGTGAAGTACCTTTACTTGGTAAAATTATCTTTATCAGATGACCATCAGTAGAATATATGCTACCAAAGGTAGGGGATTATTTTTGTTTTCTTCACTGCTGTGTCCCTAGATGCTAGAATAATGCCTAGCACATAGTAAACATCCAGTAACTGATTAACAAATGAATCTTCTGTTGATCAATTTGCCATTGACTTAAAGTCCAACATGCACCTCTTAGAATCATAGATGATTGTATAGCATGTCAAGATTGTATAGCATGACTTCTCCTCATGGGATCTTTCTTTTTCACTTTAAGGGCTAAGTCAAAAGGTTATTTGAATGAAGATAAATGGTATAAGAAAGTGAAATTTATGGTTGAAAAATTTCGACAGAGATTTGTTATGAGCTCTCTCAGGGTGTTCTCTAAAAAACCCAGAGCTGAGATGGAATGTCATCTCACCTGGTCCCAATCACCTGAAGGGCAGACATTTATCTTTTGTTTAGATAGAAAAATAAAGACAAACTTGAACTTTTACTTGGAACTGATGTCTTTGAACTGACCACAAATAAGGTGACCACACAACTGCTCTGGAAAAGAAACCGGGCATGGGTGTGTGGTATGGGGGACTGAGCCTGAAGCTCAGACCTCATGATTCTGTGTCTACCTGGCTATATGACTTTGGGCAATTGTTGTCTTAACCACATGACACTCCAATTTCTGTATTTGTAAATCACCGTTTCCCCTAAGGAAGGTGAATAGAATGCCTGCCTGTCCACTTTATGCGGCTGCTTGGAAATTCCAAAGAAGATGTGTTTGAAGTACTTTGCTAGTTGAACAGTTTTACACACCAGAAGTGGAAGTGCTGAATACAAGTTAAGGAGAAATCAAACAGAAAATAAACAAAAGTTATTCTGAGTTTACAAAAATAGTATTGATTAATGAAACTATGAACTTCTAAAGAAAGAATAAGAATAAACAAACAACTTACAGTGTAAAACCAAGGGCAATCACACCTCCCACTGTGGAACCACACAAAAGAAGTCAGTGTCTGCTGAATCAGCCAAGACAGGGGGATATCAATAATCAAAACAATGCAAGCAATGCTATGTTTTAAATTTGATCCAGATTTGACATAACCATACACAAGAGATGGCTTTACTGGAGTAAAATATTTAGGGTCTTAACGATGAAATCTAGATGTTAGGAGCTATTTACGGGTGAACTTTCAGCTACATTTCTAGAGGAATCATCGGAGCCCTAAGGTGGGGAATGCAATAATTCTTCTGAAACATTGCAGCTGCTGAAATGCAGACAGATGGAATTTCTGCAGTCTCTAATATAACACAGAAACAATCCCAACAATAGGATAAACACTTATGCCTTGAAAATGTTCTCTTAACCCTAGAGAGAGGATATTGTATAGACCGGCCAGTAAAATCTTAGTGTTTTGGATTCTCCTTTTATATCTGGTTTCCTGTGTACCTTTTAGAAGTCTGTATTTGTAGGTGTAGGAATGCAGCCCCGTGCTGAGTCCTCTAAGACTATTCAAAATATAAACATGCTTCATATTTTAGTAGTTGAGGTCCATAGATGTAATTTGTATTGATACTGAAATGGTAGCATGTAAAGGAAAACCAGACATTTGTTGCTGATCTTTTGACGATTACACATGAAGTAACATCATAAGAAACTTTAATCAATCAGCTGGTAATTAATGTTCAGCAAATCAAAATTCAGATTTCCTTGATACCATTGGAAAATAATTAAGTAATTGCATTTTTTCTTTGCTTTTTTGGTAATATATTGTGCTTCATTGAGATTGAGGTGACTTTTTCTCATCATATATTAACTAAGAACCTTCTGAGTGCCAGCCACTCTCTTAAGAGATACTTCTCTGTATTTCTAATTCTGAGTTAAAATATTTTGTTATTTCCTAGTTCTCTTTAGTTAGTCAACAAAGCTCATCTCATCAAGGAATATACCGTTCTGGGAGCAGTGACAGCAAGCAGGCAACTGACCACACGAATGATCACACTATCTTTTGTGGAGGGACAGAGACAAAGAGAGACAGAAGTTTTCAAGGGTTGCGTTTACTTAGTTACTCTGAATTGAAAACTCGTGAAAAACTTAGCTTTTTTCTTTTCTGATTAAAAAAGTCAGACATCATGAAAGCCAGTGGTATGCCCCAGCCCAAAGCTCTTAGTCCCGTGAAAGGAAGTGGGCACGATCCCATCCTGCACTTTCCCACTGCGTTGCTAAAGCCAGCAGGTGCACATAGTCCACATAGGGGATGCTCCTTAATCACCCGGCTCTGGTGGCGGGCGGGGGGGGGGGGGGGGGTATTTCTGGGCACCACGGGATTGTAACTATTGGAGAGACAGTTCTTGGCAGGCTAGATATATGCACCCTTATGTTTACTGCAGCATTATTTGTAAAAACCAAGATATGGAAGCAACTGAAGTGTCCATCAGCAGATGAATGGATACAAAAGATGAAGTATATACACACACAATTGAATATTACTCAGCCATAATAAAGAATGAAATCTTGCCGTTTGCAACAACATAGATGGATCTACAGAGTATAATGCTAAGTGAAATAAGTCAGACAAAGACAGATACCATATGAGTTCATTTATATGTGGAAATTAAGAAACAAAACAAATGAACAAAGAAAAAAAGAGACAAACAAAAAATCAGACTCTGAAATATGGGGACTAAATTGGTGGTTGCCAGAGAGGAGGCGGGTGGGAGGATGGGTGAAATAGGCAATGGGGATTAAGAGTACACTTATCATGATGAGCACTGAGTAATGTACAGAATTGTTGAATCATTATATTATATCTGAAAGTAATATAAATAATTAATATAATTAATACATATAAAATAATTAACCGCATGTAAACTATACTGGAATTAAAATAATAATTAATTAAATAATTAATTAAAATGGATAGAAGATCTGAATAGACATTTTTCCCAAGACATGCAGATGGCCAAAAGGTAACTGAAACGATGCCCAACATCACTGACAATCAGGGAAATGCAAATCAAAAGCAAAATGAGATATCACCTCACCTCTGTTAGAATGGCTATTATCAAAAAGACAAGAAATAAAAAAGAAAGACAACAACTGTTGGTGAGGGTGTGGCAAAAAGAGAACCTTGTACACTGTGGGTAGAAGTGGAATTGGTGCCTCAACCCCTATGGAAAACAGAATGGAGTTTCCTCAAAAAATTAAAAGTAGAACTACCATGTGGTCTAGTAATTCCAGTTCTGGGACTTTATCTGAAGAAAAGGGAAACACTAATTCAAAATTGTATATGCATTCCCACATTCATTGAAGCATTATTTTTAATAGTCAAGATATGGAAACAACCAAAGTGTCCATCAATGGATGAATGGTATATACATACGTGTGTGTGTGTGTGTGTGTGTGTGTGTGTGTGTGTGTATGTAATGGAATATTACTGAACCATTAAAAAAGAACCATAAAAAAAGGAAATTTTTCCATTTGTGACAACATATATGGCCCTCGAAGGCATTATGCCAAGGGAAAAGTCAAAGAAAGACAAATACCACATGATCCCTCTTATAGGTGGAATCTTACAAACAAACAAAAGCAAAACAAAACACCAAACTCATGGACACAGAGAACAGATTGGTGTTTGCAAGAGGCAGAGTCTAGGGGGAGGTGGAAGAAATGGGTAAATATTGGTTTTTGTCTGTATTCGTTTAAATAAATTGAATAAAAGATTTTTAAAAAACAAATAAAAGACCTTATTTCCAAAAAAAAAGTCCATATCCAAAAAAAAAACCCAAAAAAACAAACTCATCAAACCATAAGGGAAGAGAGCAAGAGAAGGAACAAAGAACTAGAAAGCAACCAGGAGGCAATGAACCGAATGGCAGTAAGTACCTACCTAATAATTACTTTAAATGTAAATGGACTAGGACTCACGTTGTGGTGGCTGTGGGAGGTGCTGCTGCGAAAGGAGGCAGACGAGGAGATGGGGCAGAAAACTGGTTTGTCCCACAAGAGCATACGGCATGAGTAGGGCAGGGGTCCTGACTCAGGAGCTTCTGGCCATGCCTGGTCTCTTCATTGTCCTGGAAACGGTCTGACGTGGGACTGAAATGAGAGGTACTCAGTGTTCCCTGATTTCTGTACGTTATCATCTCGTGTACACCTCATTCCCACAATAGTCTGGCTTGTCCATTCCCTGATCTGCAAATCCCCATTCCTTCATGGATTTGAAGGCTCTGCTTTCCTCCTTGAATAACTTTGCATCCCTCTCACTTGCTGAAAGTTGGGACAATGTTGGATTATGGTGGAACCAATCCCGCAACACACTGTGAACACACTCTTCCTTACCAATAACTTGACTGCGGAAGTGATGCAGGAGGCGCTGCAAAAGAAGGCAGGTCTCACTCTCTCCTACCATCCGCCTATTTTCTGACCCTTGAAGCACATAACCTGGAAAACCTGGAAGGAGTGCCTGGTGCTCCTGGCTCTGGGAAACCGTCCATATTTATTCTTCTCACACAGCCCAGGATGCCACGCCTCAAGAAGTCAGCAGCCAGTTGGTTTAAGGGCTTGGAGTTTGCACCTCCAGGCCCATACATCCTTCCAAAGCTCCCAACTACCCCACAAGGGAAATGTACAGGGTAGAATTCGGTGTTAACTGCACCCACGGACCGGCCAAAGTCATTTCTGCAGTGAAAGGAATTGTGTGTGTTTCTGTCACTTCTTCTACCAGGACTGATGATGAAGAACAAATGTGGATTAGTCTGAATTGTAGTCAGGGGGATTTGATGCAGGTGGTGGCTGTTCTTTCTAAGAGCAGACATTTTATCAGAAGACTGAAGTTCTGTCACTGGGGAAGCCTCGGCTCCCACATGCTGGAATGGGACAGTTGTGCACAGTGGATGTGTCTGTTTCCTTGGCAGCCATGATTGTGTGAATCAAAAGTCACTTTAAACTATCTCATGGTCGCCTTGCTCTTGAGGTAAGAAGGACCTTGGTGTCTCCAGTCAAAGCTGTGACCCTGTGCACTGGTTCTAGGAGCACTGTGCTGCAGGTTGGCAGTGGCCGACCTTTCCCTCACAAGTGAGATGTCCCGTCGTGATGCTCTGTATGCTGCACCCCAAGGAATAAATGTCTTCCTGTGTCAACACAGCAACATCGAGTGAAGCTTTCTTTCTGATCTTCAAGATATGCTAGGTGCTCCCTTAGGAAAATAAGGTTAATATTATCCTGTCAGAAACAGACAGGGACCCTCTTCATGTGGTGCACAGCATACAGGAACAACAGGATGACAAAATCGACAAACTGATTGGTTCCCAATGTGAATGCATAACGAGAATCAACAGAGTTGGTATCCTTGTGGAAGAATGTCTTAGAATGTACTTATTTCTGGCTTCTAAATCTGCTTCACCAAATGTCCTGTAGCTCATATGGTGAAAACCATGACGTAACTACCATTAAAGAACAAATATTCATCATAAAAGATGAACTAAGAATATACAATGTAAAGTATATATTCATTATAAACTCCAGGAAAGAGCAACTAAAATCTGTTTACTTAACATTCTTGGTAAGTAGCTCAAGCAATTGTCTCTTTAGCTTAATTAAAGGTGGAATGTGTCATTCTAGATCTTTCTGCCCTTAACCAGTTTAAAAACATACTTTTAGGGGCCCCTGGGTGGCTTAGTTGGTTGAGCGTCTGACTCAACCAACTCATGTCATGATCTCCTGGTTTGTGGGATTGAGCCCTTTATGGGGCTCTGGGCTGACAGCACAGAGCCTGCTTGGGGTTCTCTCTCCCCCTCTCTCTGTGTCTCCCCCACTAGTGCTCTCTCTTTCTCAAAAATAAATATTAAAAAAATAAAAGTGAAAACATACTTTTAAAAAACTTCAGATTGGAACACTGATTTCTAGGTAGTAGCCTCTAGAGGGTGATAAGGTCTGTCTGTATGTTCCTGTTTCTAGATTACTAATCTCTCACCTAAATTTCAAAATCAGAGGGAGGTTTTTTTTCTTAATATACATGAGAATTATTCATAACTATTATTTTATTGCTTTTAGGTAACTCACCTGTAATTTTATCAGGAATATATAAAAATGGTTAGCTTTCAAAATAATACCAGTAATTATATAATATTAATTTTGTGCCAGGCACTCTCTTAAGTATGTTGTAAATATTTTCAATTCTTTATAAACAAGAATATAGTTATTATTATCCCCATTTTACAGATGAAGAAACTGAAACAGAGGTTAAAGAGTTTGCCCAAGGCCACATAGTTAGGAAGTGATGGGAGTTAGGACACAAACTCAGGCAGTCTGGCTCCAGAGTCTGTGTTTTTAACTACTTCTTAATCAGCATGGATGATAAGACTGATATAGGAGGTATGTAAGAAATCCTGAAGGAAAAGTAATCCATTTTAACTGGGATTTTCTCTGGGTGGTATGATGGAAGGTTTTTCTTTTGAATGCTCGTATACATGTATATTTCTAATTTATGCTGAGCATGTTACTTTGATAATGAGAAAAGAAAATCTTTTTCAAATACTGTCTAACATGGGGCTCCTGGGTGGCTCGGTCGGTTAAGCGTCCAACTTCGGCTCAGGTCATGATCTCTCAGCTCGTGGGTTCGAGCCCCACGTCAGGCTCTGTGCTGACAGCTCAGAGCCTGGAGCCTGCTTTGGATTCTGTGTCTCCTTCTCTCTCTGTTCCTCCCCTGTTCACGCTCTCTCTCTCTCTTTCTCTCAAAAATAAATAAAGATTAGACCAATTTTACATTTCTTTTGTAGGACCCCTTTCCTACCAATCTTATCTCCTGGAGGATTTGGGATCCTAACTTACAAATTATTCTTGGTGATTCACCTGTAATATTAATTCACTACAGAAATAACCAATTGGACTGAGCCTTAAAAAATGCACCCAGTTAGAGAATTGGAGGAGGAGCCAAGAGAGGAGGTGGGAGAAGATCAGCAGTGTCAGAAGCCAAGTAGAGAGCTTTGATGAGAGACCATCAACAATGTCCAAGTGAGAGAATGAGACAGCAGACAGCTTTGAGATACTATCTCAATGGTATTTGCTTCAGTTATTGTTTGTGTTTTATGTGGGGAGAATAGGACAGAAATTGGATAATACTTAAGAGTTTAATACTTCAACTTAATTGGATAATACTTAAGAGTTATTGTGATTGTGCCAAAAATATGCAGAGGGCCTACAAGGAAGGTTTTCTGGGGGAAGTGGGTAGAATTCAGTCAAAAGGTACAGCTTGAACAAACACAGTAAGTGTAAAGAAACAGCACAACGCATTGAAAAAGCCCAAGTAACCAATTCATTATTGTCAGGGCAGAAAGCAGGAGGCAGGGAAGGTATGGTTAGAGATGATGCTTAAGAAATAGCCTGGGGCCAGTCATTATCAAACCATTTTAAATTTATGGCACACTTAAGGTATAGCATGATTTTACCTTTAACAGTTAATCAAGTTGAAGGTTGTGGATTCCTTTGGATAGAGTTCCAGAAGGGGTTAATTGATCATATAATTTCTTTATGATTGGTCAAACTTATTGCCAAATAGTTTTTTTTTTAAAGAATGACATTACTACCATAACTTTTTGTTTTTTATTTTTTAAATTTACATCCAAATTAGTCAGCATATAGTGCAACAATGATTTCAGGAGTAGATTCCTTAATGTCCCTTACCCATTTAGCCCATCCCCCCTCTCACAACCCTTCCAGTACCCCTCAGTTTGTTCTCCAGTTTATGAGTCTCTTCTGTTTTGTCCCCCTCCGTTTTTATATTATTTTTGTTTCCCTTCCTTTATGTTCATCTGCTTTGTCTCTTAAAGTCCTCATATGAGTGAGGTCATATGATATTTGTCTTTCTCTGACTAATTTCACTTAGCATAACACCCTCCAGTTCCATTCACATAGTTGGAAATGGCAAGATTTCATTCTTTTTGACTGCCGAGTAATACTCCATTGTGTGTGTGTGTGTGTGCGTGTGTGTGTGTGTATAATATATATATATATATATATATATATATATACCACATCTTCTTTATCCATTCATCCATCAATGGACATTGAGGTCCTTTCCATACTTTGGCTATTGTTGATAGTGCTGCTATAAACATGGGGGTGCATGTGTCCCTTTGAAACAGCACATCTGTATCCCGTGGATAACTGCCTAGGAGTGCAATTGCTGGGTTGTAGGGTAGTTCTATTTTTAGTTTTTTGAGGAACCTCCATACTGTTTTCCAGAGTGGCTGCACCAGCTTGCATTCCCACCAACAATGCAAAAGAGATCCTGTTTCTCCGCGTCCTCGCCAACATCTGTTGTTGCCTGAGTTGTTAATGTGAGCCATTCTGACAGGTGTAAGGTGGTATCTCATTGTGGTTTTGATTTGTATTTCCCTGATGATGAGTGATGTTGAGCATTTTTTCATGTGTCGGTTGGCCATCTGGATGTCTTCTCTGGAGAAGTGTCTATTCATGTCTTTTTCCCCATTTCTTCACTGGAGTGTTTGTTTTTTGGGTGTTGAGTTTGATAAGTTCTTTATAGATTTTGGATACTAACCCTTTATCTGATACGTCGTTTGCAAATATCTTCTCCCATTCTGTTGGTTGCCTTTTAGTTTTGCTACTACTCTAACTTTTCTTTACTGGCATGCTAACATTTATAAATAACTAAAAATACCCCCAAATATATCATTTATAGTTTAAAAAAAGTAAAGTATCACTGAAGATTTAAAAAAAAAATAAATAAATGTAAATTGACTAAATTCTCCCACCAAAAAACATGGAGTGGCTGGATAAAAAAAAAATTCTAATAAAAATCCATTTTTTTGTACCTACAAGAGACTCACTTCAGATGTAATGGCACTCAAACACTGCAGGTGAAGAGATGGAAAAAGATGTTCCATGCAAACAGAACCCGAAAGAAAGCTGGGGTAGCTATGTTTATATGAAACAAAATAGACTTTAAAACAAACACTGTAATAAAAGGCAAAGAAGGGCATTATATAATGATAAAGGGGTCAATCCAATGAGAGGATCATAATTTTTGTAAATATTATGCATGTAACATAGGAGTACCTAAATATATAAAGCAAATATTAACAGACCTAAAGGGAAAAACTGACAGGAATACAAAATAGTAGAGGCCTTTAATACCTCATTAACATCAATGGATAGATTATCTAGGCAAAAAAATCAATAAAAATAATTGGTCTTAAATGATATATTAGACCAGATGGACTTAATAGATATTTACAGAACATTTTATCCAAAAGCAAAAAAATACACATTCTTCTCAAATGCACATGGAACATTCTCCAAGATAGATTATATGTTAGGCCCCAAAACAGGTCTTCATAAATTAAAGAAGACTGAAATCATATCAAGCATCTTTTCTGGCCACAACAGTATGAAACTAGGAATCAAAGAAGAAAACTGGAAAGGTCACAAATATGTGGAGGTTAAATAACTCCACATCAATATATACATAAATATATAATGAGTCAATGACAAGATCAAAGGAGAAATAAAAAAATACCTTGAGACAATAAAAATGGAAATACAAATCTTTGAGATGCAATAAAAGTAGTTTCTAAGAGGGAGGTTCATAGCAATGTGGGCCTACCACAAGCAACAAGAAAAGTCCCAAATAGCAATCTAACCTTATACCTAAAGAACTAGAAAAAGACAAAGAAGCAAAGCTCAAAGTTAGTAGAATTAAGGAAATAACAAAGATCAAAACAGAAGTAAATGAAATAGAGACCGAAAAGATAATAGTAACTAAGTAACTTGAGCTTGTAACCAAGAGCTTGATCTTTGAAAAGATAAGCAACATTTAAAAATCTTTACACTCACCAAGAAAAAAAGAGAGAGGGCTCAAATAAATAAAATAAGAAATGGAAGAAGAGAAGTTACAACTGATACCACAGAAATATAAAACATCTTGAGAAACTGAACAATTCTGTGCCAGAAAATTGGATAACCTAGAAGAAATGGATAAATTCCTAGAAACATATAATCTTCCAAGATTGAATAATGAAGAAATAAAAAGTCTGAATAGACCAATTACTGGTAAGGAGATTAATCAGTACTCAAAAACCTACCAACAACAAACAGAAGTCTAGGATCAGATGGCTTCACTGGTGAATTCTACCCCACATTTGAAGATTTTATATATATCCTTTTCAGACTCTTCCAAAAAATTGAAGAGGAAAGGACACTTCCAAGCTCATTTTACAAGGCCAGCATTACCCTGAAACCAAAACCAGACTAGGACATCATAAGAAAGGAAGAAAAGAAAAAGAAAAGAAAAGAAAAGAAAAGAAAAAGAGAAGAAACCAAAGGAGAGCAATAGGCCAATATCTCTAATGAACATAGATGCAAAAATCCATGACATTTTTCACAGAAATAAAACAATCCTAAAATTTGTATAAACCACAAAAGATCCTGAATAGCAAAAGCAATCTTGAAGAAAGAGAATGAAACTGGAGGTATAATGCTCCCTGGTTTCAAACTATATTATAAAGTTTAGTAATCAAAACAGTATGGTATAGGCATAAAAAACAGACACATGGATCCATGGAAAGGAATAGAGTCCAGACATAAACCGGTGCGTATATGGTCAATTAATTTACAACAAAGGAGACAAGAATATACAACGGGGAAAGGACACACTCTTTAAAAAATGGTGTTGGGAAAACTGGACAGCCATATGCTCAAGAATGAAACTGGACTACTCTCTTACACCACACATAAAAATAAACTCCAAATAGATTGAAGACTTGAATGTGAGACCTGAAACCATAAAATTTATAGGAGAAAACATAGGTGGCAAGCTCCTTGACATCAGTCTTAGTGATGAATGTTTGAATCAAATTCCAAAAACAAAAGCAAAAATAAACAATCGGGACTACTTGGAACTAAAAACCTTCTGCACAGCAAAGGAAACCATCAACAAAATGAAAGGCAAGCTACTAATGGGAGAAAATATTTGCAAATGATGTAACTGATAAGGGATCAATATCCAAAATATATGAAGAACTCATACAACTCTATAGCAAAACAACAACAAAACACAACCTGATTTAAAAATTGGGCAGAGGATCTGAACAGACATTTTTCCAAAGAAGACATACAGTTGGCCAACAAGCACATGAAAAGATGCTCAACACCACTGATCATCAAGGAAATGCAAATCAAAAGCACTATGAGATATCACTTCCCAGCTGTTAGAATGGTTATTATCAAAAAGACAAGGAATAGCAAATGCTGACAAGGATATGGAGAAAAGAGAACCTTCATGCACTGTTGGTGCAAATGTAAATCGGTGCAGCCACTATGGAAAATAATATGGAGGTTCCTCAAAAAATTAAAATAGAGCTACCACACTGATGTAGTAATTCCACTTGTGGATATTTATCTGAAGAAAAGGAAAACATTAAATTGAAAAGATATACGCATCCCTGTATTCATTGAGCATTATTTACACAAGCCAAGATATGTAAACAGCCTAAGTTTCTATTGATAGATGAAAGGATAAAGAAAATGTGGTATACACATACACAAAGGAATACTACTCAGCCAAAAGAAAAAAGAATGACATTTTGCCATTTGTAACAAGATGGGTGGACCTTGAAGGTATTATGCCAACTGAAATAAGTCGGACAGAGAAAGACAAATATCATATGATCTCAATTATGTGTGGAATCTAAAAAACAAAACAAAGGAACAAAGAAGACAAAACAAAACATGGAGATACAGAAACAGAATGATGGTTTCTAGAGGGAGGGAGGTTGGGTGTGAATGAAATGGGAGCAAACGGGGGTCAAGAGGTACAAACTTAGTTACAAAATAAATAAGTCATGGGGATGAAATATACAGTAGTCAATAACATTATAGTGCATATTTGCAAGTTGCCAAGAGAGTAAATCTTAAAAGTTCCCATCACAAGAAAAAAAATCTGTAACTTTCACTGGTGATGGATGGTAACTAGAAAGACTGAAGTGATCATTTGGCTGTGTATACAAACATTGAATTATTATGCCGTGCACCTGAAACTAATATAACGTTATGTGTCAATTACACTTGAATAAAAACAGACACCATCATTATAAGAACATTTGTAAAATACAGAGGAAAATAAGATGAAGAAAATAAAAATTGCTTTTAATCCCAATACTGGGGATAATCACAGTAACCATTGATTTACTTCTTTCTAGGCCAAATTATATTATGCTTTTTTTCCGTACCAGTGTTTTTCCACTTAAATTATCTTGAACTTTGTCCTAAGACATCAAGTATTTTCTGCAGTATACTTTTCAATGGCTCTAACAGTATTTCTTATTATGAAGGTAACAAAATTTATTTAACCAGCCTCCTACTATTACATAGTTCTTTTCTATCATTTCCTCATTATAAATCATGATTGTACAAATAGCCTTAAAAATAAAAACTTGCACTTATTTATAATGATTTCCTTTGTATGAAGTCCAAGAAATAAGGCGCTTGGTGAAAGGTCATGCACATTTGAAAGGCATTTGATGCACATTACCAAATATTTAAGTCTATTTTAACACCCATTTTATTTTGAAAAGGAACTGATTTTGCCTTTTGTTAATGATTTTCCTTAAAAAAAATCTTTCTAGCTTTTTGTCTTACACTTGTCTACTGTAATTTTGGAGCAATTGAATATTGATTAAAAAAAGAGTACCATAATACTAAAAGCAAAAAATATTAAAATGTAACTATGCTGAAAAAAAGAATGAAAAAATCATTAGGTCATGTTTCACATTCCTTATGCCAAAATAGACTCTGATATAGTCAACTGACATCCTTTTAAGGCAAGTAAATATATTTCACTACAGATCAGGGTGTCTCTAGGCCTGGTTCAAGCACACAACGATGGACTCTTTTTACTGTAACTTTACTGTGCAGCATTGTGTAGCATTTTAATTTTTTTAATGTTTATTTATTTTTGAGAGAGGGAGAGAGAGAGGAAGGTGGAGCGTGAGTGGAAGAGGGGCAGAGAGAGAGGGAGACACAGAATCCCAAGCAGCCTCCAGGCTCTGAGCTGTCAGCACAGAGCCGCATGGGGGCCTTCAACTCACCAACGTTGCGGTCTTGACCTGAGCCGAAGTCAGACACTTAATCGGCTGAGCCATCCAGGCAGCAATTTAGAAGGAGAGGGTTGGGGTTTTTTGTTTGTGTGTTTGTTTCTTGTTTTTAATGTCTGTTCAACTAACAGCACTTCATTTTTAAATAATTTGCAGGTATTAAGAAAAATATTCACATCTGGTATTTTCCCCACATAAATCGTGCAATTGATAAGGCTACCTACCCTCTTGTGC
Source organism: Panthera uncia (assembly GCF_023721935.1). Lineage (NCBI taxonomy): Eukaryota > Metazoa > Chordata > Mammalia > Carnivora > Felidae > Panthera > Panthera uncia. Next base: position 39,158,505 of record NC_064811.1, on the reverse strand, counting down.
TCTGAACACGGAGACCTCTCACCCCGCATGAGTTTTCTTTTGCGTTTCTCAGACAAACACTGTTTGTATTATTCCCAGGCAATTTCACCATTCATGTTCTAGAGGGCTGAAGGAAACTCGGTGAGGGAATGTGGACACAAATCCGTTGGAGAGCAAGGGAAGGTTTTCCCTCTGTGCTTTATTTCTCCCACTTTTAATGGGAAAACCCTTCTGACGCTGTGTTCCCCCCCTTGTATTTCAGCGCTGTGCGGAGGGGGCGAGAGCTTTCTGTGCGCCAGCGGGCTCTGCGTGCCCCGGAAGCTGCAGTGCAACGGCCACAACGACTGTAACGACTGGAGCGATGAGGCGCATTGCAGTAGGCGCGGGGCCCTGGGGGTTGTGCGGGCGGCCGGGTCCTAGTCGGGCGCCTACAGACCACAGCCATTGCATCGTCAGAGCCTGCCGACCACCGGCCTTTGCGTAGACCACTGCTAGTTTGCCTTTCTAAAGTGAGCCAACGGGTACGGGTTTGCGCGCCTTTCAAAGGCCTGATGCCCTTAGCAGGGCAGGAGCTGGAGGCTGCAATGGAGCTGCTCAAGGACTGGGGCGTTGTGTTGCCTCAAGTGCTCAAAATTGCAAGAAGGCTTTTTTGTTTATTTTGTTTGGGGGAGGATTTTGTTTTTGTTTTTACAGTTTAATGAGTTATAAAGGTCAGCTTTTTGGAAAAGGACGTTTTTAATAGGGAAAATTTTCACCCTTGTGATGCTTAACATTCCAGGTCCAGCAGATGCAAAACCTCTTGTTTAGGTTTTCTCAAAACCTGGCGAGAGACCATGGTGTTAACTGTTTTGAATCCATGCATTGATAGATTCAGCCATAAACATCGTCAGTTTGTTGGCTATTGATTTGATTGCTTGTTTTGACTCGATTGCTGGGTGGCTTGTCTAATATTGTAGTAGTCTGCTTGGGCTGCCATTCAAAACACTGCAGACTTCATGGTTTCAATAGGAGAAATTTATTCTCTCCCAGTTCTGGAGGCTGGAGAGTCTAAGATCAAGGCCAACCAAGTTCAGTTTTTGGTGACAGTTCTCTTGGCTTACAGGCAGCTTCCAGCTTCCTATGTGCTCATGTGACCTCTTTGGAGGCAGAGAGGGAGGAGGACAAGGTGGGAGAGGGTGAGAGAGAGAGAGAGAGAGAGGGCTCTGGTGCCTCATCCTCTTATAAGGGTACTTAGATTAGGGCCCCACTTTTATAGCCACATCTAAGCTTTATCACCTTCTTACAGGTTCTGTCTCCAAATACAGTTATTTGGGGGTTAAGGCTTTAACATACTCATTTTGAGAGGACATAAGCATTCTGGTCCTACATATATATATATATATATATATATATATATATATACACCCACCCACACACACACACACACACACACACACACACATTCCAACTTTCAAGTTGTTTTGCACTTATGCAACAGATGAAAAAGAAAAATTCATCTCAATAATACATTGCAGGATTTGCATCCAAAGCAGAACCATATGTAGTGTTCTAATTGCTTTTTAATGGTTATACGACCAGCAAAAGTTACCACGGGAAAAGCTGTGTTTTACTCCCTGTAGGAGTTGCCAAGGCTGTGTGAGAGCTCATCACTGTTGACCTTAATTGAGAGGTTCTTGTGGTCTCTTTGCCAGGTGGACCACCTTTTGTTTCTCTGAAGGATTAGGATGCTTATTTATCATAAGTGTTGAAGGCAGTATATTATGATAATATTTCAGGTCAGTGTTTCCCTAACTCATGTTCCATAGTTCCTCAGTCTTGAAAACTGCTTGAGAAAAAAAATAAATTTGAGACATTCTGCCAAATCTACTTTTTAGAGAGTTGCAACACATACACATTGCAAGCTCTGAGAAATGCAGTTAAAAAAAAGACTTATTGGGGTGCCTGGGTGGCTCAGTTAGTTGAGCGCCCGACTTTGGCTCGAGTCATGATCTCACAGTTCGTGGTTTCGAGCCCTGCGTCGGGCTCTGTGCTGACAGCTCAGATCGTGCTCCTGTCTCTCTTTCTCTCAAAAATAATAAACATTAAATAAATAAATAAATAAATAAATAAAGACTTATTTTTGCTTAGCTTTGCTTAATTTTGCCTAACTTTGTATTTTCTCAAAATTATTTGTTCCTTTATACCCCCACTTTTATTTATTTATTTTTCATGCATTCTTTTATTTATTTTGTGTAATATCGAGCATCCTATGGAACTTCAGATATGCCACCCATATTTTGGAAATATTTTCACTATGACATTTGTTTTTATATTTTGGAATTACCTGTTCAGAAAAACCTGTGGCACGTGATTTTACATGAAAAACATTCTCACGGCATGTATACTTACATTAGGGAGTACTGCTGTAGAATTAGGAGGAAATATTTTATAGAGCACCCCCATTAGAGAATTTAAAATGATTCAATAGAATTATGGAAATTATGGAAATCGTGGTGGAATCTTTTCCTTACCTCCCAATACGGCCCATGTGGGCATTATTAAAATTCTGCATGTGCCTCTACTCCCGGTGTGGGCTCACACTGGCCCATCATTCTGTTCCTCCACTGCAGTGAGCATTGCACTTAAAACAGTAAGAGCTTTCTGCTGCATTGGTTGAAATTGATTTTGAAAGAGCGAATTTTCCACTCAGTGACTGAACAAGGAAGGTATTACTATTCTATAAGGTATATAGCAATGTCCTAGGAACTGCAAGTTTATGAAGGAAGATATGGGCTTTCCTCATGAGCATACTTCAAAACCCATGTGGCTTGGTCAGTTGAGGAAATAAAATACATTCCTTCAGAATATTTGTCTATGAAAATGCTTAGTTAGACATTGAAAGCTTCGAGTGTAATTGTTTCCGGACTCACGAGGACATTTGATTCTGAGTTTTAACCTTCAGTGCTTGTGGCATTTCAGTGCGTTCACTGAGGGTGCCACCCTCCCGCTGTCCACCACCCTGTGGTGAAGGAGGAGTGCTAAGTCTGAAATAGGGCATGGATGCAAATCAGAGCGTGAATGCAGCCTGCATACTCCTGAAGGGAGAAGACGGTTTTGCTGGGCATTCCTAATGAGTGAGCAGAAAGATATGCTAGGGCGCTGGCAGGTATAGGAGGAGGAGGACTCCTCCTCTATGCTAATCAACTATGCTGGTGGCATTTATTTACATGATGTGATTGAATTTTTAGCAGAGGAGGTATTATCCCTTTTTGTCCAGATGCAGTGCTGAGGTTGACAGTGATGAACAAATTTGCCACTTGTTCAAAGTGCTAGATTTGAGCCTGGTTCTCTACTGTTTGTTTTTATTGAAGTGTAGTTGATACACAAATGTCATATTAGTTTTAGGTGTACAACATAGTAATTCAACAATTCTGTACGGTACTCAGTGCTTATCACAAGTGTAGTCACCATGTGTCACCTTACAATATTATTGACCACATTTCCTATGTTGTACTTTTCATCCCCATGACTGCTTTATCTTATAACTGGAAGTTTGTATCTCTTAATCCCCTCCCCTTATTTCACCCACCCCCCCAGTCCCCTCCCCTCTGGCAATCATCAGGTTTTACTTCGTATTTACGAGTCTGTTTCTGTTTTTGTTTGTTTTCTAGATTCCATGTATACATGAAACCATAATGACATTTGTCCTTCTCTGACTTATTTCACTTAGCATAATACCCTCAAGGTCTACCCATGTTGTCACAAATGGCAAGATCTCATTCTTTTTTATGGCCCCAAATATTCCATTACACACACACACACACACACACACACACACCCCACATCTTTTTTATCCATTCATCTATCAATGGACGCTTAGGTTGCCTCCACATCTTGGCTATTGTAAATAATACTGCAGAAAGCATAGGGGTGCACATATCTTTTTGAATTAGTGTTTTCATTTTGGGAGGAGTAAATACCCAGTAGTAGAATTACTGGATCATATGATATTCCTATTTTTAATTTTTTTGAGGAACCTCCATACTGTTTTCCACAGTAGTTGAACCAATTTACATTCCCACCAACAGGGCACAAGTTTTCCTTTTTCTCCACATCTTTGCTAACACTTGTTGTTTCTTGTCTTTTAGGAACTAGCTATTCTGACAGGTGTGAGGTGATATCTCAATGTGGTTTTGATTTGCATTTCCCTGACAATGAGTGATGTGGGGCATCTTATGTGTCTGTTGGCCATCTGTATGTCTTCTTTGGAAAAATGTCTATTCAGGTCCTTTACCCAATTTTTATTCAGATTATTTGGGGTTTTTGGTATGGAGTTGTATGAGTTCTTTATATATTTTATATACTAACTCTTTATTGGCTGTGTCATTTGCAAATATCTTCTCCCATTCCATAGGTTGCCTTTTTGTTTTGTTGATGGTTTCCTTCACTGTGCAAAAGCTTTTTATTTGGTGAAGTCCCAACAGTTTATTTTTGCTTTTGTTTCTTTTGCCTGGGGAGACCTATCCATAAATGTGTTGCTAAGGCTGATGTCCAAGGCATAACTGCGGGTATTTTCTTTTAGGAGTTTTGCGGTTTCAGGTCTCACATTTAGGTCTTTCATCCATTTTGAGTTCATTTTTGTGTATGGTGTAAGAAAGTGGTCCTGTTTCATTCTTTTGCATGTGGCTGTCCAGTGTTCTCAGTACCATTTATTGAAGAGACTGTCTCTCCATTATAAATGCTTCCCTCCTTTGTTGTAGATTAATTGACCATATAAGCGTGGGTTTATTTCTGGGCTGTCTATCCTGTTCCATTGATCTATGTGTCTGAATCCAGCCTTGAATGGGTCCAAATCTAATTGTTGTTTTTCCCAAACTGTGCTGCCTTTCACTTGCTCTTGTCCGTGTAAGTTCAGACTTGGTGAACAATTATATTCTGATCACTTATATGACAGGAAAATGTTTATTTTGGATGCTCTATTATACTTTGGGCGATGATTGTCTATTACACTGGCATGCCAGGTATCTGGGACTGCTTACGGACTTTCTCCACTAACTAATTTTGTCATGTCCTTCAGTGTCTTCCTAAGTATTTGTAGAATGAATGGATTTCCAACCACCTGGAATAATTTTAGTGGGGTAGTGAAAATATTTTCAAAAATTAAGGAAAGTTTTCTTTTAGAAATTTCTAACTCTGTGACTTTAGGCAGGCTACCTACCTCTCTGTTCCTGGGTTTCTTTGTCACTGAGGCGGGCTGCACTTTAGCCCTGCAGGAAGCCCCACTTGCAGGGATCCTAATCCAGTGGGTCTGGAGGCGGAGCACAGTAGCACCTTTGCAAAACTTCCAGGGTAACTCTAATATACAGCCAGATATGAAACCACTGGACTAGAGGGTGTCTGGTGTCTCTTTTGCTGCTCACATTCTATAATCTTTTGATTGTATAACCAGCTCTAGAACAGCGTCTGGTAGATAACTAGTGCTTAGCAAATGAATAAGAAAGCTTCAAGAAAAAATGGTTGTCACAAGGAAAATAGCGGCCACAAAGTCCACACACTTTATGCCACCTACAATCACTGTCAAATACCTTTGGAAATCATTTACTTGGAATTTAGAGTAAAATTGGTTGACTTATATTTTAGTATAATTATACTCTAAGCTATACTAATTATACTATACGCTAATTATGCTGTGTTATCTACTTATTCTAAGTATAATTAATTACACTAATGATCACAACGTGTAGTGATTACTCATGGTGGACGTTCTGGAGTCAGGCTGCCTGGGTTCCTATCTCTGCTTTGCCATTTCCTCCTTCTGTGAACTTGGGGAAGTCACTCAATCTCTCTCGACCTCAGTGCCCTCATCAGTGAGATGGAAACATTAACAGTAACTATCTCTAGAACTATCGTGCAGAATGCCGAATCCTTGGCTAGAAAGCACATAGCCCATTGTCTGTCTGGCATGCTATAACCCTTTCAAGAGTGATAGGACTTCTGGGTGCTATTGTGGTTATTGCGTTTTTATTCACCACATCTTTGCTCCCCACGCCAGCTCACCTCCACCTCTGCCCACCACTTCTCACCTCCAAGGTGTAAAGGATGGTCACCGGAAGCCATAAGGCCGCTCATAAAGGTCAGGGGGGTAATTGAAGAGGAAACAGAAACATGAAAACATCCACCCCAACTTTAAAACCAGCACCGCGTGAAACTATTTTAGAAAAGAAGCACAAAAGAAAAACTGGTGTTCCATATGATGTTTCTGAATCACCAAAAATGACCACATTGACCATATTCTGTTTCCTAAAAGGCAGGGATGCAAGTAAATACTAGAACTGTTTCCATCAAAATAATAAAAAGGAAAATATTACTCTGTACACTGAAGGAGAAAGCTTCAGATGTCTGGAAAATTCACTTCGGTTTAGTAGCAATCTGATTATACAAATCAGTAAGAGTATTGAATACTCTTGAATTCCTGCCATGTGCAAAGCATGTTGTAGACACCCAGGAAGTATAAAGACTGTTAAGACATGGTTTCTTTCTTCAGGAGTCTTTGAGTCTAATCAGAGGAATAACATGAATACGGAGATCATTGAATATGGTACTTTAGAGCAATACAGTAGAAGAGATGTCACAAAGGGAAAGAAGACTGGTACAAACAAAAAGGCAGGGGCCGTAGGTTCTATGACTATATGACAAGGGCAAGATCACTAGGAGTAAGATTAGTGTGGAGAAAGCTGATGAAAAGATGGAATTGAAACCAGGCCTTGGACACAGGTGATGTTTGGAAAATCTAGTTCAGTGATTCTCAAGAGAAGGCAGTTTTGCCCCACCTCTCCCCCCCCCCCCCCGAGGGGACATTTTGCAATATTTGGAGACAAATTTGACTGTCACGAGTATGGAGTTTGGAGGAGGTGCTACTGGCATTTAGTGGGTAGAGGCCAGAGATGCTGGTCAGCATCCTACAATGCACAGGATCATCCCACAAAGAATTACCCACTCCCAATTTGTCAATAGTACTGCTATTGAGAAGTCCTCCTTTAGAGCTAAAAACCAATAGTCAGAAACCCCAGGAATCAAGAAACCTGGGTAACCGTAATGTGCTGGGCAACTGCGGGCAAACTATTTAACCTCTCGGGTCGTCTCAAAATGAGGGCGCCTCTGGGTGGAAATTGAGCATCCATACTTGAATCTTGAATTGAGGCAACACAATTATGTTCATAGACTTGTAGAGATTAAGAAAAGTGAATGAAGCTCTTGATAAAAACTTTTCTGTTCCTTTGTTTTCTCCTTTAATTTAATGATAATTTTGAGGGATGAAAGTTAATAGAGTAAGATGCCAAATTGAAATAAATATCAACATGCAAGAACTGCAGAAGTAACATTTTGTATCAGGTACTCATTAAAGAAAAAAAATCTGTATCTAGAAAAACATCTACCTTAGGTTATGTAAAGTTATGCTTGTATTGAGCAAGAAAATCATAGCAAGAAGCTTTTGAAAATTTTGATTTGTTGGCCCTAAATGGTGCTGGCATCTCTTTTCAGTCCAAATAAACATTTATTCCAATAAAAGGAGGCACTGTGATCTTTGCTGTTTGCTATGCATTTCTGGCTGCGCAGCGCCTCTGGTTAAGGTTCTGTGTGTTTACTAATCACGCAGACCTCAGGGAGGTAACAAGTTGTTTTCCAAATGCAGCTCATTTTGTATCTATCCTCGGAAAATGGCTTCTAACCAAGGAAGTGGTAACAGTGGAAAGTTCAATCTGCACCTGTGTGAATAATGAAGAATTAAAAAAAAAAATGCTTGAGTCATCTCCATTTATGAAATAAATGTTTATTTTTATGAAATAATTTAATAGATGACAGCATTAACTTAAAAAATATCTACAGCAAGGTGTTTTAATATGCAACGTTTTTAGAATGGGCCTCACAGAAGGGATGCATGAATCATTGGAAATTTTTGGCATGTTCCAAGGTTAATCAGATTCTAAAAGAAGTATTTGATTCCCCAGTCTTACCATCAAAAAAAAAAAAAAAAAAAGTGAAATGTACTGCTTAAAAAAAAAGAAAATTAACTCCTATCGTTTAAAATATGTCACCCCGTCCACCCCACTCCCTCCTCTGGGGAATGCAAAATGACCATTTTGCGCGATGGTCAAATTGAGGCCCCTGGTTATTGCTGATTCTAGCATACTGATTCAAAACCTGCTACAAGAGTAATTTAGATTAAAAACTAAACAATAATAAGAAAGATTTTTTTTCAAATTTCCCAAGGAAATGTATATATTTTGATGCACAAATTCCCTAACTTTGCAGAGTGGGCAGGAGAATCAAAGTCTGTAACCTTTCTTGACTCAGCATGTGTGCAGCGTGGGGTGCAGGGTGGGGATTTAGAGCCCTCTGCTGAATGGGAGGAAATAGTCCTGTCAGGTGAAAACTGGGACCTCTTTTTAATTATTTTCCTTTATGATGGTCATCCGTGTTATTAAACTTATTCAGCCTGGGCGAAATAAATAAAAAGCACTTACAGAGTTCTGTGTGTGTAGAAGTGGGAGCATGTATGTAGACACATGTGTGTGTGTTGTCCACATATGCACCCTCTTAATGTAGGCACTGAACAGATAGATGGTCCCTAAGGAACATTACATTTTTTAAACGATATGACCCTACAAGTATGTAAATAGCTTCTTTGAAGAACGCTTCGTGAAATAGAAACTTATAATTCATGTAACAAGTATAATATTTTGATGTATGTGGCCAACAGTTTAACTGATCCATGCCCAAGAATTTTGGTAAGGAATTATTATAGAGTCTGGGATGTTTACAGTGAAGAGGTACCCATCACCAGTCATGTGAGATGCAGACTTCTGCTTGAGGAGAAGCAATCAGGTAGAATTTAGGAGACAATTAGATTCTTGGTCTTCATCAGCCAAGTAGACTTGTCCTCAAAAGTGTCCCCTTTGTTCTTGCTATTCCTTCTGCTTGAATCATGCTGAAACTTTCATCCCATCCACTCTACTGAGATCCTGTCTTCCATGATCCCTCTCCAGCCTTAAGAATCTGTATTTTGGGGGCACCTGGGTGGCTCAGTGGGTTAAGCGTCCGACTTCAGCTCAGGTCATGGTGTCATGGTCCGTGAGTTTGAGCCCGGTGCAGGGCTCTGTGCTGACAGCTCAGAGCCTGGAGCCTGCTTCAAAATCTGTGTCTCCCTCTCTCTCTGCCCCTCTCCCACTCACACTCTGTCTCTGTCTCTGTCTCTCTCTCTCTCTCAAAAATAAATAAACATTTAAACAAATTAAAAAAAAGAATCTGTATTTTGAACGTAATTCACTTTAAATAAGAGAAAATACTTTTAAGAAATCTCATTTCTATTAAATGCAGGCTTCCTAACACATATTGATTTAAAACATTTTTATAACTTTATTGAGGTACAATTTCCATACCATATGTTATCCCATTGATTTTTAGTAAATTTATGGAGTTGTGTGACCACCACCACAATCCACTTCTAGAACTTCTTCATCTCCCCTCAGATTTCCCTCCCACCTATTTGTAGTCAGTCCCCATTCCCACCCCTTCAGCCACAGGTAACCACTGCTCTGATCTCTGTCTCTGTAAGTTTTCTTTTTCTGGGAATTTCATAAGTGGGTCACACAATATGTAGTCTTTGTATCTGAATTCTTTTATTTAGCATAATGGTTTTGAGATTCATCTGTACTGTCACATGTATCAATGGTATGATATTTCTAATTGCTGGATAGTATTTCATCATTTGAGTATTCTATATTTTGATTATTCATTCACCAGCTGGTGAGCGTTTGGTTTCTAGTCTTTGGCTATTATAAATAATGCTGCCACAGACATTTGCATACAAGTCTTTGTATGGATGTTTGTTTCATTTTTCTTGGGTAGATTTCTAAGGATGGAAATCATGAATCATATGATAAGGTTTATAGTTAACTTTATGAAAAGCTGCCATAATGCTTTCTAATGTAGCATTATTATTTTGCATCCCCAGCAAGTATATATGAGAGCTTCAGTTTCTCAAAATCCTTGCCAATACTTGGTATTTTCTGTTTATTGTTATTGTTATTATTATTAATTACCATCTTAGGGGATATGTAATGGTATCTTATTGTGGTTTTAATTTGCCTTTCCCTAATGACTAATTATATTGGGCACTTTTTTATGTCTCCTTCGTATGTCTTTTGTGAAGATTTTCTATTCAATTCTTTCACGTATTTGAAATTGGGTTGTCTTGTTATTGAATCTAGAAGTTCTATATATATTCTGGATGTAAGTCCTTTATCTGATACATGACTTGCAACTACTTATTCCAGTATGTGGTTTGTCTTTTCATTTTCTTAGTAGTATCTTTTGAAGCACAAGCCTTTAATGAAGTCCATTTGCTATTATTATTTTTGTAATGGCTTGTGCTTTTGTTGTTATACCTAAGAATTCTTCCAAGGTCAAAAAGATTGTTTCCTGGTTTTTTTTTTTTTTCTAGAAACGTCATAATTTTAGCTCTTACATTGAAGTCTGTGATCCACTTTGAGACAGTTTTTGTATACAGTTTGAGGGAAAAGCTAGACTTAATTTTGCAATTGGCCCAACACCACTTGTTGAAGAGTGTTATTTTTGCATTGAATTGTACTGGCATCTTACACATATTAATTTACATTACACATACTTATTAATCTCTTCCCCAAACCCTATTAAGTAATTGATATTATCCTAGTTTCATAAATCAGTTTACAGATTCATAGACTGTAACCACTCCAGTTATTCAAGTTCTCACAGCTAGTAGTAGATGGCAGAACCAGGGTGCCCAAGTATCTGGTTCACCCAAGTACAAGATCTAGTACAAGGACCAAGTCCAAGTCCTTCCATATTACTTATTTCAACATCAAACTTTAAGCTTCTGGAGGTTACATAGCACTTAATCTTATCTTGTCACCATAATCTAGCCCAGTACTGATTATTTGAGGGTCATGTTATGAAACACTGAGTTGACTTAAATGATATTGTGTGTGTGAAAATAACAACCTTATAATCTAAATAACTTTTTCTCTCCATTCTGTTCATGCTTATCACGGACAAAACTAGACTTTCATTTTATTTTCTTTTTTAAAGTTTAGTTATTTTGAGAGAGAGAGAGAGAGTGCAAGTGGGGGAGAGACGGAGAGAGAGAGAGAGAGAGAGAGAGAGAGAGAGAATCCCAAGCAGGCTCTGTGCTGTCAGTGCAGAGCCCGACATGGAATTTGATCTGACAAACCATGAGATCATGACCTGAGCTGAATCTAGAGTTGGACACTCCACCAACTGTGCCACCCAGGTGCCCCTAGACTTTCATTTTAAAGGAAATGTTTTAAGGAAATAACTACTCAGCCTGTATTAAAAGTCATTCATTCTGCACGAACATGAATTTCATTAGGAACTTTGTTGAGTTGAGAGTGTCTGTGCTCGTATTTGACTATAAAAGAGCTTTCAGGTAACATAAAGTGGATCTCAGATAAAGACTTTCAGAAAGTGTTAGAAGCATTGGTTTGGGAGCCAGAAGGTTCTAGTCCTCGCTCTGCAGGAACTTGGTAAGTGATCTTGAACAAGACCTTGGATGTCTCTGCATCACAGTCTCCTCACTGGTAAAACAGTAGATGTGGACCTGGTTACCATTATGATTTCCCTCCCGTGATATGCTTTTGTTAAATGAATATCCTATAACATCCTGTTCTGCTCTGATGACATATCAGCGGCTTCTCTTATATACAGATTGCAGTGAGGATTTGTTTCACTGTCACACGGGCAAGTGCCTTAATTATAGCCTTGTGTGTGATGGATATGATGACTGTGGGGACCTGAGTGAGGAGCAGAACTGTGGTAAGTAGTATTGTTTCCCTGAAGGTTTTCATTTAAAATGACAGACGTGCATAGTCCAGAATTCGTAGCTCATTGTTTGTTCACGTGATTAGCAGGTTAACTTGCAAAATGGCTGGTTTCCTTATTTTTAGAAAGAGGAGGTTTTTTCCAATTACTCGTCTCAGTCATGTCTTATGTGTCAATGTAGTATTTCTTAAAGTCACAATAATGCAGTGCTTAAGAAGTAGAGTGGAAAGATGGGTAACGATTGTTAATATGTTAAAATTTTCTCCTTGAAAGTGTTGTATTTCTTTTCTGGTTAGGGCCAGTGGCCCATATTTAGATTTTGAGCTCTTGAGCAAAACTTCACAGACAGATGTATTGTTGTGTGTACATCATAGAGTTTATAGTTGGGAAAGTTCTTATAGATGACCTAATCCAAACCCCCCTTTTACAGTGAGATAACTGGAGAAAAGCAGGGGGGGGAAAGGTGGGGGATGGGGTGGAGGGCTTGAGTAGTTGGACAGGTCAATGGAGAGGACCAAGGAATATAGTTACTGTGTAAAAAAGAATGGTCTTAACCACTCAACATAATTCCTCTGAAGATAGTAGGATATCATGAAGTTTGTGCTCTTAGGGTGACTTTGCGCCTCTGTAACGGCAATAATTACAACTTTCCCTTAGACCAGTCTTTGCCCCACTTGCCCATCATTATTAGCAAGCTGAGCACGTGGTGCTTCTTCTGGTTTCTGCACATGTGTCCCATCTATTGTGTCTTTCTTCTTTTCTCAGCACTTCATCTTCCATATACTATACCTTACTTTATTGCTGCAATATGACCTTTCAGATCCATGGTTGCTCCATGAGTCTGTCAACGACAGTGGTACTCTCTCAGTGGATACTCACAATTGTTCCTCATTATTGAATCTGTTATCCACGAATCTACACACATCTGTTAAGTGGTCACTTATATTAAGGCTTTTCCACATCTCATGGTAAGGAATCCCATAGAGTCTGCTCTCTGTGAGAAGAAACTTGACTTAATTCCCTCTCTTTTTTTCTCCAGGAATGTATAGTTTAGGGAAGAGGTTAAATCTAGGCTAAAAAGGATCATGAAAAAAATATAAATATTCTGCATTTCTTACCCAGGAGTTTTTTTTTCCAATATGAATTATATATTAAGATAGTTTAATAAAAAGCCTAAGCTTAGCATCAGGAAAGATGACAGGAGATATTTGCCTTCCCAATTTATCAGAGAGAGGTAGGTCACAATTCTTAGACACATGGCAGAGTCCTCACAAATCAAATCAGCTATCTACATTGTGAAACCCACATCAGAGGTCTGTTTATGTTAGCCAATGTAAAAATAAAAATTTTTCGTAAGGAAAGAAAACAACAACAAAACAAAAACAGGAACAACCCATGGGTCCTGAGAAAGCTGCCCGGTTTTTACTCATTTGAAAAACAGACAGATCTTACCCCACAGTGATGGTGGCCAGTGGGTCACATGCTGGGGTAGGAGGTGGCATTTTAATTGTGCCGGAGCCACCATAGAGAAAGCATTGAAGGTATCTGAACAATCGGAACAGACTCTCTTCAGCTGGAATCATGAGTCATTCAGCTCTCAGTCTTTGTCGTGCTGGTTCTCTACATCCCCCTGAGTTTTTGTTTCCTCCAGATTGTAATCCCACAAAGGAGCATCGCTGTGGAGATGGGCGCTGCATTGCAATAGAGTGGGTTTGTGACGGTGACCATGACTGTGTGGATAAGTCCGACGAGGTCAATTGCTGTAAGTGCCCTGCGGATTTCCATTTGCTTATTTTTTCCTTTCTGCCTGTTTAGACAAATATAGTGCCCAGCACTCAAAGGGAAGATCGCTGTACTTTGCTTCTAATCTATGAAGATAATAATTGAGCGGTGTGATGGCAATTACAGTGTCATGTATCTGGCTTCCACATGTGTCTCCCCAGAACTCCAAGCTTAATTTGGCTGCCCTGGCCAGGCCGGTGTCTGTTTTCTGTCTCACTGGCCACGCATCTCCTTTCTGCATCTGTAACTTTGTCAAAGAGGATGTTCTTCCCAAAGATTGGGGGACTCTTTTTCTGCAAGCTATGTATGAGTAACTAAGCTTCCCTGAAGGAACCTCCAAACATGCTCTCAGTCACTATTTGTGGGAGAACATGGAGAGGATTGCCAGAGACATGAAAGCCTTCAGTGTTCCTAGGGTTACATAGAGCACATGATAATAATTACAACTTTACGGGCTGTTGTGTTTCTGGGTGAGTAGACAGTCTGGAATAGTAGAAGCTAGATGTTAAACGAGAATAGTATTGACCTGAAGGAGTTAATATGATGCATTTGGTGCATGTTCAAACCAATTAAAGTTTTTATTCCATCTTTTGCTGTCTAATAAAAATAGGCAAATTGATACATATGAGATTGAATATTTAATTTGCCTATAATTTGAGGCAAAAATAGAAATATGGGTCATATGGGTTTTATTTTGACAGAAGAAAAGCCATCTACATTAATTAACAAATGCAACACCCAGCTTTCCCTTTCCCTGAATTGAATTGGAACTGAGTCCTTGCTGGTGGACAGAGTCAAACAGAGTGGACAATATCTCGATGGATCTTGGGAAAGCAAGGACATGGTACTCAGGTCTACCGATTCTGGTGTTCAGCCTCAGTTCAAGCATATGGAGCTTTAATATTAGACAGTAACTCAGTGAAGGCTGAGGTTACATGAATGGGTTTCTGATGCTCGAAAAGACAATAGGGATAGAATTTAGACAACCTTCAGGAACTGGAAGGTTAGTAGCCACTAGACCATCCTTATCAAACGTAAGATGTCATAAGCAGTTTTGAAATAAAGCGTTTATTATGTGCGGGGTACTATGCAAATTCTTTCACATACGTCATTTCGTTGGCCCATTAGGTCAGATTGGAATAAAATGAAATGTTTGGGCTTTGAGTCAGAGAACCTTGCCTTCACATTCCGGCACCAGCTTTTAACAGCCTTGTGGCTTTGAGACGGACGCTAACCTCTCTAGACTTTAGTTTCCTTATTCTATACAAGGTTGATAATATCTACTTCGCAAGTCTGTTATGAGGATCTGAGATTAGATACATAATACTGCTAGCACAGTTATTGCCGTATGCTAAGCCTTTAATAAATTATAGCTTTTATATTTGTAATAAAGCTACTATCATCCTTAAGACAATTTTCTCACCCTGCCCTTATCAAGAAAACGTTAGTTTTTAGTAAGTGCTATTTCACATGGCAAGAGAGAGCCTCAAAAGAAAACTTTCCATTCCCAAAACACGTGGAATGAAACAAATTAATGACACATTCGTTCATTTATGTGGAACATGCAGATAGAACGTTTCATTTCTTGGTAATGCCAGATAAGCGGGAATCCTATCTACGATCCGCAGACAGAAGTACAAATCAGTGCAGCGAATATTATTCTGGCCTCTGCAGCTTGTCACAGCCAGGGTCTGATGGAGTGCAGGAGCGGACAGTGTATCCCTAGCTCTTTCCAGTGTGACGGAGACGAGGACTGCAGGGACGGCTCTGATGAGGAGAACTGCGGCGACAGTAAGTGTGGGAGCATTCCTCACCCGCGGACTTTTCCCTGGGAATGGAGCAAAGAGTTGGGAGTTACCTAATGCTTACGTAGGATTTCCACATAAACAATTCCAGATTGCCCGGCTCAGCATGGCTCACAGCACTGGCTGGCCGTAAAACCCTTCCTTATGGTCAGTATAATTCCCCAGCATCTTGCACTGAACAGTCCTCCCTCAGGATAGACGGTGGAGGTTGAACACTTAAACAGCATGGGAGATTCAGTGATCTGTCTTATGGGGAAAGTCAACACGATGATCAAAGAAAAGTTGAGTCTGTAGTATTCTGTTAAATTACATTAGGTTACAATTAGGAGGAGCTGGCTTCTGAAATCAAACATGACAGCCTCCCCGGGTGCCTCGGTGGCTCAGTTGGTTAAGCGCCCAACTCTTGATTTCCGCTGAGATTTACGATCTCGTGGTTCACAAGATTGAGCCCCATGTTGAGTTCTGTGCCGACAGTTCCGAGCCTGCTTGAGATTTTCTCTTTCCCTATCTCAAAAATAAATAAGTAAAAATAAACAAACAAATAAAAAATGTGATTGCCTTCTAAAATAACTATGTGCAGAGAAACAGTTTCTCTCTCTTTTTTTGTGTGCCCTGCCGTGTCATTTTATTTTCATTTATTTTTTTATTTCGAGTCGTTATTTAAATTCTAGTTAATTAACATATAGTGTAATATTGTTTTCAGGAGTAGAATTCAGTGATCGATCACAGAGAAGCAGTTTCATGCCTCACATTAACAAGTAACATACTCAACTACACTTGAAAAGGGTCACCGATGTCTTCTGTGAAACTCGAAAAGAAAATCAAATAAGTTGGTTTTTAAACTGTGTCTATTTCTGTCAGAAAAGAAGAGCCCTTGACTTAAAAATCACTACATTTGTTTGTAAGTGACCTTGCCACTCACCGGCATAGCCTAGTCATTAACAATGTGGCTGCTGGATGGGATGCTTGGGTGGTTCAGTCAGTTGAGCATCCGACTCTTGATCTCAGCTCTGGGGGACTCAGGTCTTGTTCTGAGGGTTGTGAGTTCAAGCCCTGCATTGGGCTCCATTCTGGGTGTGAAGCTTACTTAAAAAAAAAAAAGAATGTGGCTGTAGGTGACTTTGGGCTGGTAACTGAACTCTGTTGTGTCTCAGGCTCTGTGCCTGTAAACTCAGAGTAATACCTACTCAGAGGGCTGGCACATTGTGAACACTCAATAAACATGAGCTATTATTATCACACGACTGTTGTGTTAAAACATGTCTTGGGGTGCGTATATCACAAATTGGCCAATGAGGTTGGTCACCTGTAGCTAAATTAATTTTGTCATAATGAATATTGATCCTTAGAATAACTTCAATGAAAAAGCATACCAGGCCTAAAAAGAGGTACTTTTAGTCACAGATGTAGTACCTAAGAAATCAGGTAATGAGTACTTCATTTTACCAATTTTAGCATTCAGAAGCAGATTCTTTTCTAGCCATGAGTTATGATGTGCATATCAGCCAAGCACCTCCCTTTGGATCAAACTGTTCTTTCTTTCGACGTAATTCATCTGTGTTTGAGACAATTTTGGATTCTTTACTATGCAATGGCAAGATTTATAAACTATTTCCTAGCATATGTGAGATGTAAGAAAGTCATGCAATGAAGTGGATCAAAAGTAAAATTTTTACCATCTTCATATTACTTAATCTAATGAATCTGACTTAATAAATGTATATTGTGGTGCTAATATGTGGTCAACCACTGGGAATCTGGTGGCAGGCGAAATAGGTCATGGAGTCTGCAGGCCCCTGGGGAAGACTGGCGTGACACAAATAATTGTGCAAGTCAGTGTCTACCATGGAGTGACATGGGCCAGGAGGGAAAGTTCAGGGAGCTTTGTGCTGTATATGGGATGCATGCGCTGGGACAGGGCCTTAGGGAAGTTTCCCTGAGGAAGAGACGTTGGAGCTAAGATGTGAGGAATGAGTGGAGCTGACTTAATGAAGTAAGGTGGGACTGGAGAAAGCACTTTGGACACGGGGATCCGCTTGTCCGAAGGTCCCAGGGAGGAGAGGAACAAGGCTTATATGTAGATACCAGGAGAAGGCCACTATGATTAGAGCCAGGAGTGAAGGGGGAAGGTGCCACTCCAGAATGTTGTCACCAGTATCCCAGGCCGGCTCTGCTAGGAAGACTGGGGAGGGAAGTAGAAGCCGCCCAGGCCTTTGGGCCCCATTCAAGATTCAGGCCTCTACAGCCCTCAGGCTCCCCTCTCAGCCCTGTTGTCTAGTCTCCCCGAAGCTCCAGTGATGCCAGCCTGTGCCCTCCCCACTCCAGCCTTTGTGTATTCTGCTTTCTGCTTGGGAAACCATTCTACCTTCTTTCTTTTATTTATTTTTTATTTTTAAATTTTTATTTATTTTTGAGAGAGAGAGAGAGAGCGTGCGCGCAAGTGGGGGAGGGGCAGAGAGAGACGGAGACACAGAATCCAAAGCAGGCTCCAGGCTCCGAGCTGTCAGCACAGAGCCCGATATAGAGCTCAAACTCACGAATTGAACTGTGAGATCATGACCTGAGCCGAAGTCGGACGCTTAACCGACTGAGCCACCCAGGCGCCCCACCCCATTCTACCTTCTTATGCCAACTTAACCCACCTGCCTTAAAAACTCCTTTGAGAAGCTCTCCCCTTATTGTCCTAGTTTGCTTCTACTGCCTTACATATACCTTACATACACAGTGATCACACGGCTTAGCTGTGTGTGTAAGGTTCTGTTCATGGCCACGTGCCTAGGTGGAGTATAAGCCATTTCACTTCTTTTATCTTTTAATGCCTCATGCCTAGCCTGTCACCTAAGCTTGTCACATAGCAGACGCTCAATACCAGCTGAAATAATGAATGCAGGTTGTCTTATTGAAATTCTTTAAGAGACTGGATGCATTGATATTAGCCTGGCTTACCTTGCAAAAGTGGTTTGACCCTGATGATATTAAAAAAAAAAACAAAACAGGAGTGGTATCTGTTTTCTTTCAAGGCTGTGATATATACTGTTGCACATTAATGGGAAGGAAAGAGTCCAATATAATAAACATTATCTGAGAATTATAGATAAGAATGATTTTATGTACACATATACTGTTATTTATACTTAAAAATGCCTTGCAAGATTTTCTAGATTCTAGATGACATATATGAAAGTAACTGACTATAATGAACAAGAGGTAGAGAGAGAATGGGTAGTAATTTATTACCCTATCCATTTAACCTACAAATGACCAGGAAATCAATGGGAAAAGCAGTTTCCTTTCTACAAACCTTAAGGAAAAGCCATTAGGCTGATGTTACTGCTTTCATTCATTTGGAAACAAGAAACCCAATTCTCAGGTCATCATAGCTAGGCCAGTGATACTTTCCAAGGACATACAGAAAATATGGATAGCAGCTGCATAAGATTTGCACCATGATAAAGTATCCTTACTGTCTTGGTGTTGATGCCCTATTTATTTTTAGGGAAAGCATTTTCCTTACAGGGAAGAATAGAGTTGGGTGCAAATGAGTCTAAAATAATATCATTTGACACTCAAAATTCCAAGATCATTACTTTGGCCTTTCTCTCCAACCACCTACATTTTATTCTGTAATCAAGTTTATTCACCCATGTAAACATAAAACACCTTTTTCCCCCCGTTAAAAGTAACACCCACCTGTTTTGTAGGCTAGGTTGCCTCTTATTTCTTCATTCCTACAGAATCCTTTTTGGAATAACAGTGTTGTATTTAGTTGCCAGGACAATTAATCCAGAAAGTTACATATTTAACATGTGTTCAATATTTTTGGAGAAATTGGAAGGGAATTAAAGTTGTGTCATTCCTCCGCTCCACCAGACGTTCTTGATACTTTCTATCCCAGTGTCAGGACTTTACAGATGATGAAAGCAAATGTGCCTTTTCCCCCCCTCTGTAGGTCAGACTCCATGTCAAGAAGGCGACCAAAGATGCCTCTACAATTCCTGCCTTGATTCATGTGGCGGTAGCTCCCTTTGTGACCCGAACAACAGTCTAAATAACTGTAGTAAGTACAGCAGCTGACAAATGCGATCATCATGTCAGGATGTGCATTTGGCTGTTTTCTTTTGAATTGACATTAAAATGTTGAAATCCGGAATCCCTCCAAGTGTGTGTGTGTGTGTGTGTGTGTGTGTGTGTGTACATTTATATACATATTTCTTTTTTAAAGGTTGCATGTGGTAGCGGAAAAGAAACAAAATGGTCTTAGTTAACTTAAATCAGAAACAAATGTGTCATTGTGAACGGCCTATAAATCCACCTTGCTTAATATCATTACCATTATTTTCAATTCAACATCAGCTCCTATATATTACGTTCTTGGCTCCATCTATGGGCAGATGCTATCTTTCTTCCGTTTGAAAGCACAGCTTCAAAAATAGAAACTTTATCCAAGACGGGAATATGAAGTTCATCTAAACAGCCACCTAAAACCGTGGCGGGTCTGTTCTCCTAATAAGATGTATTCTCACCTTTCCGGGAACTTTGCTGGCCTGTAATGATCTTGAGGCTGTTATGTAAATTTGTTTTGGTGACAAATGGTGGAAACAGGTGGCTTTCTCAAAAGAAGCTTTCAGGAGAGGGAATTCCTGGGGAAGAGAGAATGGGCAGGGATTGCAGACGGCTGTATAGACTCTCGTGGGAAATTGAAAATGAATCAGAAAACCCCAAAAGACTCTGATTTCTAGTAATGAACTCTTATTTGTGGTCTCCGCTTTCATATTCTGCTCACTTTTTTCACTTTTTATAATCAACTTGTGGCCTCATCTTCAGCTTGGGGCTTGAGGTTTAGAAGCAGGTCTGTCAGCTGTTCGTTTACAAGAAAGTATAAAGGTTATCTCCCAGATGAAAGGCCGAAAGGTTCAGGTTCTAGTTTTACCCAGTGACCTTTCTGCGTCACTGTAGAGCTTATAGGGGCTGCTCCTGTACCCACAGGGATGTGAGGGAGGCAGCCAGTGAAAAACCCAGACTGAGGAGTTTTTGTTTATTTTCATGAGCACTTAATAACTGGGGAAAAGCACAATCCCCAAGCCTTTTCCATTTCCATTTCCATATGAGAGAACGGTTGAGATAGATATTAATGTAACCATTAAGACATACTGCCATTTTCCTCACTCTAAACTGATGTAAATGAGTGTGTGTTCATATGCATGTATGTATATGTATATGTATATGTATATGTATATGTATATGTATGTGCTGGGTCCATTTCACGTTGCTTTATCTCCCAATCTGCTCTGGAACTTTTTCAGGATTGTTTGTTTACTACACCTTTACCTTAGCGTAAGTAATTTTCAACAATGACAGTGTCATCTCAAAGATATGTGTTTATTATTGGTTTTAGGGGTTGTCCGACATGGAATGGCACTTCATGTTAGATTCAAAAAAAGTTGAAAGGGCACTGTTAGCCTGTGTCAAATTTGGGTGGGGAGGAATTGAGCGTATGTTGTCCTATTTTCTCCATTTTTGAAATATGCCAAAATATAAAATTTAAAAATATGTTACACCTGTCAAAAAGAGAAGTGGAAAGAAGGGCACTAGATAACTCTGGCTCATAGCCAACTGGTATTTATAGCATGCAGACAATGTTCCAGGCTCTGGGATGGGCACCAGGCACTTTAATGGTGAAGAAGGGCGACATGATTTCTGCCTTCCTGGAGACAACTTTTCAGTATGGGAGAACATAGTGCCATCTTTCCACTCAGGTATACTGTGTGAGTTTTATCTTTATGTTCTTTTTTGAATGCTTATTTATTATTATTTTTTTTTTGAGAGAGAGAGAGAGCAAGTGCGGGGGAGGAGCAGAGAGAAAAAGGGAGAGAGAGAATCCCAAGCAGGCTCTGTGCTGTTAGTGTGGAGCCCGAGGTGGGGCTTGATCCCATGAACTGTGAGATCATGACCAGAATTAAAATCAAGGGACGCTCAACTCAGGGACGCCTGAGTCACCCAGGCACCCTTCTCTTTATGTTCCTTAAATACACTCAAACAATGTCCTTAGCACTTCACTGTCTCATCAGCTTCTTCACTCACCACAAATATTCTTGCCAGCTTCTTCCATATATATTCAGCAGACATTTGATCATCCCCTCTTCTGAGTTCCAGGCACTGGTCTGGTCATTGGTCCCTCACTCCTTCTCTGTTATTAAAAATAGTTTATATCCCTAACTTCCAATTGGAAGTAAAGATGTTTTTTTTCTCATTTTTCAAAGAGCTTCATGGTGGTATGTCTGTAAAGTTGGTCAAGGAGCATCTTCTCTCAGAAAACGTCATGCATTTGAATATGTGATTAATTATTTGAAGATCCTTACCGCTAGAGAGACTATCGTTACCTAGATTCTGAGGCACAACTACACAGCACTGTCTTTCTCTAGCTCCATACTAATGGAAGTATGAATTTGAAGAATGTGGATATTCTGTCTGATGGAGTCAGCCTGTTACTGGAGTTGCTGGGATTCTGGTTCTTGAAGACACTTGTTCTTGCTATCCCATAATATATAACTTACTAATGGTCTCTGAAGATATACTAACTGGGACCTGGGCATCAGTATTTTTTTAAATTTCCTGGTGACTTCAATAGGCAGCCAAGGTTGAGAATTATTAGCTTAGTGGTTTGTCCATGGCTAGGCTGCAAGGGTATGGGGCATCCCTGAAACTGAATATAAAAAAGTCTTCATAGTTTTCAAAGTTTTCAGTGGAGAAGTCCATGGCTTATCTCAGACTCCCAGAAATACCTTTTATTTTTTTTTAAATTTTTTTTTAACGTTTATTTATTTTTGAGACAGAGAGAGACAGAGCATGAACAGGGGAGGGGCAGAAAGAGAGGGAGACACAGAATCTGAAACAGGCTCCAGGCTCTGAGCTGTCAGCACAGAGCCTGACGCGGGGCTCGAACTCACAGACCGCGAGATCATGACCTGAGCCGAAGTCGGACGCTTAACCAACCAAGCCACCCAGGCGCCCCCCAGAAATACGTACAGTTAAAAAAAAACCCTAAAACCCACATCTCTGATGATATTGTTTACTGAGAGGCTTGAAGTATCACAGTATTCCCACATCCAGTCACAATCCCAAATCTTTAGTACCTCCTTGAGGCAAAATACAGACACATCCTTGCCGTAGGGGGTAGGAGCAGGGTGTGGGATACTAATCCTCACTTCCACGTGGCGGTGTGCAATCCAGACAGCCGGGGAACCCTGTGGAAAGAGCAACTCCTGGGCATGTGTCCTTCCTCCCACTCTCTGTGCCCATGAGCACCATGGCTGTATGAAGCCAGGTATGACTGTCATACCCCAGGGACTCTCAGGTTCCCCATAGTGTTCCATCAACTGTTACTTCTACATGTTTACTCATGCCTTTTTTCCCCTCCAATGCTGAAGAAGCAATGGGCCGCTTTGTTCTTTACATAGCTTCCTACTGACCTCCCAATTTACTGTCCTCTCCTTGCAATCTCCAGTTGGAAGGAACAGATAGTATAGGGATGTGGTAAAGGAACCAAACACCATAAGGGTTAAGGACTTTAGTCCTTGGGAGCAAATAGTAGATGAGAGGAATGGTCTCTTTCTAAAAGTATTCTCAACTAATGAGTGAAAACTAAATGATTAAGTTAGAATATTACCATATAGTGACACTGATTGGTTACCATTTGGTAACATTAATCAGTGAATTAATGGGTCAAGGCATTGAGCATCTACAGCTGCTGACATCACAAAAGGAGAGAAATCAGTTACACTTTGCCTTCTGATGAAAAAACACCATAGCACCTATAGCTTTACCTAAGGGATGAAGCCTAATCGGCCCTCTGCATTCAGCTGCCCATGTTCTGGAAATAAGAGTAGCAGAGGAATATATTTAACTTCACCAGGACTGAGTAGTCAGCAAAGTCAAACTCTGGGACGCTCTACAGTTCAAATCTCTGGGTTCTTCCATAGTTAAACTTTAATTAAAAATAAAGGATGGGCGTCCAGATGGGTCAGTCGATTAAGCATCTGACTCTTGATTTCAGCTCAGGTTGTGATCTCACAGTTGTGATCTCATCCTGTGCTGAGCATGGAGCCTGCTTGGGATTCTCTCTCTCTCTCTCTCTCTCTCTCTCTCTCCCTCTCCTTCCTCTCTCCTTCCTCTGTCCCTTCCCTGCTCACCAGTGCACAAAATAAAAAATAAACCACTCTCAAAATAAAAAAAAATATTTAAATAATTTGAACAAAATTAAAGGATGGAGGGGAAAACAAAACAAGTTTTAAAAAATGGGCAAGGCTTAACTCTAGTATTTAGGGTGAAGTGCACACTTAGGTAATAAAACTGTAAGAAGGCTAAGGTGACAACTATGAACTCAGTTGCTATTCTGCGGAGAAAGGAGAAGCTTGATAGAAGATAGGGTATATGGAGGGTCATCTGGGATGTCTGGCAAAGTTCAATTTCTTGATTTGGGTGGTAGGTACAGGGATGTTCACCTTATAAAACTCATCAAACCATTAAAAATAATGATAAAAATAAATATAGAGTTTGAGGCAAAGATGAATCTTAGAATCTTGTATATGCCAGTAGATGTTGAAAGTGCCGTTTTTCTCATGTAAATGACCATCATTTAATACATGATTTCCATGGGCGCCTCGGTGGCTCAGTTACGTGTTTTCACTTCACTCAAGTCACGATCTCAGTTCGTGAGTTTGAGCCCTGCATCAGGCTCTGTGCTGACAGCTCAGAGCCTGGAGACTGCTTCAGATTGTGTGTCTGCCCCTCCCCGCCCCCACTCTGTCTCTGTCTCTCTCTCTCAAAAATAAACATTAAAAAAATACACGATTTCCAACGGCTTCATCGTGGCAAGGATGTAACATCATTTAGTTAACAATCCCCTCTTTAGGTTGAATTTAACAAACATGTTTTCAGACTTTGAAAAGTTGGATATCATTAAGACTCAATTAGGATCAATTTTTTTTTCAGCAGATATTTATTAAATCTCATCTATGTTCAGGAAAATGTGCTAATGAGCACGGCATCAAACTCGCATTGAAACAGTCCTGCAGGATTAAACGTCTTCACGTTTGTGACACGACTGCCCTCTAGTGGCTGTCATAAATCAAACTAGTGAGTGAGTGAATAATCCTTAAGATAAAAAAGCTTATTGATGCTGTAAATCATAGAATGTGAGGTTGATAGATATTTTGAGAGTTTATATTGCTTAGCACTCTATGGAGGATTCCTTAACAAGTTTCGGTCGCCCTTACCACGTTCAGTAGAGATCTCCAGAATAATGTATGATCACAACTTCACCCTTTCATCTTCCTTGGCTCGGAAACACTGAAAGCTTCTATCTTCATCTCAAATCATTAGCGATATAGTTTCCACATATAGAAAAGAAAAAAATATCCATGTGATAGGTCTGCTAGTCATATAATAAAATATACCAATAAAAAGCTAAAACTTGATAGGGCGGTAGAGGAAAAGCTAGAAAGGTTTACACAAGAAAAAGAAAAGACTGCATCAAAAATTCATGTGAGTCATCCCATTTTTGTAAAATTACACTAAAGAAATCAGGAAAAATATGGTTAGAGTTGCATCTACTGACTTATATGATGGTCATGATTAATAATTAAGCAACAAAAGTGAATTGAGGAATCATAGGAATGGCATAATTCCACTCTGGCAGAAGCAAACAAGCAACCTCTTTCTATGTGTGTAAATGCTTCTATGTAAATGCTTGTATGTAAATGCATGTATGTAAATGCTGTATGTAAATGCCTGTATGTAAATGCTTGTATGTAACTGCTTGTACAAGCCAGTGAAAGGCATGGAAGGCTCAAACCCAGTCTGTTGGCTTTGAGGGTCAGTGAGAGGAAGGAGGGCAGGGAGATCATGAACTTTTTGTTTACACATCTTGCGTTGTTTTTATTGTTAGGACGAATATTCGTTTTTTGTAATATGAAATCCAAATATTTAATGTTACCCCTCTTTATAAATCAATGGACATGATAAACTGAACCAGCCCCACACCTCCTCTGTGTCTTTCTCTTCTCTCCACCCTGTATTCATTCTCATGCCAACTTTACAGCGTTACACTTTGGTGCTGGGTGGCTCAGTTGGTGAAACGTCCAACGCTTGATCTCAGCTCAAGTCTTGATCTTACAGATCTCAGTTCAGGTTTGGAATCTCAGGGTCGTGAGTTCAAGCCCCATGTAGGGCTCTGCACTGGTCATGAAATCTACTTAAAGACAAAACAAAAAAGGAAGTAATAAATCAGAAGACAAAATGGGTAAAAGGAAACCTAAAAGAACGTCACCTTGGGGCGCCTGGGTGGCTCAGTCGGTTGAGTGGCCGACTTCGGCTCAGGTCATGATCTCGCGGTCCGTGAGTTTGAGCCCCGCGTTGGGCTCTGTGCTGACAGCTCGGAGCCTGGAGCCTGTTTCCGATTCTGTGTCTCCCTCTCCCTGACCCTCCCCCGTTCATGCTCTGTCTCTCTCTGTCTCAAAAATAAATAAACATTAAAAAAAATTAAAAAAAATAAATAAATAAACGTTAAAAAAAAAAAAGAGCGTCACCTTCAGATAGATTGAGCCAAGGGAAAAATGAAAAAAGACTTTCTATGACATGCATACTGGGCACTGTGCTAGCAGCTACCTATACAGAAATGATTCCTGGTTTGGAAGTTCTTCAACCAAATGATTTACCTTTTGATGCAAGTTATATACTGTTTGTGTTCCAGTCTTAGTTATTTTTTTTAAAAGAAGATAAGATATATTTCAATTTTGTAAGTTTTTAAGAAATTGTTTTACATATGAAATTTACTATAGGTATAGATGTAGACATAGATATATAGATACATGCCTATATGTGTGTTTTGTTTTCTTGTTAGGTCAATGTGAACCAATTACGTTGGAACTCTGCATGAATTTGCCCTACAACCATACAAATTATCCAAATTACCTTGGCCACAGGACTCAAAAAGAAGCCTCCATCAGCTGGGAGTCCTCCCTTTTCCCTGCACTTGTTCAAACCAACTGTTACAAATACCTCATGTTCTTTGCTTGCACCATCTTGGTACCAAAGTGTGATGTGAACACAAGCCAGCGTATTCCACCTTGCAGGTAACACAGTGGGGTCTCCCCCAAGCACCCTCACTTCCCCTCAGGGAGAACCAAGGGAGCAGAGACTAAGTTTGAGTTTAGACAAAGTCCATGTTGCTAAGGAGCTCTGTATTTAACAAATTATACATTGAAATGGTAAAGAAGTAGGAATTCTAAAATGAATATTTGAGTAAGAAGTAACTGCTGAAGTACCACACAGCGGAGGCATGAACTACCTTTGATAGTAGTTCACAGACTTTAATCCAATAAGATCATCCACGTTTCATTTTGGTGGATCAAGAAGTGTTCTAAAATGTGAGTTAACGGAAGATGGAGTGTATCTGCCTCTTTCTCTGGCAACGTGGGTGTATTTAAAATGCTGCCTCCTAGGGCACCTGGGTGGCTCAGTCAGTTAAGCGTCCAACTTTGGCTCAGGTCATGATCTCGCGGTCAGTGGGTTTGAGGCCTGCGTCGGGCTCTGTGCTGGCAGCTCGGAGCCTGGAGCCTGCTTCGGATTCTGTGTCTCCCTCTCTCTCTGCCCCTCCCCCGCTCGTGCTCTGTGTCTCTCTCAAAAATAAATAAACATTTAAGAAAATAAAATAAAATAAAATGCTGCCTCCTCACATGTACCCCAATGTTTACAGCAGCGTTTGCAACAATAGCGAAATCATGGAAAGAGCCCAAGTGTTCATCAACTGATGAATGGATAAAGTAGATGTGGTTTATGTATACAATGGAATACTATTTGGCAATGAGAAAGAATGAAATCCGGCCATTTGCAACAATGTGGGTGGAACTGGAGAGTATTATGCTAAGTGAAATAAGTCAGTTGGAGAAAGACAGATATCAAAAGTTTTCACTCATATGTGGAACTTGAGAAACTGAAAAGAAGACCATGGGGGAGGGAAAGGGGGAAAAATAGTTACAAACAGAGTGTGAGGGAGGCAAACCATTAGAGACTCTTAAATACAGAGAACAAACTTGAGGGTTGATTGGGGGGAGGTGCTAAGGGAGTGGGGAGAATGGGTGATGGGCATTGAGGAGGGTACTTGTTGGGATGAGCACTGGGTGTTGTATATAAGCGATGAATCACGGGAATCTACCCCCGAAACCAAGAGCACAGTGTGTGCACTGTATGTTAGCTAACTTGACAATAAGTTATATTAAAAGTAAATAAGCAAAATGCGGCCTCCTGATAGCACTCAAAAGTTGGAGACATAGGGGCACCCGGATGGCACAGTCAGTGGAACATGATGATCTCGCGATTTGTGAGTTCAAGCCTCACGTCGGGCTCACTGCTATCAGCGCAGAGCCTGCTTCGGATCCTCCGTTCCTCTCTCTGCCCCTCCCCTGCTTGCACTCTCTCAAAAATAAATAAAAATTAAAAAAAAAAAGTTAGGGACATTACATAAGGAGTGGCCTGAAGGTTGGACAAGGCACGCACGTTGCTGACGTTTTCCTGCTTGCTGGGATGAAATAAGGGGCAGAATTTCAAGCTTGCGGCTTGGATTTAGAACGAGCGATACCCCACTTTGGGGTAAGAGCACTACTCCGGAGTCCACTGTCTGGGCCACGTCCTGGCTCTCCTTCGCTGCCCTGTGGCCAGGGACAGATTCCCCCGTCTCTCTCAGCGTTGGCTCTTCTACTCCTGTCTGTGAAATCAAGAGAGGAGGTTGTTGGGTAGGGTCATTGGGAAAGTAAATGAACGTGCATCAGGGTGGCACCTTCTGACTGGCAGATCTGATGAACACCAGCTCTGATGGCAGGAGAGGAACACTACTGTCTGGTGGCAGGTGGTTCCTGTCCTGTGCCGTGGGTTGTGACGTAGTCAGAGATGGCGGCTTTCCAAGAGGTGGTCATACAGGCGGGCCACTGCACTCCTCGCACTTTTTTCCATCAGGGGTGAATATACAGATGCGCTTGTCCAAATGTGAGCGGTAACTATGGAAGCTCTATGCTGGGATCAGAAGTCGCTTAGAGCTTTAAGAAAAAGCAGTGATATCAATATAGTGGACAGATGGGAAAACAATAAGTTAAATACCCAATATCAAGCGGATGACAAGGAGGGGGGCATCTATAGAGGACAGGAAGCAATAAAATTTCAAAATGAGTTGGGGAACTGGATAACCAGAGTAAAAGTTAATGTTGCCTTGTGCAGACATAATTCTGGAAACTTCTGGAAAATGCCTTTTAAAGTATCGCTAATAAAACGTCTACCCATTTTATGTGAAAAATTTATTTCTCAATTTTATTCCACTTTTGCTAAGCAAGGTCAAGGATAGTGAATAATCACTTCTGATGATACGTTAAAAATGTTTGCCTTGATTTTCTTTTCATATGTATAAAAAATGTCCCTAATGAAGTATTCTCTGGAACAAATTAACATGCACATATGATTTATAATTTCAGGGCTTATGTTTCATATTAAAATGCCCAAGATGAGACTGAAATGTTATTCAATCAACATTTTAGTGAACTTTCTTCAGACACTTTCGTTCTGTTTCTCGTATCTACAAGTACATCTGTCATTTTCAGTGGCTTTCAAAATGACTTTTGCATTTTGGTTATTTGTTCGTAAGATTTTTTTATATTCGTTCAAGATTAATATACTGATTGTTCATGAAGCAATGTTGCTTTTGCCAATCTTGTTTATTGATCTTAAAATTTCATGAAAAATTTTTTTAACGTTTATTTATTTCTGAGAGAGAGAGAGCGAGAGAGAGAGCGAGTAGGGGAGGGGCAGAGAGAGGGAGACATAGAGTTGGAAGCAGGCTCCAGGCTCTGCACTGACTGACAGCAGTCAGCCTGATGCGGGGCTCGAACCCATGAACTATGAGATCATGACCTGAGCCAAGGTCAGACGCTTAACTGACTGAGCCACCCAGGCGCCCCCTGACTCATAACTTAAAAATAAAATTTTAAGGGGCACCTGGGTGGCTCAGTCAGTTAAGTGTCTGACCTCGGCTCAGATCATGATCTCACCATTCGTGGGTTACAGTCCCTCATCAGGCTCTTTGCTGTCAGTGCGGAGCCTGTTTGGGATCCTCTGTCCCCCTCTCTCTCTACCCCTCCCCTTCTACGCATGCATGCACTCCTTCTCTCTCTCTCTTTCCAAAGTAAACATTAAAAAAAGTCTTTAAAGGGGACCTGGGTGGCTCATCGGTAAAGTGTCGGGACTTCCGTTCAGGTCATGATCTTAGGATTTGTAGATTGAGCCCCACCCCCACCCCATCAGGCTCTGTGCTGACAGTTCAGAGCCTGGAGCCTGCTTCAGATTCCGTGTCTCCCTCTCTCTCTGCCCCACCTCCACGCACCCTCTGTCTCCCTCTCTCTCTCAAAAATGAATAAATATTAAAAATACTAAATATTAAAAATTAAAATTTTAATTCTTAAAAAAATCTTTTGAGCCTGAAAAACTTAACATTTTCGAGCCCTTACAATGTGTTAAATGTTAGGGTACTGCTGCTGTCTCCTTCTCAAAATGTCCTTCTGAGAGAGGCCCCCACCATCAAGGCTGCTGCCTGTGGCTGCATTGTCTTATTTTGATTGTATTGTCTTATTGCACTACTATTGTTTTATTTTAATGTATTCTTGTGTTATTTCCATTTTATGGAAAAAATAGGAAGTGGTAGAGTCAGGCACTAGACAATGTTCCATGTAATTTGGTATCCTATGGCTAATTTAAAATCGCAGCAATTAAGTCATATACATTTTTTATAAATCTACAATAACACTCTTCAGTCTAACAGAGGGTTATTGAACACTATTGAATTTCCCATTTTTGCAAAACTAATGTGGAAATGCCATGGATCTGTTGTTGCCCCAAATTCTGAGGCTAAACCAGCATTAAATTATGCTCTGCCTTGTGCAAGAGTAAATGTAGACAGAGTTTTCTCTGAAATTTTCCCTCATTCTATTGTCAACCTTTCCCTACCAGTTTCTGGCCAGACTGGAGCTGACCCTTCTAGAAGGCCTGCCCCATTTTATCGAGGGAGAGACCGAGACCTTTGTTGAAATTAATAGTTTAAAGTTGAAAACTTCTGAAAATAAATAATACATTTGAAAGGAAATAAAAAATTTGCCTGAAACTTACTTGGTTATGTTTCTTTTTCTTTTTTAATTATGTAACTCATTTCTTGGTAATGTGCTGAGGCAAGACCATTCTTCCCCCACCGGAAGTAAAGAAATCTCCTGTGAGACAGGCTGATACCTGACTTTGTACAGGGGCTCCTGGGTGGCTTAGTAGGTTGGGCATCAGACTCTTGATTTTGGCTCAGGTCATGATCATGGTTGTGAGACTGAGTCCTGAGAAGGGTTCGGCACTGGGCGTGGAGCCTGCTTAGGATTCTCTTCCTCTCCCTCTGCCCCTCCCCCACTGGCAAGCACGTGTTCTCTCTCTCTCTCCCTCTCTCAAAAGAAGAAAATACATATATATATACATATATATATGCTTTGTACAAATGTGATAACACAAATGAAAGCACCTAGCACAATGCTTAGTGTAGATTTTCTTTCAAAAAGAAACAAACACATTTTATTTTAGCCGACTTGAGCTCAGTGTAGAGGGGTTTGGGGGGAGGTGCCAAACTTGTCAACACTACTGATTCAAGTTGAAGTGATGATGGCAGTGCCTTGGGTAAGCCAAGCTGGCACATGGAATGGCTCCCATGGCTGTTCGCCAGAGGAAGAGAACTCTGCGGTTGAGGGTATGGTATAGATGCCATGACCCTTGGTGGCCGACTCTCCAAACCGATGCTGGGAACTTCCTGACTTGGAATAAAAGCATTGGAGAATGTGTCTGCTTGGAAGACAGAAGAGAGAACAGAAGGGTATCTGTGTTCTGGATGCTGTTCAAGTGCGTAAACTTGCGACTAGTTGATATATAGATTCTGGAGATCTTATGCACAATATAGTGAATATAGACAAAGGTATTGTATTATAATCATCAAGCTTCCTAAGAATCTGGATCTTAATTTTTCAACCACAAAAGAGAAATGGTAATTATGTGATGTGATGGAGGTTCTATCATCACATTATAATATATAAATGTTATCAATCAACATGTTTTCTGCCTTAAATATACATCATGTTATATGTGAAATACATTTCAATAAAAACACACACAGCAAACTTTTATTTCTATTTCTGCAATGAAGTTTCTTTTGGTGAAATTATGTTTCTGGCATGCATTTCCCTTGTGGAGGTATTACTCTTTGTTTTCCCAAATATCTGTTACGTATCTGTGCATTTATACTGGTATATACACACACCAGATACACACATAGACCCACACTCGTGCAGAATTAGAACCCTACGTATATTCCTGACATACCATTTCAGACGTAGCTATTTCTGTTACTCATGTTTACTCTTTCTTTCTCTTTCAGAGCACTGTGTGAGCACTCCAAAGAACACTGTGAGTCTGTTCTTGGGATCGTGGGCCTGCAGTGGCCTGAAGACACAGATTGCAATCAATTTCCAGAGGAAAATTCAGACAACCAAACTTGCCTAATGCCTGATGAAGATGTGGAAGGTTAATTTTTAAATCAATTACCGCCGGTTATCTAACATGGATGAATAGATCAGCTCCTTTCTTGAGTTTCCCGGTTGTTATTGTTCTTGCTGTGTTCTATTTAGTTGTCAATCAGGCGGCATGGGTGAGTGAGTCTATGAACTTGATTCATTGAAGAATGTGGTGCTTATCTGTTAAACGTTGTCTTCATTTTAAAAATAAATTGCAGAGATGTATGTAATATTCCAGGTATTTATCTTAACCATACTCAACTCACAGAGCCCATTATAGGCGGCTTTTATCCTAGGGTTCCTGTAGGTAATGGTGAACATCGAGCCTTGGTTACTTTAAAGTTTTTAGAGACCTTGGCAACATAGGTTCATCAGGTAGAGAAAGGGAATCCGGGACCTGCCCACCTGGTGGAAGGATTAGAACTGGAAACAGTTGGACACATCAAGGTGTCATTAGAAGCATTGTCTCCATGGGCTATTTCAGGCTCTGACAATCTGTGGAATGGACAAGCTTGTCCATTCGGGAAGGTAGTTAATTGCTGGAAAGCATAAAGACACTAAACAACTGACGGGAGAGATGATGCCAAGGGTGAAGGAAAAAGATCCCCGTCAGCAAGCAGAGAAAGCCAAGCTACCTTTGGTTGGCTCAGCTTTGTGGAAGACCATCTTCTCTTCAGGAATAGCTCCTTGGCAATAGCCCACCCGTAAATGGATAGATCAGTTGATGCTTCCAGGTTTTCTGTCCAGCGACAATAAAGTGGCTTATTGTTTTTAACAGAATGCTCACCTAGTCACTTCAAGTGTGGCTCTGGACGGTGTGTTCTGGCTTCTAGAAGGTGTGATGGCCAGGCTGACTGTGACGATGACAGTGATGAAGAAAACTGCGGTATGCGTGTGAGATGACACTTTTCTGGAATATATGTTAATGCCTGGCTAGGATAAAGGCCTGTATTTAAAAATGTGAGCTGTTCTGATAGTCATGGGCAGGGATGAGGATCGAATGCTAATGCATTTACTTTTAATATTACCAAACGGCAAGGTATGACTCAGTAGG
Source organism: Panthera uncia (assembly GCF_023721935.1). Classification (NCBI taxonomy): domain Eukaryota; kingdom Metazoa; phylum Chordata; class Mammalia; order Carnivora; family Felidae; genus Panthera; species Panthera uncia. The sequence continues at coordinate 39,125,392 of NC_064811.1, read as the reverse complement.
TATTTTTCCTGTTAACTCTATTGATTTTCCCTAAATTATACTTCCGTTTATGACCTTGCTGATATATGTCCCTAGTAAAAGGAGAAGCACTTCACAAATGCAAGGGATTATTTTTATGATTAGAAACGTTAAAGCAGTTGTTGTCTGTTTAAAAGTCAGAATAATAGTGTCTTTGCATATGATTTCTATGTTGCTAAATAGGCATCTAAGATACACAGACAGAGTTCAGGCTCCAACGTTCAAATTTAATTGGAATTCGTTTCCATGCCCTCTCTGATTTTGTCTCTGTCGGCAAAGGATAAAACTCTTTCTGACGTTTCTTCGTGGAGTTCCAAAATCACCAGTGGAAAGGCCAGAAATGCCAATGGTAATTTGAGTGAAGCTAATTCCCATTTTATTTCCCTGCAAACCTCTGTACTTGTAACCTCAGAATGTGTCAGGCAATAGAAAGCGGGCAATGCTCTTTACTAAGCAATATTCTAGAATAAAGCAAAATGATTGAAAGGCTATCCAAAGAATAGTTTGGTTATGATTATTTACCTTGTTCTGCTTAAGAATGAATTGACACTTTCTGTCACTAAACCACACGAGGCAATACATCTTTTGAATTCATTTTATTCTTTTGGCCTTTGAAATACGAACTATTGCCTGGCTTCCCAAAATGAATTTTCTGTAGTAGACGTTGTCCTTCTGGTCTAGACAAATGTCACAAGCAATAAACTGAAATCCTGTCAGTTGTTATAAATATGGACAAGTGCATCTTCTAGACAATTAGGGCTGTCAGGATGATGAACCAATGACCAGGGGTAATTCTCTTAGAGAAGAACATACAGTGTTTGGAGAAGCTACTGTTGTTTGCTTGTTTGTGGTCTTTATGTGGAGAAATAAATCCAAACTCATTGAATATCCCTTATATAAGTCATTTGTTGAGAATCTATTGGATTTGTTTGCTAAACTATGACTTCAGTGTGTTATGGTATTACGAGATGCAATTTAAAATAGATTAGCTTTGATGACTTAAAGAGGTTACATGGCACTCTACTGGGGTGGCTCGACCTAAATCTAAGTAGGGGACTAAATCTATCAGTAGGGGGCTAAATATTTGAGAAATGTAAAAACTTAGTTTTAAATGGTCTGAGTCCTAGAATATATTTTGCAAAAAGAAATTCAAAGCTCTGTAGGGTTTAAATGACCCTAAAATGTCAGGTTTCTAGTTTAGCAAGGAGTTTTTATCAAAACTGTATTCACTCAATTAAAGGCAGTCAATTCACACCAGAATGATAGAATCTGTTGTCGAATCTCTATCAGCACTCAATATATTGATGGCACTACTGAGAGCTCTAGGTAAGGAAAGTTAAAAATGGGAGAGAAATTAATACATTCGGATTTACATTAATTGCTCCAACAGTAGTCAGTTATGAGAAAGCTCTTATTAAGTTTTTCAAAGTGACCAATGATAGAAAATTTCCATATATTTATTTCCCTTTGGGATGTATGTACACATTTGAATGGGCATGTCCGTTACTCTGAGAGAATAAGACACTTAAAATGAAATAAAGAAGTCCTGTGGAGGAGGGCCCGATGAGGACTACCACCCAGCTTCCATTTCTCATCTTCTCAGTCTGGCCCTCTGGTTCCATGGCCATGCATGTCACCATCCAGCAATGCAAACACCAGCCCCAGTGAAGCCGGTTTCACCTCAAGCTTCAGACGGTTTTGATTTATTCTGTCCATTGTGAAGCTTAACGCACTTAATGGCTTGAGCTTTACTGAATAATGTGACAATTAACCATTCACTGGCACACACTGCGGATCCTCCAGAACTTCTAAAAACACTGTAGGGTTTTCCTCTCAAAACAGGATTTATTTATTTACAAAATAATTGACGCGTTGGAAATTTATTTTGTGTTTCTTTGGCAAATCTGCAGGAGGAAAACATGGTGGCCGAAGCACACCATTTATAACTATGCTTTTAAAATACAGACTTCCCCTGCAATCCGGAAGTACAGCATTCCTATAAAAACTTTCCTAAGCCAAAATTGTATGAAGTGAAGAAGCCATTGCCATTAATTTATGTAGAAAAAAATTTTGAGTATTCCCAGAGCCTAAAAATATCCTCCCTTAGGCTTTCTAATACCCACCACACATCTTGCTAGTGGGTATACAAAATAAATCAAGACAAAGCAGAGAGAGAAACATCAAAGCTTCCGTGGCTTGACGCTGAGAGGCTGAGTGTAGTTCCCGGGGAAGGAGCTGGGGGGCGCTACTCGCTGCTCAGCGTGCACCCTGCCTGCGTAAAGCCTGGCGGCAAAACCAATGCTGAAGCTCTTTTCCTTTTTCACTCGTTGAAACTATTTTCCTGTTTTCCTTTCCGCTGTTTCTCGTGAAAGGGACAATCCTCTTCAGATTGCTCGTGGTCAGTAAAAACAGTTGCTAATGTAGATCTTTTCCTAAAAGCGAAGTGGTGTGATGTGAACTTTCGAAAAAGGGGGGGATACCTGTACATGCGTTAGAATTTAGCAACCACCAGTGTTGCTCTGAAGTGTCATCTGCTCCGGTGGTAAATTTTTGTTATAGTTTTTTTTTTTTTTTTTTTTAAAAAAAAATTTTAATGTTTGTTTATTTTTTGACAGAAAGAGACAGAGCATGAGTGTGGGAGGGGCAGAGAGACACAGAATCCAAAGCAGGCTCCAGGCTCTGAGCTGTCAGACCAGAGCCCGACACGGGGCTCGAACTCACAGACCAGGAGATCATGGCCTGAGCCCAAGTCTCACGCTCAATTGACTGAGCCACCCAGACGCCCCGTTAAAGTTTGTTTTGGTTGTGTAATTGCTAATGTAAACAACCGTTGAAAACACTGTGAAACACTGTGAAAACACTGTCCGCCATGTGGACGGAACTGTCTGTTAAAATAGCAACTTGATGAAATAAGTTGATTTTCAGCATAACCTTTCCCAAGCACTGATATCTAAGCCATGAAGAAAAAGGTGACGATCTGGGCAAAGAAATGAACAGGAATGGCATAAAAGAGAGCTGAGGGAAATAACATGGATTGCATTTCTGGGTTTTGCCTTCATGCATAGATTTGAGTTCGTGAGACTGAGGTTAGAGTTTGCTAAGCCTATGTCCATGCTTTGGCTGGGCTACCAACCAGCAGGAGCCAGGTGGTACCTGGTCTGTGAGGTGAGCAGCATGTCTTCTCAATGGGGCAGTTAAATGGGAATACAGCTAAGACAGTAGACATAAAACCCTTTATGACATAAACACAGCATCATGATTACTAATTGATCGCTGTTCTGTGTATAAGGATATACACCATATGCAGAAAGATTGTCGACAATACAAATACTCAGGTGTCATTAAGTGCCTTCCTGTTTATCTTCAAGTGATTGAAATTCACTGGGCTCAGTGGGGTGCCTGGGTGGCTCCTCGGTTAGGCATGTGACTTTAGCTCAGTTCATGATCTCACGGTCTGTGGGTTCAAGCCCTGTGTCGGGCCGTGCTGACAGTTCAGAGCCTGGAGCCTGCTTCAGATTCTGTGTCTCCCTCTCTCTCTGCCCCTCCCCACCTCATGTTCTGGCTCTGAAAAATGAATAAAGCTTTAAAGAAATCTTAAAAAAAAAATCACTGGGCTCAAATAAAATAAAATCTTCAAATATAATCTTTTCTTGGGATCAAAACCCCTTTGTGCTGCAATCAAAGCCTCTGACTGTAGCTTAATTTTTAAAGTTTTCCAAAAGACCTATTTTCCTATCCATTTGGATCCTTTAATAGTATTTCTATGACTTCTCAAAGAGAATGGCTTACGTGGCATTTTTAGCAAATAGTAGTCTCCAGGCCTCTCTTTCTCTTTGCTTGTGGAAGACCCCGACTCTGCTCTGTAACTGGCCGAAACAGAGTTCGAGTCACTATGTCCGTATCATGTTGGATACTCACAAATGGCTTTCTCTTTTGATATTTTGCTACTTGGTTCACTGTTTAGCTATTTCATTTGGCATCTTGGACAGGCAGCCTGGAATGTCAGGGGGTGCTCTGTGTAGACCTAGACTTGGATTTTTTTTATTAATATGAAATTTATGTTGTTCCCATACAACACCCAGTGCTCATCCCAACAGGTGCCCTCCTCAATACGCATCACCCACCCTCCCCTCCCTCCCACCCCCCATCAACCCTCAGTTTATTCCCAGTTTTTAAGAGTCTCTTATGCTTTGGTTCCCTCCCTCTCTAACCTCTTTTTTTTTTTCTTCCCCTCCCCCATGGTCTTCTGTTAAATTTCTCAGGCTCCACATAAGAGTGAAATTTAAATCCCAGCTCAGCACCTAGAGACTGTGTGACTTTTGGCCAGTCACTTAATTTCTCTGGGCCTCGGTTTCCTCACCTGCAAAACGTAGAGAACGCCCACTTTATCCTCCAGAGCTTGGAATGTTTATTCTGTGCCTTTATTCATTCCTCAGAAGGCAATAACCAAGCACCCATCTGCCATGGTGCCAGCATATCCAGGGGGCAACTCAAAGGTCACCCTGGGGATCTCCCTGGAGGGGAGGAGTCCTGTCTTGCTTGGTCTTGTTTCAGACAGACCAAAGTCTTGTTTATGGCAGAGGAGATAAGGCTGGCATGTCATGTCTGAAGTGCGAGCTGGGCAGAGCCGCTGGTTCGCATTGTAAACACCAGCAGCAGGGTGCTGTCTCATCCTGGAGGTAGACTTACCTGGAGGCAGATGTCCCCATCTCCCTCCAGGATAAGTCTTGGAAGGGGGCCCCAGCCTGCAGTTTAAAGCCTTTCCATTCCCCCATCCTGCCTCCTCAGAGGGTCCTAAGCCAGCATATGTTGAAGAAGGTGACATGGGGATGTCACCCCTAAATGGGGGAGGAGTTGGAAGGAGCTGCTCAGGAACCGCGAGCCCTATGGTTTGTGCTGGTGTTGCTGTTCTACAGGTGCTGCCGCTGGTCCTTGAGATTGGAGTTCCATCTCCCAGGGTTCCATCTCCCAGGGTTGCATCTCCCAGGGT
>NC_064811.1:38997111-39120374 GCF_023721935.1 Panthera uncia | reverse complement strand
TCCCAGGGTTCCATCTCCCAGGGTTGCATCTCCCAGGGTTGCATCTCTCAGGGTTCCATCTCCCAGGGTTCTATCTCTCAGGGTTCCATCTCCCAAGGTTGCATCTCCCAGGCTTGCATGCTCTGCAGGGACCTTGAGCCTCCCTGCTGCAGCTTTCTGGTACCAGCCCAACATGGCTGCATCCAGACTGTCCCAGCCCCAGCAGCTCCAGGACCCAGATTCACCTTGCCTCTTCTTTATAAAAAGAAAAAAAAATTAATGTTTGTTTATTTTTGAGAGAGAGAGAGAGTGTGCGAACCGTGAGGGAGATTCACACAGAATCCGAAGCAAGCTCAAGGCTCTGAGCTGTCAGCCCAGAGCCCGATGTGGGGCCCAGACCCACGAACTTTGAGATTATGACCTGAGCCCAAATGGGATGCTTAACCACCTGAGCCACCCTGGTGCCCCTCCCTGATGTTACGTTTTAGTTCTTACAGCTCAACTCTGCAGACCTAATGAGCCCACCTGCTCACCTTATATTTGCCTGGGAGATCCTTCCAATATAAGAAGCATCCACTTAAAGTGGTTTGCTGCCTTTACCTATGATGACAACATTTTCGGTAGAGAGAAAAAAAGACCAACGGTGCCCCAGTTCAGGTTGGACCTGCCTCTGGCAGGGAAGCCTGCTGCTTCACAGAGTCTTTGTGAAAACGAAAGCTAGAGGAAGCGAACGACACGGTGCAAACTTAGCACACGTAGGGCAAAGAAGCCTCTGGTTTGCCTGGGACCAGGGGAGGTTTTTGGACCGAGGGACAGTTAGTACTCAGAACAGGAGGTCTTGGGTAAGCTGGGATGGCTTGGTTACTTTAGCCACACACCATGGCCTCCAGGAGTGGGTGTTGTCATGATCTCTGTGGTGGTGGTGATCATTCTGACATAAACAATTATTTGGTTTTATGACCTGAAACTCCATTAAACATCCCACTCCATCCATATCTGTCCTTATTTTTTTTTAATTTTTTAAATGCTCATTTGTTTTTGAGAGAGAAAGAGAGACAGAGCATGAGCAGGGGAGGGGCAGAGAGAGACGGGGACACAGAATCTGAAGCAGGCTCCAGGCTCTGAGCTATCAGCACAGAGCCCAGCACAGGACTCGAACCCACGAACCATGAGATCATGACCTGAGCTGAAGTCCGATGCTTAACCGACTGAGCCACCCAGGCACCCCCATAATGTCTTTAATTTTTAGTGGAAGCACACTCTTTTCATTTTAAAGCATACATTTAAAACATAATTACACCAAAAACATCACTTTAAAATGAGTGGTTTCTTTGCAAAATAATAATACTATCTTCCATGTGACTAATGTCTTGACCTGTTCATCCTACTTCATTTATGCTCATCATAACTCCACAAAAGAGGTATTAGGCCACACAAACTTCTATGAGAAAAGAGATGATACAGAGGATAATGCTCATACTCATTTAATCTGTATAGCAACCCTGTGTAGCAGGCCTTATTATTACTATTTTATAGATATTGAAACTGAGGTTCAGAGAGTTTAAGTAACCTATCCAAAGTCACACAGCTAGTGAAATTAGAGGTAGGACTCAAATTGCTTTCTACCCCTTATGTGTATGGTACATTCTCATTTTACAGAGGACTGCAGCTAAAGACTTGCACCTAGATCCCAACTGGATCTTTCTCTGTAAGGCTGTGATTTGGAACAGTTGATTTATTTTCTCTAAATGTCATTTTGCTCACTTATAAAACAATGATCATCACCTGACATACTGATATTGTGGTGTTATTATAAGAAATAAAACTGGGGAGCCTGGGTCGCTCGATTGGTTCAGCATCCGACTCTTGATTTCAGCTCAGGTCATGATCCCAGAGTCATGGGATTGAGCCCCGTGTCGGGCTCCCTGCTGAGCATGGAGCCTGCTTGAGATTTGCTCTCTCTTTCTCTCTCTTTCTCTGCCCTTCTTGAGCTCTCTCTCTCTCTTAAAAAAAAAAAAAAAGGAAAGAAAGAAAGAAATTTGAGCGCTGAATATTTTTTAAAAAATGAATATTTATAATGTGCATATGTAGTGGATAATGAATTCTATCATTATTATTATTATTACTGTTAAGAATGCAGGCCTTATGGATGTCCCAGAAAATCTACTCCTGTGGTCGTTCATGGCCCATTCCAAAAGTCCACATTCTCCGGACTTTTAGGAAGGGTACCTTGTGAATAATCAGAAAGGCTCACACTGTTTTCTCTCATCCTCTGCTGGCAAGTGGTGACGTTTGTAATGAGACTGATGAGACTGTTATTGTCAGAACACTCCAGATGATGTCTGTATCCTCTGCTAGCTGAAACTCCATAATATACCCATGAGTTCCTAGAATAGACATCTCTGGGCCTAAGACTGTTCCAGATGTACCGCTAGTGAAACACCCTCACTGTTCATTTCCTAGAGTTTTGAATGGTGAAACACTTTAAATCTAATTGTAGCTCATAATTAAAATGTCTCTTCTAGTGACTTATTTTGGTAACTGTTTTCAATGAAAATTTTGATAAGAGCAGATTTTTTTTTTCTTATAATGGATTCCAAGAAAGCTGAGTCAATCACCCACAAAATTTCTCTGAATTATTTATAGTAGGTCAAACAGGAAATAGCCTCTTCTAAGAAAGTCCTTATTTGATCACTGCTTTGCATTTCACTCACCTTAAACTAAATGATCTTTTCCTGGGAAGTGAAGAGACTTTCTGTTCCCTACATTTGTTTGTTTGTTTGTTTGTTTATTTTAATATGAAATTTATTGTCAAATTGGTTTCCATACAACACCCAGTGCTCATCCCAACAGGTGCCCTCCTCAGTGCCCATCACCCACCCTCTCCTCCCTCCCACCCCCCATCATTTAAAATGCACATGTGTTGAAGGCCTGGCAAGGGCTATTGTGACATGGGAGGGGGGCGGGAAGCCAAAGATGAACAGCATGTGGACTCCTCCTTCGTGCACCTAGCAGCCTAGTAAGGACCATGGATCCCACTGGAGTGACAAGAATGCATTAGACTCTTGGCATGTTTCAGCAGATGTATGAAACGCACTGCCTTTGATGCAAATGGCATTTTTTAATTTCATTGCAAGTTCTTGCTATTAAATAGGCAAATTACAGTTCAAGCTTATGGTCCTGATCTTGTGCAAATTACGTTCATTTCTCCTATTAATTGATGAAGTTGACATCCTTAGGTCTCTTAGACTATGTTACTGAAGTAACAGCTTTTGTACCTGGCTTTTAAATGAATTTTGTTGGACTGATGAATGGATAAAGAAATTGTGGTTTATATACACAATGGAGTACTACATGGCAATGAGAAAGAATGAAATATGGCCCTTTGTAGCAACGTGGACGGAAACGGAGAGTGTGATGCTAAGTGAAATAAGCCATACAGAGAAAGACAGATACCATATGGGTTTACTCTTATGTGGATCCTGAGAAACTTAACAGGAACCCATGGGGGAGGGAAAGAAAAAAAAAAGAGGTTAGGGTGGGAGAGAGCCAAAGCATAAAAGACTCTTAAAAAATGAGAACAAAATGGGGGCTGATGGGGGGTGGGAGGGAGGGGAGGGTGGGTGATGGGTATTGAAGAGGGCATCTTTTGAGATGAGCACTGGGTGTTGTATGGAAACCAATTTGACAATAAATTTCATATATTTAAAATAAATAAATAAATAAATAAATAAACATTGAAAATTAAAAAAAATAAAAATAAATTAATTTTGTTGCTATTTGGCATAGGAGGTGCCTCTTACTAAACACACAGATGGCCTTTCTATTTGTTGGCTGAAATTACATTTTTAAGATAATATGCATCTAAATCACTAGGTTTTAGCATATTTACTTAAAGCATAAGTTATCATTTCATAGTTGAGTCTAATGCATTGGCAAATGGACTCCGAAGGCAAAAAGAACAGCTAAAGATGAGCGTCAGTGCATAGCTGTTTTTCCATTTTTTCCCCCTTTTCCCATATGTCACTTTTGATCTTCTCTTAGGAAAGCTGTCCTATTTATATTGCAGCATGGAGATTATCAAATATTTCTGCTCTAAAAATTACAGTTTTCATGGTATACAGAAGTCAAGCCAAGCCTTTTTAAAAAATGTTTATTTATTTATTTTGAGAGAGAGAGAGAAGAGAGAGAGAATGAGCATGTGAGTGGGGGAGGGGCAGAGAGAGAGGGAGAGAGAGAATCCCAAGCAGGCTCCGTGCTGCCGGCGCAGAGACTGACGTGGGGGTCCATCTCATGAACCGTGAGATCATGACCTGAGCAAAATCAAGAGTCGGACACTTAACTGACTGAGCCACCCAAGCACCCCCAGAAGTCAAGACTTTTTAAGAAGAAAGAAATCATGACTTTGTGCTATAATTTTTCTACGTTGTTTCATCAAATCCATCATTATTTTTATCTCCACATCTATTGCAAATAACCTTTTCTTCTGTCTTCAGGCTGTAAAGAGAGAGATCTTTGGGAATGTCCATCCAATAAACAATGTTTGAAGCACACAGTTATCTGTGATGGGTTCCCAGACTGCCCTGATGCCATGGATGAAAAAAACTGTTGTAAGTGCTTACCTTGAATTGACCAACACAACTTTTTAGATGTTAAACACTGATTACCTCTAATTTTGAATGTAATCTAGAAATTTGGAAATATGTATCAAAAGCTTTTAGTATGTTCAGATCTTACGAACAAATCTCCACTTATAAAAATATATGCAAGAACATAAACATGTGTAAATTATATGCACAGTGATATTATTCTAGTATTATTTATCACATGGAAAAATTATAATTTTATCCAACTATATAAAAAAAGGGGACAGAAAATACAACCCTAAAATGCAATAATATGCAAACATTAAAAATCAAATGGAAAGAATAATTTCTCCTGGGTTCATTACATGTCATTAGGCAAATAAAACAAAATATAAAGTATTATGTGCACTATTGTCGTGAATTTTTAAAATGCTGATACCCACATATAGGAAGAGATCAGAAAGTCACAGAAACAGTTTACAGTTCTTATCTCTAGGTGGTGGGATTATTAAGTGTTTTTGCTTTTCTGTCTTTTCTACATTTTCTAAATGAATGGCCACTACTTTGAGAACCAGAAAAAAATTATCTCTCAAGATATTTTATCTACTAGTAACAGAAAGCCCAGCTCAGGCTGACTTAAACAGTGAAGACTTTTTTATTTTATTTTATTTTATTATTTTATTTTATTTTATTTTATTTTATTTTATTTTATTTTATATCATATGTATCACTATGTCTTGTATTATCATTTTAAAAGTCAAGTACAGGAAGGATTCTCGAGGCTAGATGTTGGAGTTCAGCACCTCTTCTTAGATTCTTTAAGTTCAGCTTGACTTCAGACTAGGTCTGCGAGAGTCAAAAGATGGCTGCCAAGAGTAACTGAGATGCCATGCTTTCTTGATCATATCCAGTGAGAAGGAGTGATCATGACCTTGCCCTCATCTCTGGAATATCACTTAAGGGTTCACTCAGATTGGCCAACTTTGAACAAGGTTCCAGCTAGCATTCAGGGGTCTTTGTGTGAATTAGAAAAGATACCACCTAAATAGCTGGATTGCAAAAAGAAGCACCCCTTAGTGAAAACCAATTAGAAAAAATGCTGTTTCCTTCAGGCTGCCCCTGTCCCAGGTTGGGATGCATGATCTGGCCAGCAGGGTTTGGGTAGGAACTATCTTGGAAAGCACAACCCCAGAAATGGTAGGCCAGAACTCTGATCTTGGGTTCCATCTTTTCCGTTGGGCTAGTAACTGTACTCAGAAGAAAAATAGTTGTAGCTAGAAAATGCAATGTCCCACTTACACTAGTCAAGATCTTCTGGAGCTGTGGGAAGCTGAACAGAATCAGGTTCCCTTAAAAAAGGAGAAAGAAAGGAAATGGATGTTAGGCAGGTGAGCAATCAAGGAGTGTCACTATGATTTTAAAAACCCAGCAGAATTAGTATGTGATTCAGGGAGTCATTTAATAGTAGAGATTTTTAAAGAATAAACATTATCCATGTATGTGGACAGAGCTGGTTTCCATCTTGTGGTCACTTCATTCTGCTCATCCCCAGTGCTTGCCTCATGCCACATCAGATTTTAACGCTGTTCTCTCAATCTTTGGAAGTTCTGCTGCTCTGGGTACCACTTTTTCAATCCTGGTGTCAGAACTAGATAATTTAGTGACTTGTAATTTAAATTTACAAGTGTCAGAACTAGATAATTTAGTGACTAGTAATTTAAATGCTCGCTATTTGTATGGATTGGCATCTGTGATAGGAGTTTTTACCAATTCAGTTATTCTGTCCTGAAACCTGTTTGGAGGCCTCAGAGACCCGCGGCTTTTCTTCCTTCCCTGCTCCTGCTGACAGATGATAATGTGCATGTGAATGATGATCATACTTGTTTAATGTTTCCATCGTCTCGCTTCTTGTTCCCCATGCCAGCATTTTGCCAAGACGATGAACTCGAATGCGCGAACCATGAGTGTGTGTCCCGTGAGCGCTGGTGCGATGGTGAAGCCGACTGCTTGGACAGTTCTGATGAGTGGGACTGTGGTGAGCTGTGTGTTTCTGCCATTGGCCACCCACTGGAACACCTATCAGCTATTTGAGCTTAATAAGTCTTAAGTGACTTCACAGGATTTACTGACCAATTTCATCTGTTTTGTTTTACTATGATAACAGCTGGCAGTAGTGATTCATAGATGTTATTTCCAACGCACAGAACATTTCCCCCTAAGTTATTTTGTTATTTGAAATGTCCATAATATATGTAAAAACATCTGGGTTTAAATTGTTATGACCATATAGCTGCTAGAATACAATTTTTAGACTCTTTATTATCACCCAGCTTCAACAATTATTAATATTCTGTCATTCTGATATCATTGACACCTCCTGGAATAGGGTATTAGAGTGGGTCTTCCACATGAATAGACATTTCTCCAAAGAATACATACAAATGGCTAAGGCACATGAAAAATGCTCAACATCACTCATCATCCGGGAAATACAAATCAAAACTACGAGATACTACCTCACACCTGTCAGAATGGCTAACATTAACAACTCAGGAAACAACAGATGTTGCCGAGGATGCGGAGAAAGGGGAACCCTCTTAACACTGGTTGGTAGGAATGCAGACTGGTACAGCCACTCTGGAAAACAATATGGAGGTTCTTCAAAAAGTTAAAAATAGAACTACCCTACAATGCAGCGATTGCACTACTAGGTATTTACCCAAAGGATACAAAAGTACTGATTCAAAGGGGCACAGGCACCCCAATGTTTATAGCAGTTTTATCAATAATAGCCAAATTATAGAAAAAGCCCACATGTCCATTGACCGATGAATGGATAAAGAAGAGGTGGTATGTATATACAATGGAGTATTACTTGGCAATCAGAAAGAATGAAATCTTGCCGTTTGCAACAAAGTGGATGGAGCTAGAATGTGTTACGCTAAGTGAAATAAGTCAGTTAGGAAAAGACAAATATCGTATGATTTCACTCATGTGGAGTTGAAGGAACAAAACAGATGAACACAGGGGAAGGGAAGGAAAATTAAAATACAATAAAAACAGAGAGGGAGACAAACCATAAGAGACTTAATGATAGAGAACACACTGAGGGTTGATGGAGGGGAGGTGGTGGGGGGATGGGCTAAGTGGGTGATGGGCATTAAGGAGGGTGCTTCTTGTGATGAGCACAGAGTGTTGCATGTAAGTGATGAATCACTAGATTCTACTCCTAAAACTAATATCACACTGTATGTTAACTAAGTTGAATTTAAATAAGATCTTGGAGGGAAAACAAAGAGAAAAAAATGTAAAATGCTAATGGAAAGTCCAACAAACTATATTCAAAGTTTTGAAATAAATTATTATTGATTATTTTTAAAAAAGCGGGTCTTCCGCCTTCCCTGTGCTCTTGCTCTAGATCCAAAGGAAATAGATATCTACCTAGTTCCTTACATGGAGAGGACCTAAAGGCATCTCCCACCAGTATCCAGTGTTGCAGTTTGTAATCTTGGGTTTGATTAATTCTGTTGTTCCATACTCATCATCCTTCCATTCACTGACCTCTTATGTCAGTCCTTTGCATCATCTGGCCACACCATGATCATCATTTGTGCTGTGATTAATTGCACAGTGTTTCACAAGTAATCTATGGCGTAGAAGTAGAGAGGATGCTCTATTGTAAAATAGGAATTAGAGCATATACCAAATTAGTCCTAACTTAACATCGCTTGGCTACCCTTGCCTTCTCACATACTCTCTTGAAAGGAAATGAAATGAACAAAGTGACAACTAACCCCTGATAGCTGTGCAAATCACTGGATAAACTCAAGGGATTTGAGTGCTGCCTCTGGTCGTCTTGTAAGTCGTAAAGAAAAGTTAAGAACTGCCATGTCTTTCACTAGAGCCTGTGGTTCCTGGAGGGCAGAGAACATTTCTAATTCACTTTTTGCAGTCTTCCACAACACTGAGAGCAGTGCTAAGCACAGGGCAAGCACTCATCAAGTGGTTCTTAATTAAAACAATGAAACGCAAATGCAAGCAAAGCAAAAGCATAAGTTAGCCTTTGGTTTCCTGAGCAGAAATGTTTCTAATTAGGGTTTTCCCTTTCTTTTTTTTCTCCGCAGTGACCCTCTCTAAAAATGTGAGCTCCTCCTCATTCCTGACGGCTCACAGATCTGCCAAAGAACACCACGTGTGTGCGGATGGCTGGCAGGAGACGTTGAGTCAGCTAGCCTGCAAGCAGATGGGTTTAGGGTAAGGTCAGTAGTTTGTAGCACTGATGAGTTTCTCAGAAGGCTTCGTGGAATTGGCAATAACATCTTCCTTATGAATGCAGAGTGAGTTAGTGCTCTCACATAGAGCCCTCCAGAGCATGGGAAATGAATCAGGTGAGAGAACCATATTTAATGACAGGCACCTGCTCTGAAGAGGCTGCAGTGAAAAGCCACTTTGATGAAGCCTCTCGCTACATGTAAATGCAGTAATTGTATTTTAACAACTTCTGAAAGGAAACACGTTGAGTATTTGCAAAAGCATTAAGATGGTTCCCTCCAAGCAACCTGGATGGGGAAATATTGAGGTTTTTCTCCCAAGAGGTTACTGAAAATTTCTTTTTAAGCAACACACATTTTTTAATAAGTTGAGAAATAGAACTTAAAGTTAACGGTATTTCAGTTTACCCTCAGTAGTAATTAGGAAACGTAAATCAGGAAATAGTTCGCCATTTTGGATCCTTAGTAGAATGAAAAGACACTAACTCTGGCTTTGATACAAATAGACTGAAACCTATACTTTGAAAGTTGGATACTTGCTATTTTGTGGGGTTTTCTTTTTCAGTTCTGTTGGGGATGGAAAGCAATAACTGAGGGTCTTAGATGTATATGTGAGGGTATGTATTCACATATATATTTTTTTTACCCCTGCTGTATGTGAGATTTGGGGGGAAATGTGGAAATGATGGAAATAAAAGACAAACAAGTTTTAAAATTCTAGAATAAAAAATTGAGTAAATGTCATTTCCCAGGATTCCACTGAACAAACTTGAAACAATTTTTCAATAACGAGCTATGAATTATGGGATAGAAACTAGCAGCGCATTTTTGTTATCTCAGTTTGAAGAGTGACATAAATCCCAGTATCTTCAGCCTATTTTCCCCATGTAAAGTCTTACATCTTTGGAAAGTTGAGTAACTGATGCTACTATGTAAGAAAGAACTTTCAACTTTGCCAGAGCAGAAAAATTATATCCATCAAGATCCATTAAATTATACTTCATTTTCACAACATCCTTACGGATATCTAAATGAAATGGTATGTGACTGTGATCAGAGATAAATGAAAAGCCTTTTGAATGAGCTTTATTTTCCACTCACCAAAACATAGGTTATTTCTTAATATGAAAACTGGATTAACATAATGATCGATAACTCTGTTGAGAGTTCTGAGGAAACGTCGCAACCGCAAAGATTCTGCCAGCCGAAAAATTCTTCTGACAGGCCACCCTGCTCTATTATAAACAGAAGGGATCTTGTTTTAAATATTCTCTTTGATATCGCTTCTAATTTTTTTGTATATTGGATTTTCGTTTTTTATTTTGATGAGATACATATAACTCACCATCTTAACCATTTTAAAGGGTAAATTCGGTGGCATTTAGTGTATTCACAATGCTATGCAACCATCTCCATTATCTGGCTTCTTTCACTTAGCATAGTGTTTTTATACAACTATGGACCAGCATTTCATTGCTGTTTATGGCCGAAAAATATTCCATTGCATGGATACACCACATTTTTAAATCTGTTCATCCAGCGAGGCACATTTTGGTGGTTGCCATCTTTGGCTATTGTATGCATATTGGATTTTTTTTTTTTTTAATTTCTTACGCTACTTTCTTCATTTCCTTAAAATACTGGGAAAATGTTATTTCAATATATTAGATATTTAAAATGGAAATAGACATTTAGATTTTTTTTAAACATACCTTTATTTCACAGAAAGGCTAGGAAAGTCTGAGAGAGCAGTGTGGCTAGAAAACCGTAAGCATTATTTGAGTGAGTTAATGGGTAAGTAGTGGTAAGTCTTTGAAGGAAATGAGTAGGAAGGGTAACCTTAGTATTTTTGTACTTTCTGATTGCCGTCAAGAGAACTCTTCAGTTTTCTTGGGTAGATCGTGAATGGACAGAAATCTGGAGAGCCAGGCTGGGGCAGGAATGAAGATAATGGGCAAGAAGAGGCCATTGATTCCTACAGTAGGAATGGGCTACTTAGGAATCTGCTCTGTTCCCACTGTCTCTGGAGAGCCGCAGCTGTACTGTGAATTCACAGTTCTGCCACTGATGCCTCAAACTCTAAGTAACCCTGCATCGGAGTCATTTCCTCTAGATTCAAAGTCCCTACAGAAAGGTCTGTCTGGCCATGATTAGTCATTGATCTACACTCCAGCTGCCAAAGGAAGGGAACACATTATAGCTGTCCTCTTTAAGCTTCTGGAGTGGAGTAGGTCTGTCTTTATACCTTCAAACATGCTTTACACCCAGAAACTTGAAGCTTAAAGCACAACCCCAATTAGTTCTATTCACTATGCCTTTCCTATTGGGTTTTTTTTTTTTTTAATTTTTTGGTTTTTTTTGTTGTTGTTGTTGCTGTTGTTTTGAGAATCTGCTTATGGGCCTTGAACTAGAGTAGGCATTATGTGGAGGATGCAGGGGTGAAAATATCATCAAAGAGCTTACCATGTAGTGGGGAAGACACATAAGGAAACAACCTAGAACATAAAGTTGTTGGAAAAAACTTCCAGACTCTTTGTCATCTGAGAATGGTTCATGTACAGCATAGCACCTGGCATACCTATTAGAAGTATATAAGAAAAATATTCAACTCTATCATTGTCTTGATATTATAATATACATTTATTTAGTCATTCATTTAGTCATTCAGTAAACATTTATAGAGAATAGCATTGTAGTGTAGTGTCCCAAACTAATACACTTTAACTCCAAATGCAGGGAGGGTACACGTTGGAGTTACTTTATCAAAATGTAAGTCTAGACCGAATTACATGTTTTGCGGGGCTTCTATTGAAATACTTTCATGATAGAGGCAGTTGATTAAAAAACCTACACTTGGAGTTTTTCAGATGCAAATTACACCTTCCATGTCTAACAGCACAAATGCTCAGCTCTCAACTAAGTGCTTGCCCAAATAAGAAGATTGAGAGTTCTTTGCTGAATCTGTACAACTTTTTACGCCCATCTGCAGATATCATGAGTTCACCCCAGCCTGGAAGTATGATGACTATTTGATCAGACAAGGATATAAATCAGCCCCTAATTCTCATGACAGTATATTGACTTTGCTACCTACATGCCCAGTATTAGAAACATATGGACATTTATTTAATCAACAATACAAATCAGAATTTAGACTGCCCTCTAATACTTGCCAAATGTTCAGTTCAGACATCTGGTATTTGAGAAAGTTGGTCTAAGAGAATGTGATTCTCGGTGTCTCTTGGCTTCATAAACTTTATCTCTATATAAAACCAGATCATCTGGAAATAGGCTATTCTACTTTGACAGAAATTCCTATATGGGATTGGTTGAAGTTTGATTTTGTGTCCTAATGTTTTAGAGTTGGTCAATAGAAGCACCAGGCTTCCAAAGAACATTTCTTTATTTTGGGCTAAACCACAAAGATAGCCTCAATTGTATTACCTGAGAGTCGCTGATATAAGGATTTATATCGAAATTTTTCCCGGAAGTGTACTTCCAGGGAAAATCTTCTAACTTCAGATTCCATTTGTCACATAAGGATAGTTTCCTTATTGATTGACTTCCATGAAACTCGTGAAGCTCAAAGACAAGACTAAATCCTGTGTGGTAATAGATTCAGCCCAGGCTGCTGGTCCTGTACAAGGAAACCATGGAAAAGAAGCTTGAATCCTTATGGTCTTTTTAAAAAATATACAATATAATTCATATACCATAAAATTCACTCTTTAAAAGTGTACAATTCAGTCATTTTTAATATATTCACAATATTGTGCAGTCATCACCACTGATTCCTAAACATTTCATCACTTGGAAAAGAAACCCCATGCCTCTAACAGTCACTCCCGGTTTCTCCTCCCTAAACCCCTGACAAACACGACTTTCTGCTTCTAGAGACTTGCCCATTGTGCACGTCTCATAAAAACAGAATCATCTAATATATGCCTTTTTTTGTCTGGTCTCTTTCACTTAGCATAATGTTTTCAAGGTTTATCTATGTTTTATAATATGTATCAGTGCTTCGTTCCTATCTATGGCTGAATAATATTCCATTGTGTAGATATATCCACACTTTGATTATCCATTCATCAATTGATGGATATTTGGGTTGTTTCCATTTTTTTGGCTCTTATGAAAATGTTGCTAAGAACGTTGATGTACAAGTTTTGTGTGAATGTATGTTTTTAGTTTCTCCTGGGTGTAGACTCAGGACTAAAATTGCTAGGTCAGATTTTTAATTTTTTGAAGAACTGCCAAACTGTCTTCCAAAAGGGCTGCACCACATTATACTTTTACCAGCACTGCATGAGGGTCCCAATTTCTCCATATCCGTGTCAATACTTGTTATTATTTACTTTTTATTGTAGCCATTTTCTGACTAAAAGGTATCACTCTGGTTGTTATTGAGAATATGCCGTAGGAAGGCAAGAGTAGAAGCAGGAAGACTAGTTAGGAGGCCACTGAAGTCATCCAAGTAAGACATTTGGGTGGCTCAGATCAGAATGGTAGCAGAGAACATGGCCATAAATGATTTAATCCTGAATATATTTTAAAAAGTGGAGCCAACAGGACTCCCTGACAGATTGGATATTGATTGGAGATTGAGAAGAGTCAAGAATGACTGAAAGGTTTTTTTTTGACTCAAGCAACTGTAAAGATAGTATTGTAGTAAACTGAGATGGGGAAGACTGTAGCTGGAGCAGGTCTGGGGAGAAAGATCAGTTCTGTGATCTTGTGAAATTTGGGATGTCTATTAGACATCCAAATGGACTCTAGTCTGGAGTTTAAAGTTGTTTTTTAAAATTTTTTTAAAAATTTGCATCCAAATTAGTTAGCATATAGTGCAACAATGATTTCAAGAATAGATTCCTTAGTGCCCCTTACCCATTTAGCCCATCCCCCCTCCCACAACTCCTCCAGTAACCCTCAGTTTGTTCTCCATATTTAAGAGTCTCTTATGTTTTGTCCCCCTCCTTGTTTTTATACTATTTTTGTTGCCCTTCCCTCATGTTCATCTGTTTTGTCTCTTAAAGTCCTCATATGAGTGAAGTCATAGGATATTTGTCTTTCTCTAATTTCGCTTAACATAATACCCTCCAGTTCCATCCACGTGGTTGCAAATGGCAAGATTTCATTCTTTTTGATTGCTGAGTAATACTACATTGTGTATATATATATATATATACCACATCTTCTTTACCCATTTATCCATCGATGGACATTGGGGTTCTTTCCATACTTTGGCTATTGTTGATAGTGCTGGTATAAACATTGGGGTGCATATGTCCCTTCGAAACCCCACACCTGTATCCCTTGGATAAATACCTAGTAGTGCAATTGCTGGGTTGTAGGGTAGTTCTATTTTATGTTTTTGAGAAACCATCATACTATTTTCCAGAGTGGCTGCACCAGCTTGCATTCCCACCAACAATGCAAAAGAGATCCTCTTTCTCCACATCCTCGCCAACATCTGTTGTTGCCTGAATTGTTAATGTTAGCCATTCTGACAGGTGTAAGGTGGTATCTCATTGTGGTTTTGATTTGTATTTCCCTGATGATGAGTGATGTTGAGCATTTTTTCATGTGTCGGTTGGCCATCTGGATGCCTTCTCTGGAGAAGTGTCTATTCATTCTTTTGCCCATTTCTTCACTGGATTATTTGTATTTTGGGGGTTGAATTTGATAAGTTCTTTATAGATTTTGGACACTAACCCATTGTCTGATATGTCGTTTGCAAATATCTTCTCCCGTTCTGTCAGTTGCCTTTTAGTTTTGCTGATTGTTTTTTTCGCTGTGCAGAAGCTTTTTATTTTGATGAGGTCCCAGTAGTTCATTTTTGCTTTTGTTTCCCTTGCCTCTGGAGACATGTTGAGTAAGAAGTTGCTGTGGCCAAGATCAAAGAGGTTTTGCCTGCTTTCTGATTGAGGATTTTGATGGCTTCCTGTCTTACATTCAGGTCTTTCATCCATTTTGAGTTTATTTTTGTGCATGGTGTAAGAAAGTGGTCCAGGTTAATTTTTCTGCATGTCACTGTCCAGTTTTCCCAGCACCACTTGCTGAAGAGACTGTCTTTATTCCATTGGATATTCTTCCCTGCTTTGTCAAAGATTAGTTGGCCATAGGTTTGTGGGTCCATTTCCGGGTTCTCTATTCTGTTCCATTGATCTGAGTGTTCTTGTGCCAGTACCATACTGTCTTGATGATTACAGCTTTCTAGTATAGCTTGAAGTCCGGGATTGTGATGCCTCCTGCTTTGGTTTTCTTTTTCAAGATTGCTTTGACTATTCAGGGTCTTTTCTGGGTCCATACAAATTTTAGGATTATTTGTTCTAACTCTGTGCAGAATGCTGGTGTTACTTTGATAGGGATTGCATTGAATATGTAGATTGTTTTGGGTAGTATCGACATTTTAACAATATTTAAGTTTTACTTACAATATTCTTCCTATTCAGGAGCATGGAATCTTTTTTTCCTTTTTTTGTGTGTGTCTTCTTCAATTTCTTTCATATGCTTTCTATAGTTTTCAGTGTATAGAGTTTTCACCTCTTTGGTTAGATTTATTCCTGGGTATTTTATGGTTTTGGGAGCAATTGTAAATGGGATCGATTCCTTGATTTCTCTTTCTGTTGCTTCATTGTTGGTGAATAGGAATGCAACGGATTTCTGTGCATTGATTTTATATCCTATAACTGTGATGAATTCATGAACCAGTTCTAGCAGTTTTTTGGTGGAATCTTTTGGGTTTTCCATGTAGAATATCATGTCATCTGCGAAGAGTGACAGTTTGACCTCCTCCTGGCCGATTTGAATGCCTTTTATTTCTTTGTGTTGTCTGATTGCAGAGGCTAAGATTTCGAATAGTACGTTGAATAACAGTGGCGAGAATGGACATCCCTGTCTTGTTCCTGACCTTAGGGGGAAAGCTCTCAGTTTTTCCCCATTGAGGATGATATTAGTGTTGGGTCGTTCATATATGGCTTTTATGATCTTGAGGTATGCTCCTTCTATCCCCACTTTCTTGAGGGTTTTTATCAAGAAACGATGCTGTATTTTGTCAAATGCTTTCTCTGCATCTATTGGAGGATCATATGGTTCTTGTACTTTCTTTTATTGATGTGATAAACCATGTTAATTGTTTTGCGGATATTGAACCAGCCCTGCATCCCAGGTATAAATCCCACTTGGGGTCTCTGTCTGGTTTTGGAATCAAGGTAATGCTGGCTTCATGGAAAGAGTTTAGAAGTTTTCCTTCCATTTCTATCTTTTGGAACAGAATAGGTGTTAACTCTTCCTTAAATGTGTGGTAGAATTCACCTGGAAAGCCATCTGAAGTTTTTGTTTGTTTGTTTGTTTGTTTGTTTTTAAGTTTTACTTACTTTTGAGAGTGAGAGAGAGAATGCAGACTGGGGAGGGGCAGAGAGAGAGAGAGAGGGAGACAGAGGATCCAAAGCAGGTTCTGTGCTGACAGCACAGAGTCCAATGTGGAGCTCTAACTCACGAACCATGAGATCATGATCTCAGCTGAAGTTTAATGCTTACCTGACTGAGCCACCCAGATGCCCCTCAAGTCTGGAGTTTATTAGAGATGTTTGAACTAGAGCTATATATTTGAAAGTCACCTGGATACAGACAGTATAAATTTATGGGACTGGTGACATAACCAAGAGAGTGAATTTATGTATTTATTTTTTAATTTTTCTGAATGCATATTTATTTTTGATATATAGAGAGATAGAGTGTGAGTGGGGGAGGGGCAGAGAGAGAGAAGGAGACACAGAATCCGAAGCAGGTTCCAGGCTCTGAGCTGTCAGCACAGAGCCTGATGCAGGCCTCAAAGTCACAAATAGTGAGATCATGACCTGACCTGAAGTCTGATGCTTACCTGACTGAGCCACCCTGCTGCCCTAAGAGCGAGTTTAGATAGAGAAGATAAGACCAAGAGCTGAGCCCTAACATTAAGAGGGTGGGAGAAGAGAAGTAGTAAAGCCAAAGGAGATGAGAGAGGACAACCCAGGGGTAGGAGGATGTGATATCCTGGAAACCAAGGGAAGAAATGTATCAAGGCAGAAGCAACGGTCAGTTGTGTTAAAAGTTGCTGAGAAGTCAAGTAAAATGAAGGCTGAAAACTGACTTTTGGTTTCAGCAATGTGCATGTCATTGGCATGAGTAGTTTTAGTGGAGTGAGTGGGGCAAAAACATAAGATAGTGAAAGGAGAGAAATAAAAGATAGTATAGAACTTTTTGGAGGGGGGGCACCTGGGTGTCTCAGCCGGTTGAGCATCCGGCTTCGGCTCAGGTCATGATCTCATGGTTTGTGAGTTCGAGCCCCACGTCGGGCTCTGTGCTGATAGCTCAGAGCCTGGAGCCTGCTTCAGATTCTGTGTCCCCCTCTCTCTCTGCCCCTCCCCCACTCATGCTCTGTCTCTCTCTGTCTCAGAAATAAATAAACATTAAAAAAATTTTTTTTTAAAAAAAGAACTGTTTGGAGGGATTTTGTTGTAAAGAGGAGCATAGAAATGTGAGTAGTGGTTGGTGGGGGAAGTAGGATTAGGAAATGTTTGGTGCCTCCATTTCCTGGGAAGCACTCAGTATCCCATGGATAAATTATTAATAGGGACCTACCTGCCATAGTAGGAACATCATGTTCAATTGCTATTGAATGTTTGTGTTCCTCCAAATTCATATGTTAATTCCTAATGTCAAGTGTAATGGTATTAGGAGGTGGGGCCTTTGGGAAGTGTTTGGGTCATGAGAGTGGAGCCCACATGAATGGAATTAGTGTCCTTGTAAAAGAAACCCCAGAGAGCTCTTTCACCCCTTCCACCATGTGATGACCCAGCAAGAAGATGGCCATCTTATTATAAACAAGGAAGCGGGTATTTACCAGACACCAAATCTGCCAAGACCTTGGTCTTGGATTTCTCAACTTCCAGAACTGTGGGAAATAAATTTCTGTTGTTTACAAGCCACCCAGGCTATGGTAATTTGTTATAGAAGACTGAATAGATTAAGGTAGAAATAAATAATTTCTCTGGAAAAATCTTTCATTTCACATATATTTTTTTTAACCAAAAAAGTTTGGACTATTTTCCCCAATTAGTGGACTCACCATAAACTATTTCATCTTTCTTTAGCTTTGTATCCCTTTATACGCTCCTTCTCTTTCAAGACTGACTTGTCCTTTATCCGTGTTCCACGGGCACATTCTTTCCTGCTTCTGTGTCTTTGTCCATAAATGTCCATACATTTCCTCTCCAAATTCTCAGGGCCTCACTCAAGCCCCATGACTTCTGTGAAGACTTTCTCATCTGCATGTCTTTTTTTCTCTCTATACTTTCTGTGGTACATAAGAATTGGTATTACACAATTTCCCTCTTAATTCTACAATGCCATACCATTTTACTTTTATTTTTTTATTCTTTATCTTATTTCCCAGAAAGGTTATACAAAATAGTAATGGCTAATTTTCATTGTGTGCCAGGCTGCTCTGAGTCCTTGATATGTATTAACCCAATTTATCCACACTATAATCTTGCAGAAGACATAGCATAATTATTTCTACTTTACGTATGAGGAAACTGAGGCTTAGATCAAGGAACTTTGCTAGGTCACAGAAACATATGGTGCCGGGATGCCAGTCCAAGCAAAAGCAAAGGGCCTCGTGGGGAGTAGAGTACAGTAGAGTCCCTGTACATCCAGTTAATCAATAAACATGACCCGATTGATGTGGCCAACCAGGTTCTTCAACATAAATCCCTTTTAGTATTGCTCCCGTCAAGATTTTTGGGGTAAGTCTTAGTACCATACCACCTAATGATCTTATCATTGTGGCATTTTTTTAAAAGTCGATTTATTTATTTTGAGAGAGAGAGCGAGCAAGTGTGAGCAGGGGAGGAGCAGAGAGAGAGGGAGAGAGAGAATCCCAAGCAGACGCTATGCTGTCAGCGTGGAGCCTGACACAGGGCTGGATCTCACAAACCTGAGCCAAAATCAAGAATCGGCCACTTAACTGATTGAGCCACCTAGACGCCCCCAATGTGGGATTTTTAAGTAGATAGTAGTGAGGAGGTGCAGCAGTGGAGAAAATTCATCATGCATGCAGGACAACAAATAAGTGTTTTTCGGTTTTCAAAAAGCCACTTATAGTAATAAGTAGACAGTAGGCATATTCTGAGTAGAAGTTAGCTGAAGCACATCCATAAAAAGTTGTTTTCTTTCACACGGCAGCTTCACGGTTTTTCTGGCAGGCACGTAGCTTGGGCACAGGGAATTCAATCCTACACATTTCCAAGAAGCTGGTTAAGTGACTGCTTGGGTGAGAAGAAAATCAGATAGTCCAGACTGTGAGTGTATCGTTCCCTGGAACGTGTTATTCTGGAGTGAGGATGAAGAATAATTTCCCGAAGAAGTGCTGTATCCTAAAGGAAGCAAAAGTGTTTTTTTAAGTTCTTCCATGAGACTACTGGGTATGAGGCTTTAATAAACAAAGCAAGGTAAGTCTATCAGTTGTCCTGAAAGCATTGCTGTATGATCGCCAACAGCAGGCTCTACCAAGAATTTAGATATTTGTTAGAAAACTGAGTCTTGGGGTGCCTGGGTGGCTCAGTCAGTTGAGCGGCCGACTTCGGCTCAGGTCATGATCTCGCGGTCCGTGAGTTCGAGCCCTGTGTCGGGCTCTGGGCTGACAGCTCAGAGCCTGGAGCCTGTTTCAGATTCTGTGTCTCCCTCTCTCTCTCTCTGACCCTCCCCCGTTCATGCTCTGTGTCTCTCTTTCTCAAAAATAAATAAACGTTAAAAAAAAAATTTAGAAAACTGAATCTCAAACTGTGTTGGTGGAGTTAATGAATATTTTATGAACTTAAAAGGAAACTTCTCAGTGGTATAGAGAAATTCGCCATTATTAATTAGAATGGAACTACGTGGGATTCTGAACTAATCAGATTGTTTTTTACTCTCTTACATTCCATTTTGTGGTGAAAAGTTTATCAGTGGAAAATGGACTCATATCCTGATTTTTAAAACCAACAGATGGTTCTCCAGAATTAAGTACTGTCAAGACTCAGCTTTTAGCCAAAAATACCAGGGCTGATGTGAGCCAGAAGATTCTAGAATGGAAAAAATGCATCTCCATAATGTCTCTGGGGGACTTGGATTCCCCAGTCATCATAATGAATATAGCATTACCATTGGACATAAATATGAGTGAGTTCTGGGAAGTTAAGAACGTGATTTAAGATAATCCATCAGTAATTGACCAAAGAGGCCTGTATTCTTTCTGTTAGAAGTCCTTATCTGGCACCTTACTCATTTTGGAACTTTTACCAGAAGACTCCTGGTGATGACTAACTTTAGATCTGTTATCTTTTTCATAGTGTCTTTCAAACTTACTGCATTTTGACTGGCTTTTACCTCCAAGACAAGACTGACAGTCAGCAATGACATTATCTGCATGGCAAACCCACTAGTCTTTTCTTATTATTTATATAGTTTGGGCTCAAAATCTAATTCTTACTCTGGCCTGTAAGACACTGGCCCCTCCCTCCCTCTTTTCTAGCATTCTCCGGGTGTCCATGAACTTTAGACACGATGGCCTTATTACTGATGTTCAAACTGCAAACTCATTTCCACCTCAGGGGCTTTTGCCCTCGTTGTTCTTCCTGCTTGGAATGCTGATCTGTAGACCTTTATGTGATCACCTCCCTCTCATCATTCATGTCGTCTTAGCTCGTACATCAAACACTTAGAAAGGCCTTCCTTAGCAACCCTAGTTGAAGCAGCTTTCACCCACACCAAGTCACTCTCTGCTTATTTTGCTATCTTCAAAGCACAGTATTAGAAATTATTTTTAACATGTTTGTTATTTGTTTCTCTAACTAAAATAATAGCCCCTCGAGGAAGGGACTGCGTCTAAATACAACACCCTTGTGTTGTCTCCATTCGCATTACACCTTATTAACCCCATAGTCATCAGGTTTAGCCTTTGTCCATCTGACTGCGTCATTTGTTTAATTCTGCCAGGATAATGTTCCTCCTGAGATCCAATTCACCTTACAACATTATCAGCTTGAACACTTACGGAGTAACCCAGTATTTCATTTATGAACATAAGTCAAATCTAATTTCTACCCAAGTTTTTATCCTTCCTACCTCTTCTAAACAGTAACAAAGCAACATGTAGAATCTTGACTCTGAGGCATAATCATCTTTTAAGTAAAAAATTTCAATTAAAATCACTTGTAGCAGACATTTATTAAGTTGCTTCCCTGTATCCCTTCCTTTTGGGGACTTGCTTCACTCCTCATTCTATCCTTGGGATCCAAATGGGAGCTGCCATTTTGTACATGAACCACTCTTCTTGGCCTCAGTGACTGGTTAAGGGGGAGGGACCTAACCCAAGCTGAATCAATCAAAGGACTTCACTTCTAGGTCACAGTGATTGGATTTGGGATACTTAAAGTTCTTCAACGAGATTTGTTTTTGGTTGAGCTAGAAGAAGAGACTTCTTTCCTTTTTGTTCATGAAGATGAATGAATTTGAGTTTAGAAGAGCAGGCAGCCTGTCCTCTGGTTTGTGGAAAGTCACATGGAGACAATAAAGCCACCCTCACATCACCTCCTGCTTCTTCTCACAGAAGAGGGTAGATGAGAGGTAGAGGGTCCTGAGGGCTCTTGGTTCTCTGGCACCCACTTTTCTGAAGACCATCCACATCTCCTTAGAAATTGATTACATTTCTAGTTTTTCATACTCAGATATTCCAGTGGTATTTTAGGGGCTAAAATCCTGAGGTTTTTTTGTTTGTTTGTGTAAAACTAGTAACTGAATATATACATGAAAAAAAAATGTACATATATATACTTAATATATATGTGTATATATATATACATATATACATATATATAAGTGTACACTTACACAAATGTATATATGTATATATATAATAAATATGTATATATAATATACATATAAAATCCTCAGTGTATGTGTGTGTGTATATATATGTGTATATATATATATATATACTTAAATCCCTAAAGTTTGTATTATTTTATCTTATATCCAGAGACGTAGTCTGTCTTAATTGAATAAAGGGGTATTTTCTATACTTCTATAGTTTTCAAGAGGAGGAAGAAAACAGGCACTTGACAAAGCAAGACTTCTGTTAGAAAAATTAATTCTACTCTGGCTCACAGTCTTTCTGAATTAGTGGAACAAAAAAATGGCGTATTGTAGTTGAAATTGGTAATCCCTGCTTTTATATTGATCAACTGAAAAGTGAAGACAAAGAGGAAACACTTTCTTTGAAACTAAACTCAAGCCACTCTCAATAAAATGTTGAATCTGTTTCTTAAAAAGAGTTTAAAAATTCTTCCAAAGGTTTTCTACAAGTTATCAAAAAAGCCATGGAATTTTCTGCACATAAAATAGACCAAAGGACCGAAGGAAAGAGTTGGATAGTGTAGATTCTTTCTTTTTAAATAATTTATTTTTTTAATGTTTATTTATATTTGAGAGAGAGAGAGAGAGAGTGCATCAGCCAGAGAGAGGCAGAGAGAGATGGACACAAAATCTGAAGGAGGCTCCAGGCTGTCAGCACAGAGCCTGACACAGAACTCAAACTCACAAGCTGTGAGATCATGACCTGAGCCAAAGTTGGATGCTTAACCAACTGAGCCATGCAAGTGCCCTGGGCTAGTGTGCATTCTGAAAGAGGCAGACACTTTTGCTCAAAACTATACTTACCACTTGACCCCATTGTACTCCATTTGCTTCATAAGATTGAATTTTAAAAACGATCAAATGACATTTTAATTAAAAATTTTTATGATTGGTTAATTGTTTCACTTTTAATGACATGTTTATTTTCAACAATACTTTTTAAAATTAATTTAATTTAACTTAATTTTTTTTTAACTTAGAGAGTGCACACACATGCAAGAGCAAGGAAGGGGCAGAGAGAGAGAGAGAATCTGAGCCACCCAGGCATTCGATATTAATTTTATTTTCTAACTTATGTTAGAATAATGTATAGTTAATAGTTATAATTTTATAAACTTATATTTTACTTCATGTTATAATTTTAGATAAATATGGATTAAATACCTAGTTTTATTGATGTTTAAATTTTATGAAATATCAATACTGTGATTTAATTTAAATTCATAACATTGTCCTCTCTGCTTTGGGATAGTTTTTGTCACTTGGACCTATAGCTCATTGCCTCATACAGTTCTTACACTCTACCTCTGAGACAGACCAATGAATAAAATTATATGTCTTCAGTTAGGATTTCAACAAAAATATTTTTAGAAATGCTAAGTTTACTGGAAAAATTAACTCAGACTTTATGCTGTCCTTTAAACATTACTACCAGGGGGAAGTTTTCCTGTATAAAGCATAAGCTGAGCTAACTCACCAGACAAATGACTCTATAGTGATACTCATTCCTGCTTTGTTTTAAACCTATTATGCCTTCTTGTCAGAATTTCCAGGTCATCTTTCTATTTGACAAAATAATTTAACTAATTTTTTAATAACATGTCTAGTCTATAGAAACCAAACAGAGATAATAATGTGACAGTGTTCACGAAGATATTTCTGAATTCAGAGAGCTAAATGTTTAGTGGAGATGTTCCAAGTTCTGAACAGGATATTTAGAAGAGCAAATAACATATTTTGTCTACTACACTAGGCATTTATATTTCAAGACCAACTGTTAGTATTGAAGATGAAAACTCAGATTATTTTTCCCCAGCAGTAGCCACAAGAGAACAGACTTTGCCCTGCTACTGAAATGTGTAACATTTCTAGGTAATTCCTCCCCTGTTCTCTTGCTGCCAAAAGTGAAGAAGCCCTTGGTTTCTGGGAATTTTGCTGACCTTCATTGTTTAAGTGAGCAACCCCAACATAAGGATAACACAAGCATTGAATGCCTTATTACTGAACACTGGGTGTCTTCAGCGTGTGAGGACAGGTCCGACTATCTAGAGATCTGGTTGCTCACCTAAGCCTTGAAATGCATCCATGCGTCATTCCTTGCAGAATGTCAAGATGTTTTAGAATTCTGGAGAAGTTCTATCTTCTCATTTTGGGGGCAGAGGAAGAATTATACATTTTTAAATATATATATGTCTTATGGCCACACAATTCAAGAAGCAAATTTGGAAATCCTTTTGCTTTTCTGTGCAGTACTGCCCCTCGACCCAGAGCAGAGGGCCCTGGCCCTGGGCTCCATGATTTAGAGAAGTGGTTCTCCACCAGGCTTAACTTTGCCCCTCAAGGGGCATTTGGAAACGTCTGTAAGACCCTTTTAATTGTCAGTCCGGGGGTGGCTACTAGCATCTCGTGGGTAGAAGCCAGGGATGACACTAATCCTAAAGAGCACCAGACGACTCCGCACAGTGAGTAATTATCTGGTCTAAAATGTCAACAGTGCCGAGGATAAGAAACCCTGATATAGAGTGAACGCTCTGGCCTTCCTCCCCAGCCATGCCTCACCCCATGGGGCAAGGAATCTGTCTTGCCCACCTGGAGCCTGGTCTGCTATCTAAACCAATGTCTTCAAAGTGTGGTCCCAGACCAGCGGCGGCCGCATCACCTGGGATCTTGTTAGAAGGGTAGCCTTTGCGGCCCCATCTCAGACTTACTGAATCAGGGAATCTGGGAGTGGGGCCAGCAAGCTTTGTTGTAACGGGTCCTCCAGGTGATGATGAATGCCAAGGTTTGAAACCACTGTTCCAAAGAGGCCCAAATCCTATATTCTGAGCCTAAAAGATACGTTGGTCAAGATGGCGAGATAGAAACAGGTGAACATAGGGGAAGGGAAGGAAAAGTAAAATAAGGTAAAAAACAGAGAGGGAGGCAAACCATAAGAAACTCTTAAATATAGAGAACAAACCGAGGGTTGCTGGAGGGGAGGAGAGTGAGGCTAAATGGGGGATGAGCATTATGGAGGGCACTTGTGATGAGCGCTGGGTGTTATATGTAAACGACGACTCATTAAATTCTATTCCTGAAACTAATACTACACTATATGTTCACTAACTTGAATTTAAATAAAATCTTGGGGGGGGGGGGGGAAAGGAAGATAGAAGACATGTTCTTTAACAACTTGTGAATTTGATTTATAACATCTAAATATGTAGACCTATCTTATGTGGGCTTCCATTTGTACCCTTACTCACAAATGTTTGGCCCCCACGAATGTTTGGGATGGGTCTGTATCTGTGTCTCAGTTTTTTCAGACTGTCAGGCTGTCAAATGAGGGCAGTGGATTAGATTGTCCCTTATTTTCTTTCTCTGTATATGATTTCATGGCTGCTATAGAAACATTCAGGGTTGATTATATTCCCTGCACACACTTTCTTAGGATACAGTGACTTTGATGCCTAATTACTAGTAAAATGGGTTTTGCTCTTTTGCTGTCTACCCAACAGACTTTCTTTAATTTGGTAAAATATGGAAAAAGGTAAGTCAAAATCACTACTGACTGTCAAACCAAATTTGAGCAGCTAAGTTCCAGATACCTTTTAATGGCATGATTTACACTATGTGCATAGTTATAAAAGTTAAAAAGTCCTTACACATATATTCTTGATGAGTATGTAAATCGTCATTAGTGTTTGAAGGGAAAATCCATACTTTGAATCAAAGATTTCCATTTTGATTTGATACTTTTATATCTATATCTAGGAAATTATTTTTATTTTGGGAAACTGTGCATGTAGGCAAAGGTGAACAGTTAAAAGGGTTAACTGCTGTTTTTTATTGTAACAAAAATTGGAAACAGCCTACCTGTGGGTTAATAGTGGGCTGGGTAAGTAAATGTATGTACATCCATATAATGGTAAAACTCTGCAGCTGTAAAAAGAACACAGCATGTGTTGTTAATGAAGAGGGACCACGTGGTGTTCGAAGTGTTAGGAGGGGTCCTCTGGCATCAGACCACCGGGATTCAAATCCCAGTTCTGCCATCTAGTCACTGTGTGACCTTGGGCAAGGTACCTACTCTCTTTTTACCTGAATTTTTTCATCTCCGAAAAAGGGAATAATGATGCCTACTTTCCAACATTGTTCAGAGGATTAAAGAAGATAAAATAGTGCAGTTGACAAATGTTAACTATTTTTACGGAAAGCCTTCCAAGATAAATCACTAAATAAAAATATCATCAGTACAACACAGAACAAGGTGTGTAGATTAAAAAAAAATACAACAGAAAACAAGGTGTATGGACTAAAAAAATCTATGTATATATACATGAATTACAGCTAAAGCTTGGCAAGGATACTCTCAGATGCTATTTATGGAGGTTGTTTCTATACATCTGGAATGGGAAGAATATTTTTTCACTGTATAACTTGTATTATTTTTTCCAGGTGTAAGTATTTTTTAATTTTAAAAATTATCTAAAGAAAAAATTTTAAAAATTGAAATCACACAGATGCTCAGATTCTGTATGATGGCAGAAATACAACCATATGAATTTCCTGATTTTTTTAAATGAGCCATAGAATGGCATTTCTGGGGCTGAAAGATTTGTTTTTTGTGTATGAAAAGCATTCTAGTATTTAAGAATTTCATGGGAAACTAATTTTTGTAATGACATTCCCCTCTTCTTGATGATGAATTTCTTATATTTTCCACTTGATGTAAGTGAGAGATTCAGACTAAATCGCCTTTCTTGTTGGAGATTAATGAATGAAATGCAGAAACATCCCATGTGCCTTGCTCTGTGGAGACCTTTTTTCAGGGTAACTGAAGTTGCCTTGCAGATTGAAAGACTGAAGTTTCCTTTGCAATGATTTTTCTATCCACCATCAGTGCAAATCCTATGCTGAATAGACCTCCCTGTGCAAATCCCTTTTGCCTTATAAATACCTGCCTAAAGAATGACTTAAACAACAAATTTAATCTGATGCTTATCTTCCTTTGTCTTTTGGCCAGTAAAATGCCTGGATTTAGGAGGCTCCCAAGTTGTTCTACCACAGAACATAATTCTCAGGATGCAGGTATCAGGAGAAATACTGTCAGTGGTATTTGTGACCTCTGTCTGACATTGAAAGTTTCCCTCTCACTATGCCTCCACATACGCAACTTCTGAGATTAACAGAAAGCCATACTCTCATTTTGGTCAAGGACAAGGAAAACCCTCGTTTTGCAGTAGGTTTTGTGAACTCTTCAACGACCTCACAGTTCATTCAAGTTTCTAACTAAATTTAAATCTGGTGGAACTCTTCTTAAAGTGTGGTCAGGGTGCATGCTCTTTGCTTTAACATCCAGTGATTAGAATCCATTCATTATTAAGGGCTCTGTTTTGTTTTTTTCTTTGGCTCTTATTCTGTCATCAGTTCTCTTTAGAGGGTTTCCCTCTTTTTAAAAGTAACAGGATTTGGGGAAGGTTTTGTTCCTTTTGTTTTTTATGATGAGATTAGTTAAATCTCATAAAGTGAAAATTTTAGAAATAATTTTTAAATAATAATCAGCTGCAATGTTCATTTCCCTTTCAATGACACTGAACCGAACTTTGCTTCCCTTCCTGTGCCCTCTACACCACCCCCTCTTTTTTTTCAAAAAGTGTCATCCATCCGTTATTGGAAAAGAAAGTCACTAAGCATGAAGACTTGATGCTGGTACAATTTCAGGATTTCCAGGTTCATTTGAACCGTCAGTGCTGTTGCCATTGTTCTCAGTTATCTTTGATGTGTTTCTTCAAACACTTCCACCAGGGAACGAATCCATATACCTGTCACTTTCCTCATCATCATGAGCCCCTGACATCCCCAACTTTCATCTGAGGAGCTCACCTTTTACTTGGAAAGAAAGATAGAGGCTATCCGATTTGAAGTCTCTACTCCCCTCCAACTTCAGCAAAGTATCATCTTCCTTCCAGGTTTAGGAGCAGCCCTCCTTCCTCCTGTCTAAATTCATTCCTCCACCTCATCTACCCTGGGGCTTCAGGTGATGGAACTGCAAAAGGTTTTCGGCAAATACAGATCACCTAAAAGAGCCAATTATTTCATGAAGAATAGAATATTTTACATAAAACCTGCATACTTTTGAACCCCAATTTTCAATCTTTGGATTGAAAACCCAAGGTTTTCAATCTTGGATATGGTGTAACCATATGTACTTGAATGATCGAATAAGATATTCACAGAAAAGGATTCATAGGAGTTGATTAAGAAGACAGGTAAAGAGGAAAATAATAGTGTTTAACTCCCATTTCTATTTTCCAGAGTTTTTCCTGACTTTTGGCGCATAAAGATTTTATAGTATGTTGAGAAAAATCATTAGTTTTGTGCTGTCCAAATAGATATTACATAGCAATCAATTTACTTATTTACTTCTTTAGTTTTTACTTTATTTACTTCATTTTAAGGTATCGCTGCATTGCAGGATTACACTGGGCAAGAAGAGAGGAGAAAAAAATCCCAGGCAGATAAATTTTATCTTGCTTTTTTTGATCCCTGCCCGAAGTTGCTCTTGTTTTTGAGATATTGGAACTTTTATGTCATATATGTTAGAATTCAAACACCTCACAAAGTTCAAGTACATGTCAGTGGAGAGCATGATTAAAATAGCTATAACAGTTGAGATTTTTATTGCTTTAGTATATACTTTTAGTAGCTTCCTCTTCTATTGATCACATTCCATGCCAAATTTCTAATACAACCCCCCCCCCCTTGAAATACTGACTTGTAATGTTTCTTTTTGGGTTTTTTTGTTTGTTTGTTTTTTAAATTTTTTTTAATGTTTATTTATTTCTGAGACAGAGAGAGACAGAGCATGAGTGAGGGAGGGGCAGAGAGAGAGGGAGACACAGAATCAGAAGCAGGCTCCAGGCTCTGAGCTGTCAGCACAGAGCCCGACGCGGGGCTCGAACTCACAAACCATGAGATCATGACCTGAGCCGAAGTCGGTCTCTCAACCAACTGAGCCACCCAGGCGCCCCTGTAATGTTTCTTTTTGAAAGAGAATGAGTGTTAAATAATGATATGGCCTGTCAAAGATCACTGTGCTTTGAATATTTCATTGTTATTTGTCCTTCTATTAGAGAACCATCTGTGACTAAATTGGTACAGGGACAGGAGCAAGACCAGGAGTGGCTGACATTACACTCCAACTGGGAGAGCCTCAATGGGACCACTTTGCATGAACTGCTGGTAAAAGGGTAAGACACTCTTCACAAGAGCTGTGTAGAGTGGATTATGGAGCAGGAATCTATCATCAGGGGCTTTCTCCTGTTTCTAATTTAGCATAATCCAAATGTATCACATCAATAAAGAACTTCCATAGAATGGTGATTGGCCTTTATATTTCAACATTGTTTGGCTTTATCTCTTCTTTCTAGACACAGATTCTTTTCTCTTGCTAATTACATTTTTCTTTAATGAAGATTACAGAAACTATTATGGTGAAGGAAGAGGAACTTAGATTCTAATTTTGGAGTTTTTTCAAATCCTATCCAAAGGAAATTCTCATGTCTAATATCCTACAGATGCTACATGGAACTAGTTAGGAGGGAATTGAAGTGATGAGAACTGATCAAACTTGGAGAGTCTGAGGGAAAAATTGACACAAAATGAAATTATAATTGAGTAGCCTTGAAAGTCCACTTGCTCTGGTCTTAAAAAACCTACCTTGTATAGGTAGACAGAGAAACTATAAGCTAGTAAACAAAATAAATTTCAGATATTCGGAAATACTACAAAGAAATTAAGGATAACAAGATAGAGAGTAAGTAGGAGACAGGACTTCAGGTTGTGGGAAGGCAAAAAGCAAACATGTGTTTTCTGAATTATATAACTTATTGATACAAATAATTACACATATCCCCATGCAAATCTACCAAGAAATGAAAATATAGCAGATCCTCAAAAGGGAATGTGGACATGGCATATTTAGGGATACTTCTTTTTTTCTGAGAGGTCTAGGATTCTAAGCACGTCACGGTATTTTTTTTTTTAATTTTTAAAGTTTATTTAGTTTTGAGAGAGACAGAGACATAGCAGGAGAGGGACAGAGAGAGAGCGAGAGAGAGAGAATGCCAAACAGGCTCCATGCCCCCAGTACAGAGCTCGATGCGGGGCTTAAACTTATGAAACCGTGAGATCATATATACTAAAGCAAAAACCGTCGAAACTGAGTCAGTAGCCTAACCGCTTAACTGACTGAGCCACCCAGGCGCCCCATTGACTGTCTCAAAGTATCTTTTGTTTTTTTAAATATATACTGTGAATAAATGCTTCATGGTTGAAAGAAAACTCTGTGATTGAAACTTAATATTCCCTACATTGAATTCTCTTGTGCAGTCACATTGATAGATGCTTAAACATGGCCCATGTTCTTACCTTTAAAGGTTAACCCTGGTTTTTAGAAAAGTCTTTCTTTACTGAACCCATTATTCCTGTAATTCTACTGACTGGTTCTGATCCTGCCATCTAGAGTTACATGGAATAAATTTAACCCCCTTCTTCTTGTCAGCCAATCATAGAAAATTTTATTTTAAGTTCACTTATTAAAATTTTATTTTAAGTTTACTTATTTTGAAAGAAAGAGAGAGAGAGAGAGAGTCAGACAGAGAGAGGGAAAGAGAGAATCCCAAGCAGGCTTCTCACTGCCAGCACAGAGCCTGATGTGGGGTTCGAACCCACGAAACTGTGAGATCATGACCTGAGCCAAAACCGAGTTGGATGTTCAACCAACTGAGTCACCCAGGCAGGTGCCCTAGATCCACATTTTATTATTACAAGTATCTTCATGATTCTTTTCCAGTCTAAATATTCAATTCCTTTATCTGTTCTCTAACTTTCTGAAGTAATATTTTATCTCTCTAAACTATTTGCAACTTGTTTTGAACATCCACACCCTCTCCCTAAGCATAAAAATCTGACATGCTCCTTTCTCACTAGAGATTCTAAGAAATCACCCAATTCCCTTGCCTTCCTTTCCTTACTTTGAAAATTATGGTTTGACATAAGACTCTTAAAAACTGAGAATAAGCTGAGGGCTGAAGGGGGGTGGCAGGGAGGGGAAATTGGGTGATGGGCATTGAGGAGGGCACCTGTTGGGATGAGCACTGAGTGTTTTATGGAAACCAATTTGACAATAAATTTCATATTAAAAAAAAGAAAAAAAAGAAAATTATGGTCTGAGTCAATATTCTGGGTGGTGCCACCAGCCAAGATGATGTGGGAGACTTTGCTAAAAGTAGTTTCTTTTCCCACACGTGTGAAAATATATTATGATGATATTAAATAAACTAAAAAAAAAAAAAAAAGTAAACATCCTCCATATGCCGTCATTTCCAAGGTGGTATTTGACAATAGCCCTGCCTCAAGAATTCCTGCACCAGTACAGATAATCATTACTCAAAGAATACAACCTCTGGGAACAGTGGAACCTATGTCTTGCTTTTCGGTGGCAAAGTGTTTGAAGTGAGTGATAAATATGTGACTTAACACTATGCCATTTTATGTTTCCAAATCTAGGCAGCCTTGTCAGAGCAGAAGTAAGATTTCTCTTCTGTGTACTAAACAAGGTGAGAGAATTAGTGGTGTAGCAATGGAATACGAACTTAACTGGGTTGGCTCAGGGCAAAAACAATAACTTGCACTTAACAGCAAAGATCCAAGCATGGAGCTGGGTTTGTTGGTGAATCACCCGCTGTCTTTCCTGCTCCCTGGTAGACTGTGGGCGCCGCCCTGCTGCCCGAATGAACAAGAGGATCCTTGGGGGTCGAACGAGTCGTCCTGGAAGATGGCCATGGCAGTGTTCCCTGCAGAGTGAACCCAGTGGACACATTTGTGGCTGTGTCCTCATTGCCAAGAAGTGGGTCCTGACGGTTGCCCACTGCTTTGAGGGGTAAGCTCCATCCTTTGGCTTTGCCTCAACCTGATCATTCTGTCACTTGGGCATTCTTAGTGTCTTATATAATTCTGCGAAGCCACTTCAGTGCAGAAGCCACAGTTGATTTACTTCCTTTATCTGCTTAGATTTTCCTACCCTTGATGTTGTCATCCTATGTATGTGCTGATCACTTATTGGCAATCATATTGTTTATGATTTTTCCCTAAAGAGGGGGGAAGTGGAAGAAAGAGGTTCAGAAGGTTGGCTCTCCAGCTAGCATTAGTCTCTTTTCCAGCCCCCTTAAATACGTCAACTACATCTGAAGTTCAACAGAGGGGATTTATGTTTCCTATAGTGAGGTTAGCTGGGAGGATTTGTGAGGAGTTTGAGAAGCAGAGTTAAAGGCACCCCAATATGTGTATTAGGGTTCTCAGAGAATGAGAGAGGAGGGGTGAAATTATTTTAAGAAATTGTCTCACATGATTGTGCGGGTGCTGGTGGGTCCAAAACCTAATGGTGTAGATTGGCAGCCTAGAGTCTCAGGGAGAGATTCAGTTTGAATGCAAAGGCAGACTGCTGGCTGAATTTCTTCTTGCTCAGGGGAGACCCGTCTTTGTTCTCGTAAAGTCTCCAGTTTATGGGATGAGGATAATCATATTATGGAGGGTAGTCTGCTTTATTCAAAGTCCACCAATTTAAATGTTAATCTTGCCCAAGATACCTTCACGAAAGCATCCAGAACAATGTTTCACCAAATATTTGGGCACCATGGCCTAACTTCATTGGCATGTAAAATTCATCATCACAATATGCCTGAAGGGACTAGAAAAATAACATAAAGGGGAACCCTACCCTAAATTGACAAATATCACTGCACCTGTTCTGACTATCGACTGTGTATTTTAGGAGCCAAAAAAACAAAAAACAAAAACAAACAAACAAAAAAAAACAAAAACAAAAAAAAAGCAAAAAAGCACAAAAAAAAAACCCCAAATCAAACAATAACAACAACAAACAAACAAAAAATCCAATTCTGGGGGTCAGACATTTGGACCTGACATAGCCAGCGCAGTTTGTCTCTGATCATCAATGTCTGGGGCCTTGGTTGAAAGATTCTAAGGCTGAAGGCTAGAACCATCGGAAGGCAGGCAGTCGATGCTGCCTGTTGGCTGGGGCCTTAGTACATCTATCTCCATGTGGGACTCAACACCATGGTGGCTGGTCCCCCAGAACCAGCTGCTCAGAAAGGGAGCTGGGAGGAAGGTGTGTTCCCTTTTTTGACCTAGCCTCCAAAGACAAAGAGGCACGTACCTCACCTCTGTGGTTGGTCGGAGCCCCCACAAGCCCCACTCAGCTCCAAAGGGAAGAAGCAAAGAACTCTCCTCTCAGTAGGAGGAATATTTGATGGCATGTTTTAAAATCACCACACCTTTTTTTCTATTTATTTTTAATAATTTTACTTTATTTCAAAGTAAAATTAAATATTAAATAATAGCAAATATTCAAGACAAAATAACTCATAGTTCTATCACCTGACCAAATTGATTCTTTTCATTTGATCAGCTTAATTTCTAGAAAAAAAAATGCAATTTCTTCTCTTTCTCTTTTTTTTTTTTTTTGCCTATTCATATTTTTTCTTAGCGTTGCCACTTGCTGTGTCGTCACAGGTCAATTCATTAACCTCTCTGGGCCACAGTTTCTTCACTTATGACATGAGGGAAATAATAGTCCCTACCTCACAGGGCTGGTGCGGGCAGTAAGTGAAATAGTCTTATGCAAAGCCTTGAGAACCATGCCTGACATTGATCAGTAAGCTCTCGATAAAGGGCACCTGTTCTTTTAAAAAATTATGGCTGAAAACGTGCATTCTACCTTTTCCCTTTGCAGTATCGCATGAGTATCTTTACATTTTGTGCATTTTTGTGTATTTTACAGATTTGCTGCATTTTTGTCTTCTCCCTTCTCATCATCTTCCACAGTAACCCCTGTGATAGCCGAGGGAGTGTTCCTTCACAGCTGTGAACACATAGACTTTTCGCAGGGTGTCACTGTTTACTTTTACGATTTGGAATCATACTCTGTGCTTTTGTTTGTTAAGTTGTTTTTCTCATTTGATAATATATCATGGACCTCCCTCTAGGTTAAGAGACGTGGCTCTCCCTCACTCTTTTTCTAGGTTAATAGATGTGGCTCTCCCTCACTCTTTTTCAAGCCTAAATGATATTCCATTATATAGATTTACCATAACTTTTTCCATTATCCCCTAGTCGATGGACGTTCAGGTTAGTCCCACTTTGCTACCATTTAGCAATACTGCAATACATCTTCTCAAGCACAGCTACTCACCTACTGGTCCTTGTTGCTACGGGCTACGGTCCCAGTATATATATTCAGCTCTACATGGGGGTTACAGAGATGAATACATGTTTCCTTCCTTGAAGTGCTAACCTAGTAAGGAGACAGACATTTAAACGAGTAATTAGAGTACAGTTGTAAAATGGAAACGTGTATTTCCAGCTGATTGCTCGTTTGGGGAAAAGAAAATATAAAAAAATCAAACCAGTACCTCCTCTTGAGAACTTTTAGTGTGTAAGACCCCAAGCAATTGGAAAAGTCTGTGTAGTGTGTCAGGAAATACACTACAATGTTATTGCTTTGGAGGGGGCCAGATGTTTCCAGATGCCTTTCCCAGTTTTGGTGTAGAGCTCCGTGATAAGCAGAAGATGATACTAGCAAGATTACATTCATGAAAAGATGATCACCTAAATAAATCCAACAGTACTCTTTACGTGCTAGCTAAACCAGGTTCATAAACCACTTTTGTCATTTCCATATGTGGTATCCAAGCTTCCTCTGTCATTGACAGCTCTGTAAAGTTAAGAAGAAACCTTGCATTAGAAAAGAAATATGTGTTTACAATTAAGGAAATGGATATAATATCAAAGGTCTTGGTGAAATTGCATGGAACACTAGACTTAACAGAGCTGTCAAGAGGGATCTGGTCTGTCCATAAAAAGCGAGAAATTGCCCAACTTCAAATAAGCCTTCTCCTGAATATGTGCTAATAACTGATTCAATTGTACAATCTCTCCAGTGGCCGGCAAGCTTTGAGAACGTCTCATTGTAAGCCCCATTCCCTGCTGGAGTCATCAACTGCTGCAATTAACGGGCTTTACTTCACACTGTGATCCCATACTTTGGCAAGGCCCAGCATGACCCATCTGTAGGTCTTATCAAGCCTGTCTTTTTAAATTATATTGGTAGAAAGAAAAAAAAACAGAGAGACAGGTTTGTTTTTCTCTTTTATGAAAAAGTATTTAAAAATCCCAAATGAAAATTAAAAACATGAGTTACGAAGCTGATCAGACCAAGGCCCGTATGCCCTAATAACAACTCAACGTCAACAGTGCTGAACAAGAAAGACTTTGACTTTCAGGAGTAATTTCACATGCATTGTTCTTGCTTTCTCTTGCCTCTGAAAGACTTAAGCCTGGACTTCCTAGGCTGGCACACAAGTGGTAACTGTCAGAAGCATCTAATTCCTCACCAGGAAATGCACATAAAAAAATGATCACCTCACTAGATGACCACAACCCTTAACCCCACCACGTTACCCATGCTGTGATTTCACCCAACCAACTCTTCTGTCCAACAGGACTGTGGCTGCTAGTCTGCACGTGTCCCCCAGTGATTTCAGTCCCCTAGTCTTCTCATGCCCTCCTCTTCACAGTTAACCTTGTGTGCCAGGCTAATCACTTCAGTCCTCTCACCCAGACTTTCAATGTCTTTGTCCCTGGATTTGCCTGCCATTCAGACCAGGCAGATGTCCAAAACTGAGTCAATGCAAATACCTCATTTTCTGATCCTAATATTCTTGCTTTTCGGAATTGAGGGAGGACATTACCCAAGAGTGGAGATCAGCACCATCCCTGACATTCAACATCAGCTAGACTTTTAATATTACTCTGTTATCTTTCTACATCCTTCTGGAGAGCTCCCTCTCTCATTCTCCATAGAACAAAGTCACTGTGCTCACCCAGCTCTCCTAATCTAACAGTCTGTTACTGCACTCAGAAAAGGAAGTGAGAGGTTTGGTCTGACTTTTTATTAAAAGTTAAATCATGTTGTGTCCTCATAATTCCCTCTTTTTCTCTAGGTGCCTATGAACTGTGCCAGTAATTCACAATTTGTTTTTCTGTTCTATTCCCTTGAGGAATTTTATCCACTCCCATCAGTAATAGTGCCCAGTAAAGCAGAAATTCTCCATTTTGGATCCATATGTCCCCTGGGGTGCTGTTTTCCAGCGTCACTGAAGAATAAGCAAGTGTAGTTTTGAAAAGTCCTTGGTGACAAGGACCTGACTCCATTCTTGCCACTGTGCTGCCTCCTGTGGAGATATTCTCTCCCCTCCTCTCTCCAGTGGAAAATATCTGGGTCTAGGATGTAGTCAGAAGTTGGCTTAAAATATGGGCCAAACCTCATAGTTTCTGGGGCTCACTGAAAATGGGAGCTCCTCCTCTCTTAAGCTTTGTAGTTACTTACTTGTTTCTTCTAGTCGTGCCACCTACTATGTACTCTGCATCTGCACCTGAACAGCTAACCACATTGCTGAAGAATATCACACGCCCAACTGCTGAGTTCACATAAAATGTGTGATCATGAGTCTCAAATGAGCATCTAACAATGTGGAACACTTCTAATCTACTTCCATAGTAAGATCACTTTTCTACCCTCAGAGACAACTATCTGACATTTTCTCTTCTCTCCCCAAATCCTCTTCACCCTCCATTGGTCTCACCTCATGCTTCATGGAGAGAACAGACACTACCATATATTCCACCTTGCCTCATCCTTAATCCCAACAAATTGCCTGTAAATATGGCCATAACCCCTACTTTCCCCTGAGTTATGGTGGAAGATATGTCTATTTCTGTTTAAGACAATCATGTCCTCCTTCATCTTTTTCAAGACTTTATTTTTAAAATCATCATTTCTGTTTTGTATCAACAGTTTCTCCCTTTTTTGCTGGGTCATTCTCTTCAACAAACATGCCTTGATATCACTAACTTGAGCCCCCTTCTCTTGACTTTCCATCTCTCTTCAACTACTGGCCATTTTGGCTACTATTCACAGTAAAACTCCTAAAAGACTTCGGCACAGTCACTGTCTCCCCTTTTCCACTTTTCATTTTCTCCTCAACCCACACTGGTCGAGCTCTCATCAGGGTCACCACAAAAATGGCACTTATCAAAATCTTTGATGACTTCCATCTTGCCATATTCAATGGTGACTTTTCAGTTTCCAACTTATTGGAACCCTCCCTAGTATTTCATCACTACATCTTTCTTGAAATACTTTCTTCACTTTTATTTTAGAATAACAAGAATGTTCTTGTTTTCCTCTTATTTCACTGACCTACTTATTTCTTTCTCTTTTTCCATCTCTTCCTTTTTTAGGCCACTTAGTGCTTTAGTGCTCCTGAGCTATTATGGACCTCAGGCTTTGTTTCCCCTCCAAATTCATATGTTGAAACTAATTAGATGAAGTTAGGAGGTGGGGCTGTTGGGAGATAATTAAATCATGAAAGTAGAAGCCCCATAATGGGAATAATGTCCTTACAGGAAAAGAAAGTGAGCTTGCCACCTTTTTCTGCCATATGAGGGTACAACAAGAAGACTGCTGTCTATAAAGTAGGAAGAGGGTCTTCACCAGGACCTAACCATGCTATCCCCTTGATCTCAGACTTCTGGCTTTTAGAATTATGAGAAGTAAATGTGTATTATTTAAGTCAGTCAGTCTACAGTAATTATTATACCATCCCAAGCTAAGACAAGGGCCCAATTTTTGGCTTTCTTATCCATCTATGCTCATCTAATAATATGGTTTAAATATGTGTTCATATGTGAGCAAATATGAAGATCAAGTATTGACATGAATATCATTTTGAATATCACATTTTAATATAAAATATGAATATCGCATATTTGTTCATGACTTCCAAACATATATCTCCATCCTAGCCCAGATTCTTCCCACCCCTCACTACTACCCATTGACTTTAAACATGTATAACTAACTGCTTAGATGAGATGTCCATTTGAATATGTAATAAACATCCTGCTTTACGAGGCCAAAACAAAACTTGATTTCTTGCCTCTCCCACTGATCAAATAATTGTGTGCTTCACAAACTTTCCCCACCTCAGTAAAAATCATCATGATCCATTGGTTCACCAAACCTAGGAATTATCCTTAATTCCTCTCACATTTAATAATAATTTCTGTAGGATCTTCTTCCAAAATATCTCTAACCCAACCATTTCTCACCATCTTCACCCTATATTCCTAGTCCAAGTCATTATCATAGCAGGTCTTCACTATTGTATTAGTTTTCTAGGGCTGCCATAACCAAATACCATAAACTTGGTGGCTTGAGCTACAGATCTTTATTGTCTTACAGTTCTGAAGGCTAGAAGTCCAAGATCAAGATATGGGAAGGGTTGGTCCTTTCTGAAGGCTGGGAGAGAATGCCTCTCACCTAGATTCTGGTGGTTGCTGTCAATCTCTGGTATCCCTTGGTTTGTGGAAGCATCACACAAATCTCTGCCTTTGTCTTCACATAGTGTTCCCTTGGTGTGCATCCCTATCTACAGTTTCCCCTTTTTATAAGGGCAGCAGTCATTGGATTAGGGCCCATCCTAATGACCTCATTTTAACTTGATTATCTCTGTAAAGACCTTATCTCCAAAAAGGTCATATACTGATGGACCCATGGTTAGGACTTCAACATATGGATTTGAGAGAGAAACACAATCAATCCACAACAACAATTAAAACAGTTTCCTGTCTGGTCTTTTGGACTGCTCTCTTGTTCCCTTATTGTCTACTATCCACACGGTGAGATAGTGATCTTTCTAAAATGTAAATCAGACCATGTTGCTCCCCCTACTTAAAATTTCACAATGGCTTCCCATTGTAGCAAGAGTAAAATCTTCTCATCATAGCCTTTCAAGATCTAGTCCTACTTCTTGGACTACATCTTCCCCTATACTCCCATGGTTCACTGGGCTGCAGACATCTAGCCTTCTTCGTGTCCCTGAAATCCTCCAAGCTCATATCCACCTTAGGACACTTGAACTTGCTGTTTTCACAGTTAGAGCCACAAAGCTACCTCATTCTGGTTATTAAAGTCTCTATTTAACTATGGCTTTGTCAAAGGCCTTCCCTAACCATCTTGGATACAGTGAACCCCCACCCCCTTCAGTCATCTATCAAGTTCTCCCATTTTGTCACTTTTAAGTGCCTGAGATAATCTTACTTCTTTATATATTCTTTAAGTAGAATAAAAGCTCCATGAGGGCATGAACTGTCTTCCTCATCCTTGTGTTTTCATTTCTTTCAGCCACTCATCTTCTAGATGTTTCAAAGATGCAATTGTTTGAGTAGTTAGGACTATAACTTGTGGGGAACTAGAAATGTTAATATATCTCACAGAAGATCAATGACGTCTCACTGAGTCCTCCCAAATCTTAGACCACACATTTGTTCAACATTGTAATGTATTAAGCCCCTGTATGTTTTATCAAATGGAGAGATGAATCTTCTGCATATTGTCTGAAGAAGATTCTCTTTGAATGGAGAAACTGGAAGCAAAGGAAACTTCCAATAGTTCTGTTTTGTCTTAGTTCTTTAGTAATATTATTTGCCACAGACAGAAAATTTCCCCTTTCCTTGTTCTTGCACATTATTTTGCAGAGAAGCCATTTTTATTTTTCCTACTTTTTTCCTACTTAAACAAACCACTGCTCAGCCTATGACAAAGACTTTCCAATAGTTACTATGCTTTCATGCCAGTCTTTTGTGATAGTTTCCAGTTGCAAAGCTCTGGGATCCTTGTGCAGTCACATTTGCTTTTTAGATGACTCTTCATTTTCTTACTGCAGTCACTTGTGACAGTAGCATCAGAATTTGGCACTTTAATTCTCTCATGTCTCCTGAGTTATACTTGCTTTAAGAGTCCCAGGGCACACTATCAAGTCTGCCTTTTTTTTCCAAAACATTCTGAAATCTGATTCTTGAATGTCTATGATATGTATCTGACTACCCCCTTCTCTTGCTTTTTC
Source organism: Panthera uncia (assembly GCF_023721935.1). Classification (NCBI taxonomy): domain Eukaryota; kingdom Metazoa; phylum Chordata; class Mammalia; order Carnivora; family Felidae; genus Panthera; species Panthera uncia. The sequence goes on along the minus strand of NC_064811.1, from coordinate 39,080,570 downwards.
GGACCCTGGGATAACAGGATTTTTCACCTTCTGTAATTTTACCGCTGGTGGCTAGCTCCCCATCATGGCGGGATGATGTGTTCAAGAAAAAGAAGATATCTTCCTGCTATCTCACCAATGAGTCTCCACCATGTTACATGCTTTCCTGTGGCCAGTACCTGATTCCTATGTAGATGCCTGTAGATCTTTCTCTTTGTTTCAGAGAAGTTTGGTAGAAAGGGTGTGCTCTAGGGGTTTAAAGGACCAGCATTCTGGTCTATCACCATCATTTACTATCTCTGTGACTTTAGATGAGTCACTCATCTGCTGTGAGTCACTGCTTTCTCTTCTCTAAAATGGAATTCGAATTCCTATTTACATCTTGCAGTTGGTAAGAAGATAACTTGAAACATTGTGTATAGAAATACTTGGAAAGCTATAAAGTAGAACTCTTACACTAATAAAATCCAGGCTGTTGGGGTTTTTTTGCCCATTGTATTGCTGTTGTTTGGCCAGCATTTAAAACTGTGGATTCCATAAACGGAATCCAGAACTCTGGCTTCCCTTGAACATTCAAAAAAATAAAAGGTCAGGTTACACCAAGCATTCCAACATGACAGCAATAAGCAGGAGCTGAGATGTGGACGGTAGACAGAGCCTATGATTGACACACTGTACTTATGACCTGTATCCAGTCCCTTCACACATTCACTCTGCGATCACCCTAAAGTCTGTTTACCAGGTGTGTTGCAGAGAATTCTTTAGAAATACCAAGGACAGAGTACAATATTAAAAGAGGTTTGTAAGATATGTAGAACAACAATGATGCCATCGTGTGATATTTCTTTACTTAGTGCAAATTTGGTCCCCTTCAAACTACCTCCAAAATCACCACTTAGCTGTGCTATTTCTGTAGTAAGACTTGTAAAAACTAGGGTGATTTCTATCACAGGTGTTGATTATAAATATTAGTTTTCTTTTCTTAAAATGATAAATATTAAATATAAGATATTAAAGCAAAATCAGAAAGGGTGAAAGAAAGGGAAATTTTGTGCTCTTAAGAAGTTAGAAAATCTCTAAAGCTGGCTAGCTGAATTAAGTAAAAATGTGGCATTTTTGTGTCTAAACTAGAATTCAGGGTGGCAAATTATAAACCAAAGTGACCAGTTCTGACGACCAGAGACATTGTGCCTGCAATTTCGTGTAAATTTTCCTGAATGTCATCTGAGATGTGTATGAAGCTGAGCTTTCTCTCTAGAGCTCATGTTTGAAGAATTCTAGGTTAAAATCATATCATCTCAATGTTCTCTGTAGAGTGTATCCATTATTAAAGCAGTCATATAGGCACGAAGCAAATTAGACCTTAAATATGAATTTTAGACAAGGAAATAACATCTGGGGCAAGAATGAAAGGAGAAAAGGGGTCTCTTAATGTCTTCCTCAGCCATTTTTTTAAGAGAGAGTGAGAGTGCACACATGCATGGGTTGGGGGAGGGGCAATGAGAGAGGAGAGAGAGAGAGAGAGAGAGAGAGAGAGAGAGAGAGAGATTCTTAAGCAGGCTCCATGCCCAGCACGGAGCCCAGTGTGGGGCTCATCATGAGGCTAGGTCTCAAGACCCTGAGATCCTGACCTGAGCCTAAATCAAGAGTTGGAGCTTAACCGACTGAGCCACCCAGGTGCTGCATCTGCCATTTTCATTTGATTGGTGGATTTTCACTGGGCTTCCTCTCTGCCTGCTTCATCCTTCCCAGAACATGACGGGTCTCTGCAGAAACTTCTTTAAGGATGCACCAGCTCTCTGTACTGATGCTTTGATGTCTGACAGCTCAGTTTGAAAAAAATCCTCCTTTTGCTGAAGATTTTCAGCTTCTATAATTGGCTTTTTTTCTTTTGTCATTCAAACGCTTCACTAAACCGCCCAGGTGAACCTCCTTGTTCTTATGTGTTTCTCCACAGGGTAATTTTGAACTGAAACTAGACTCCCGTGGCATTCATGAAACTCTAAATTTTCTTTCCTTTTTTTGCTTCCGCCAACACGGGGTTGTCTCTGCTATTATTCCTGACTCATTCTTTCCAGCATGTGTTTAATATGCCCATTTACCATTTATACACAATTCCCTCACTTCGCATGTCCATTTCAAACAACAGCTTGTGGTTTTCCTGGTTTTTGCCAGCCTTGGGAAAAAAAAAAACATTAAAAGAGACTATTTTTTTCCATCACACTCAGAACAAAAAGTAAAAAGAACAATATCTCACAGATTACAAAAATTATGTGAATTTCCTATGTTACTCTGTTCGTTTTTGGTGGATGTTAATTCCAAAAAGACCGTAACTTATGTAGCAAGAAACTACTAGATACGGGTTAATAAAATTTAGCAGTTTTACTTTTCACTGTTAGAATTATATTAAGCACAATACAGTAATTAAGTCTGAAATTGATGCTATTTCATCTTGTTACAAATAATTTGCAGTGTTCAATTATTTGAAATACTGCTTATGATTTAAGCAAATGGATGAGTATTTGTTATAAACAAAATTTAGTAGCTCTGAATCAAGGGCAAGGAGCTATTAAATAAGCATAAATTTGAAATAAATTGTTGCTTGATTTCAGATGCCTTAAATGATAGAATCTCAAAGGAATATTGAATTTCTCAAATGGTCATGCACTTACTTCTGTAGGATGGAAAAATGGAAGGAACAAGGGAAGGAGGGAAGGAAGGGAGGAAGTGAAAGAGGGACAGAAGGGAGGAAAGGAGGGGGAAGGAGGAGAGAGAAAGAGAAAGAAGGAAAGGAGGGAGAGAGAAAAGTGGGGAGAGGGAAGGAAGGAAGGAAGGAAGGAAAGAAGGGAGGGAGAGAGGGAAAGGAAAGGAGAGAGGGAAGAAGAAAAGGAGGGAGGAAAGAAAGAAGAAAAGAGGGTAAGGAGGGAGGGAGAGGGAAGGGAGGAAAGGAGGGAGGGTGGAGAGGAGGAAGGGAGGGAGGGAGGAAGAGAAAGAAAGACATGTTCTTTGAGTGATAGCCTTCTTTAATGAAAAATAATTCTTCTGTAATATCATCTTGAAATGCTCATGAGGTATCACTTCCTACATTTTACTATGATTGTTTCTTTAATTGTTCATCTTCACTCAGTTCTGAAGTTTGTTGAGCAGGAATCATATCTTGCTTATTGTAATCCCTAGCACCATGTTTGGCATGGAGGAGATGCTATATAACTATCTATATATCTATACCTATCTACATGTTGATAGCTAATATCTATATCTATATCTGCATTCAAAGAATGACATCAATTCCTGTTCATATAGCCTAAAATCATTTTTCTTTACAATGGTAAAAGGATAGAACTCATGGACTATGTTTTTTAGAAGAGTCATTTAGTAGAGTGTACTCCAAGAATCCAACAAAGCTGTAAACAGTTTGAATGCTGACCTTGGCCACTTCTTTCCTAACCTTCCTGAAATACCAACTTTTTGAATCTTTGCCATGCATGAAAACACAGTAAAGAAAAGCATGCAAAGGAAAGAAGGAATGTGGGTGAGTTTTTGTCAGAGAGTCCATTGAGAGCTCTTAAAAATATTGATTCCCAGGCCCCACCTAGCCTAAAGCTTTCAACTGATGTGGGGTGATGCCCAGAAAATCAGTATTTAAGAGTTCCCCACATGATTCAGCGTTCAGCCTGGATTGAAAAACAACTGTCTAGTGGGTCAAATCAACCTGCTTTAGTTGAGGAAGCTCCTAAGTGGGGACAGTTGACATGGCTGACTTATGCTAACACCATGTAAGGGGGTGTCCACTAGGAAAGCTCTGCTAGCACTGTGGTCCTCTCCACTCCTCTGCTCCTGGCCTATTCTGGAGGAGGAGGGACTGGGAAAGGTGGAGGGGGTGGGGAAGGGTTGACGAACAATAGACTTTGCCTAGGTGGCCATTAGTAAAAGTTTTTACTAGTGTTTACGTGCATTGAGCCACCATTAAGCAAATACTTGTTGAGAACCTGCTCCATACTAGTTCCTGGGGCCTGTGAATACAGCACTGAATAAGACCAACCAAGTCCCTGGCCTCATGGAACTTCTATGCTGGGTGCAAGGCAGAGGATAGACAAACAGCTGTGTTGATGTCATTGATACCAATGAGATAAAAATTAAAGCAGGGTCAAGAGTAGAGAGTGATGGAGACAGAATAGAGCTTAGACTGGGTGGCCAAGGAGGACAGCTATGAGAAGGTGGTGTTTGAGCTGAGACCTCAAAGAAGAGGAGTTAAGGTGGGAACCATATGGGAGCTGAGAGAACAGAAAGGGAAGAGCCTCTGGGTTGAGGATATCCTCAGCATGTCTGAAACTAGAAAGTTCTTGGGGTTGGAATGGAGCAAGTCAGCTCAGGGGCCATGGGGAGAAGTCTACAATGTCTCCAGTGTGATTCAATTTCCCTGGAGAATTATGAGCATGAGATGGACTCAATATAATTTTTTAAAATATTTATTTATTTATTTATTTATTTATTTATTTATTTTTAGAGAGAGAGAGTGAGAGAGAGCAGGGGAGGAGCAGAGAGAGACAACCCCAAGTGATCCCTGCACTGGCTTGAACTCATGAACTGTGAGATCATGACCAGAACCCAAATCAAGAGTGAGACACTTAACCGAGTAAGCCACCCAGGTGCCCCTCTAATGTTGTTTTTAAAAAGATCACTCTGCTGCCATGAGGAAAATGAGCTCAGGGGGCTAAGGGTAGAAGGGCCTTCTTTTGGGAGGCCATTGCAGTGGTCCAAGCACTTGGCAGTGGTTACATTAAGATAGATTGTGGAAGAGGGAGAAACATCAAGATTCAGGGTATATTTGAAAGTGGAGTGGTGAAGATTTGCTGATGCAGAGGATGTTGAGATAAGAGAAAGACGTTTCAACTGTGTCACATGGTTATAAGTACTAAATACCTGTAAAATGCATTCTGAATGCTTAGAACACTGTCAAAAATGTGGTAAGCACTACAAAATCTTAGCTATTGTTGAATATACAAGCAAATGTGTTGAGTAGATGATTCTCTATTCAAATTTGTAGCTCATGGGGGAGGGGGGAGCTAGAGATACATGTTTGGGAGTTACCAGGATTTGGTGGCATTTAAAACCATTGGACTAGATGAAATCTTCAAGGGGATGAGTATGGAATAAGAAGACTGACAGTAGAGCCCTGGGGCACTTTGACATAGACTTGAGAGCAGAGAAGAAGAGGAGACAAGAGGAAAAATGAAAAGGGAGGAGAATAAAAAGCCAAGACTAAGAAATTCCTCCAAGAAGCAGCAAGTGCCTCCAAGGAATGGCAAGTTTTTGGAAGAACCTTTTGAAAATTTCAAGCCAAAGGCTTAAAAAGGTTACCATAACTTCCGGTGGTCAGGCTCACAAGACTGCATTGTTTTTGAGCACTTGCTGGGATTATTCTAGTCAACTCCCACCTTAAAACACTTTATTCACTTACCTTTCAGGACTCTCCATGCCCCAGAATTTCCTCTTTCTTCTTCATGTCTTTTTATTATTTCTCCCACTCATTGAAGCAAGAAACCACCCTGCCTGCCTTCCAAACTGAACAAATTTTGCTTTCCAAAATAGCCCCATTCTAGAAACACGAGCTTGTCTTTCTACAAGAATACCTATTTACAAATTAACTCAGGCCATTATAGAGGTGCAGGGAAAGAGCCATTATTTACATAAACAAAATATTTTTAAAAATCACATGTACATTTTAGCGGTATCTGGGTGGCTCAGTCCGTTAAGCATCCGGCTCTTGGTTTCGGCTCGGGTCATGATCTCAAGGTTCATGAGTTCGAGCTCCATGTCGGGCTCTGTGCTGACAGCACGGAGCCTGCTTGGGATTCTATCTTTCTCCTTCTCTCCCTGCCCCTCCTCACTCTCTCTCTCTCTCTTTCTCTCTCAAAATAAATAAATAATTTTTTAAAAAAAAATTTGCATGTACATTTTAAAATGTAAATTTGAGTTTAAGCTAATAGCTCTTGAATTCATCATTTTAGGAGAGAGAGCGCTGCCGTCTGGAAAGTGGTCTTTGGCATCAACAACCTAGACCACCCGTCGACGTTTATGCAGACGCGCCTGGTGAGGACCATCATCCTCCACCCTCGCTACAGTCGAGCTGTGGTCGACTATGACATCAGCATAGTGGAGCTAAGCGAAGACATCAATGAAACCATCTACGTGCGGCCGGTCTGCTTACCCAGCACAGAGCAGTCCTTGGAACCGGATACGTACTGCTACATCACAGGCTGGGGGCATATGGGCAACAAAAGTAAGCCACCGTCCTCAGGAGCACTTGCCTTTCAGTTTGTCCCTGGAAAACACTGTGTTACCGCCCAGCCGTTGGTGCCAGTTTCCCATTTTCACTTCTAAAAGTGTAGCCACAAATAGCAAAGACGAGGTGCACGTGTCACACCCACCTGCCACGCACATGGAGGTGTCAGCACCTCATGGTACTTGAACCTGCCAGGCTCACATACAGCCTCAAAAATCCTTCTCTGCACCCCAGATTCTTTCTCCAGGGAGCCGCTGCCGATGCCCTGGGGCTGCCCTGTGAGATAAGGCTTATCTTCCTGGCTTCAGACCGTCTCTACCAGTGATTTGCACTCTGCAGGCCAAGTCACTCTCACTGGGAGCCCCCTCTCTGGAGATCAGGCAGTTTCAGTCCTGCGGTCAGGCTGCATGGTCACGTTTCCAATTCTCTGTTATGATTTGGTCTTGTCAACATCCATAACAAGCTGTAAGTCCTTCCAGAAGGAAACCTGATTTGCCATTTGCCTGTTTAAATTGATTAAAATAGTTGGGCTCTCTAGATGCTTGAAACCTACAAAACACAAAAATTAAGCAATTGGTACTGCCTACTCCCAGCCCCCATAATGGATTCTCTCATTTTGTTGGACCTGTTAAAAGTTTAGAATAAGAATGTAATCAGTGAGGCATTTGCTGTACAGTAAGTGCTGGCCACCCCAACTGTATCAAGAACACCAGCACAGCTCTCGGGAATGCCAATGTATATTGATATCCTGTTATCTATGTTAGCAACTGCTGATTTGAATGACAGTTTTTTTCTTCTTCTCAAAATTTAGTCAGAAAAGTTATGGGCTAAGTTGAGTTTCTTTTCTATGTGATCACTTGAGGACAGAAAGAAAAAGTCAAACGATAGAAATGAGTCAATGCCATCTGAAGAGCCCCCATGGAAGACCTTTGAAGGCGGTGTCAGACATATGATGTCACGATTCCTGTGGCTCTTGGTTTTTCAAAGCTATAATTAGTACCGTGATGTGATATAGCAGCAGAATATGCTTTATATTGTGTCTACTTGTGTTTCCACAATATCCACATCAAACTCACAGCAATCATGTAGCATCACACAGACCACATATATGGCATGGCATGAAGACCAGGGGTCCGAATTCAGTTAGAAAGGTTTGATTGACCCTGACTTTCTAGCTTACTCTAAAATGGAAAAAAAATAATACCAACTGTCTATTTCACAGGATAATTGCAAAGATTAAAGACAAGAGGCCCAGAAAATGCTGAGATCAGGTCCTGGCCTGTACCCAGTAAATGTTGGTGATGGTTCTTATCACTATTCTTTGCACAATTCATTGAAATTGTTCCCGTCACACTGATTTTCCCATACATGACTCTTTCTTCCTATAAGCTGTCCTGTACATAGGCACTGCTTTACCATCACTATCTAAAAGGAGAACAATGTGTATAATTTGGTAGAAGGTCTAAACAACAAAAGATTATGCTCCAAGAAATCCGTTATTATTCTGTGACAATGTAGAAACAAGATGGAATTCACATGTTCCCTCTGCTGACAGTAGGGATGGCTTTGTCCCTTTCAACATCTCCCTGTCATCTCCTCTAGGATTAAAGGTTCTTACCTCCAGTAATGGCTATGGCAGTACATGATGAGACGTATTCTGTAAACCTAAGATAGAGCAATCATTCCCGTTAGACCAGATGGTGTTCTGTACCTTAGCAGAGGGGGGCTGGCATGCCCCGCTGACACTGATCCAGCAGCCTCGCATCTGGGGGCAGTGCTTTGGCTTGATTGTTTCCCTTTTCATTTTAGTAGTTGTTCTTGTTGCAGGATATATTAAGGGGGGGGGGGGCGGAAGCACGAGGCAAGTTACCTAAGCAAGTTACTTGACCAGTCTGTACCTCAGTTTTCCCATTGGTAAAATAAAGGGGTTTGATGAGATGATTGCTGTCAACACTTCTAATTGGCAGATTCTGACGCCAAACAAGACTTGTCTTTGAGACGACACTTTAAGTAAAGATTATGGTTCTCTTGGCATACAGATGTAATCATTTCATATATAGCTAGCATCATCTTTGAGTCATTTTACCCTCTTATATATTGTGTTTCTTCTTTTTTAAAAAATCTAGTGCCTTTTAAGCTGCAAGAGGGAGAAGTCCGCATCATCTCTCTGGAGCAATGCCAGTCCTACTTTGACATGAAGACCATCACCACCCGGATGATATGTGCCGGCTATGAGTCCGGCACGGTCGACTCATGCATGGTAAATTGCTTTCTGGTTACCGAGGAGATTCAGTTCAGCAGTAACGTCGATGGGTCCATATAAACTGGTTATGATTCATTTGTGGCCCTTTGGGAATGCTTTTTGAAGATTGCTTATTACCAAATGTTTAATTATTCACAGTGTGTACTTTATCCAGTACCCGAGTGATCCCCCTAACTACCTCCATGCCCTTCACTCAGGTTGCCCTCAGCTTTCTCATCTACTGCATGGGGAACAGCACCCTGGGTTGGCAAAACGAAGAAAAGCAGTTGTCTGGCCCATCTTAGCAGCTAGCACAAACAAGGTTCTGTGAGGAGCTAGTGGTAATCATGGCTCCAACCAGGCTGCCCCTCCCCAGCTCCCCTCCCTGCCCACAGCAGAGGAGCACCAAAGGATGTTTTCAGCCATCAGGGTGACAGCGTTAAAGCACACACCACATCCCACCTTCCAGGCTGTGTGAGAGAACTACCTTTGTCTCAAGAGTTGATTGCTCCTGAGTTGATTGCTTTAGACACCCAGGATTCCTGGTCGCAGTAGTTTCCTGAGCACGCTAACTTAGCAATACAGGGAGGCGTTTTTATTTCTATATAATAAACATTCATTGAATATTATGTTGAACTAGAAACCAGGGAAGGACAAAAGAGTTATTTTTTTTCTTTCCATTTTAAAATTTTAATTCCAGCATAGTTAACATACAATGTTATACTAGTTTCAAGTGTACAATAGTGATTTAACAATTCCATACATCACCCAGGCTCATCACATGTGCACTCCTTAATCTCCATCACCGATTTCACCCATCCCCCTCCCCACCTCCCCTCATCAGTTTATTCTTTATAATTAAGGGTCTCTTTCTTGACTTGTCTTTTTTTTCCCCTTTGTGTTGTTTCTTATATTTCACATATGAGTGAACTCTTATGGTATCTGTCTTTCTCTGACTGAGTTACCTTGCTTAGCATTATACTCTCTTGCTCCATCCGGGTCATTGCAAATGGCAAGATTTCATGCTTTTTATGGCTGAATAATATTCCATATTCCAAGATATCCATATTCCAAGATAAATACCATATCTTCTCTATCCATTCATCAATCAGTGAACACTTGGACTGCTTCCACAACTTGGCTATTGCAAATAATGCTGTTATAAACATCAGGGTGAATGCATCCCTTTGAATTAGTGTTTTTGTATTCTTTGGATAAATACTCAGTAGTGCTATTACTGGAACTTAGGATAGTTCTATTTTTACCATTTTGAGGAACCCCCATATTGCTTTCCACAATGGTTGCATCAGTTTGCATTCCCACCAACAGTGCAAGAGTGTCCCTTTTTCTCCACATCCTCACTAACTCTTGTTTCTTGTGTTTTTGATTTTAGCCATTCTGACAGGTGTAAGGTGATACCTCATTGTAGTTTTTAAAATTTTTTTTAATGCTTATTCATTTCTTGAGAGGCAGAGACTGAGTGTGAGTGGGGGAGGGCCAGAGAGAGAGAGGGAGACACAGAATCCAAAGCAGGCTCCAGGCTCCGAACTGACAGCACAGAGCCCAACGCAGGGCTCAAACTCACAAACCGTGAGATCATGACCTGAGGCAAAGTCAGACGCTTAACCAACTGAGCCACCCAGGCACCCCTGTAGCTTTTAAAAAATTAATTAATTAATTAAAAATTTTACATCCAAATTAGTTAGCATATAGTGCAACAGTGATTTCAAGAGTAGATGCCTTAATGCTTCTTATGCATTTAGCCCATCCCCCCCACAACCCCTCCAGCCACCCTCTATTTGTTCTCCATATTTAATGTTTTGTCTTATGTTTTGTCCCTCTCCCTATTTTTATATTATTTTTGCTTCCCTTCCCTTATGTTCATCTGTTTTGTATCTTAAATTCCTCATATGATTGAAGTCATATGATATTTGTCTTTCTCTAATTTCGCTCACATTGAAACCTTCTAGTTCCATCCACGTAGTTGCAAATGGCAAGATTTCATTCTTTTTTATTGCCGAGTAATACTCCATTGTGTGTGTGTGTGTGTGTGTGTGTGTGTGTGTGTGTACTACATCTTCTTTATCCATTCATCTATCAATGGATATTTGGGCTCTTTCCATACTTTGGCTATGGTCGATAGTGCTGCTATAAACATGGGGGTGCACGTGCCTCTTCAAAACAGCACACCTGTATCCGTTGGATATGTATCTAGTAATGCAATTGCTGGGTCGTAGGGCAGTTCTGTTTTAAGTTTTTGAGGAACCACCATACTGTTTTCCAGAGTGGCTGCACCAGCTTGCATTCCCACCAACAATGCAAAAGAGATCCTCTTTCTCCACATCCTCGCCAACACCTGTTGTTGCCTGAGTTGTTAATGTTTTCCATTCTGACTGGTGTGAGGTGGTATCACTTTGTGGTTTTGATTTGTATTCTCCTGATGATGAGTGATGTTGAGCATTTTTTTATGTGTCGGTTGGCCATCTGGATGTCTTTGGAGAAGTGTCTATTCATGTCTTTTGCCCATTTCTTCACTGGATTATTTGTTTTTGGGGGGGTTGAGTTTAATAAGTTCTTTATAGATTTTGGATACTAACCCTTTATCTGATATGTCATCTCCCATTCCATCAGTTGCCTTTTAGTTTTGCTGATTGTTTCCTTTGCTGTGTAGAAGCTTTTTATTTTGATGAGGTCCCAATAATTCATTTTTGCTTTTGTTTCCCTTGCCTTTGGAGACGTATTGAGTAAGAAGTTGCTCTGGGCGAGTCAAAGAAGTTTTTGCCTGCTTTCTCCTCTAGGATTTTGATGGCTTCCTGTCTTACGTTTAGGTCTTTTATCCATTTTGAGTTTATTTTTGTGTATGGTGTAAGAAAGTGGTTCAGGTTAATTTTTCTGCATGTCACTGTCCAGTTTTCCCAGCACCACTTGCTGAAGAGACTGTCTTTATTCCATTGGATATTCTTCCCTGCTTTGTCAAAGATTAGTTGACCGTAGGTTTTGGGGTAAATTTCCGGGTTCTCTATTCTGTTCCATTGATCTGAGTGTCTGTTCTTGTGCCAGTATCATACTGTCTTGATGATTACAGCTTTCTAGTATAGCTTAAAGTCTGGGATTGTGATGCCTCCTGCTTTGGTTTTCAAGATTGCTTTGGCTATTCAGGATCTTTTCTGAGTCCATACAAATTTTAGGATTGTTTGTTCTAGCTCTGTGCAGAATGCTGGTGTCATTTTGATAGGGATTGCATTGAATATGTAGATTGCTTTGGGTAGTATCGACATTTTAACAATATTTGTTCTTCCAGTCAGGAGCATGGAATCTTTTTCCATTTTTGTGTGTCTTCTTCAACTTCTTTCATAAGCTTTCTATAGTTTTCAGTGTACAGGTTTTTCGCCTCTTTGCTTATGTTTATTCCTAGGTATTTTATGGTTTTTGGTGCAATTGTAAATGGAATCGATTCATTGATTTCTCTTTCTGTTGCTTCATTATTGGTGTATAGGAATGGTACTGATTTCTGTGCACTGATTTCATATCCTGTGACTTTGCTGAACTCATGGATCAGTTCTAGCAGTTTTTTGGTGGAATCTTTTGGGTTTTCTATATAGAGTATCATGTCATCTGTGAAGAGTGAAAGTTTGACTTCCTCCTGGCTGACTTGGATGCCTTTTATTCCTTTGTGTTGTCTTATTTCTGAGGCTAAGGCTCCGATACTATATTGAATAACAGTGGTGATAGTGGACATTCTTGTCGTATTCCTGACCATAAGGGGAAAGCTCTCAGTGTTTCCCCATTGATGATGATATTAGCAGTGGGTCTTTCATATATGGCTTTTATGATCTTGAAGTTTGATCCTACTATCTCTACTTTCTTGAGGGTTTTTATCAAGAAAGGATGCTGTATTTTGTCAAATTCTTTCTCTGCATCTATTGAGAGGATCATGTGGTTCTTGTCCTTTCTTTTATTGACATAAGAAAAGTTAACACCTATTCTTTTGAGGCTATTCCAAAAAAACAGAAATGGAAGGACAACTTCCAAACTATTCTGTGAAGCGAGCATTACCTTGATTCCAAAACCAGACAAAAACCCCACTAAAAAAAAGGAAAACTACAGACCAATTTCCCTGGTGAACATGGATGCAAAAATCCTCAACAAGATACTAGCCAACCAGATCCAACAATACATTAAAAGAATTATTCACCACAACCAAGTGGGATTTATACCTGGGATGCAGGGCTGGTTCAATATCCTCATTGTAGTTTTGATTTGTGTTTTCCTGATGATGAGTGATGTTGAACATCTTTTCATGTGTCTGTTGGCCATCTGGATGTGTTCTTTGGAAAAATGTCTGTTCATGTCTTCTGCCTATTTTTTAATTGGGTTATTTGTGTTGTGGGTGTTGAGTTGTATCAGTTCTTTATATATTTTGGATACTAACCCTTTATTAGATTTGTCGTTTGCAAATATCTTCTCCCATTCCATAGGCAGTTTTTTAGTTTTGTTGATTGTTTCCTTCGCTGTGCAGAAGCTTTTTATTTTGATGTGGCTCTAATAGTTCATTTTTATTTTTGCTTTTATTTCCTTTCCCTCAAGAGACATATCTAGAAAAATGTTGCTGTGGCCAATGTCAGAAACATTAGTGCCTGGGCATGTACATGCTGACTAGTTTTCCCAGCACCATTTGTTGAAGAGACTTTTTCCCATTGGGTATTCTTTCCTGTTTTGTTGAAGATTTATTGACCATATAATTGTGGGTTTATTTCTGGGTTTTCTATTCTGTTCTATTGATAAATGTGTCTGTTTTTGTGCCAGGACCATACTGTTTTGATCACTACAGCTTTGAAATATAACTTGAAGTCTGAAATTGTGAAACTTCCAGGTTTTTTCTTTTTCAAAATTGCATTGGTTATTCAAGGTCTTTTGTGGTTCCATATAAATTTTAGGATTGTTTGTTCTGGTTTTGTGAAAAATGTTGTTGGTATTTTGATAGAGATTGCATTAAATCTGTAGACTGCCCTAGGTGGTATGGACATTTTAAGAATATTTGTTCTTTCAATCCAAGATCATGGAACATTTTTCCATTTCTTTGTGTCATCTTCAATTTTGTTCATCAATGTTTTACAGTTTTCAGAGTATAGGTCTTTCACCTCTCTGGTTAAGTTTATTCCTGGTATCTTACAATTTTCGGTGCAGTTGTAAATTGGATTGTGTATTTCTCTTTCTGCTTCAAAGAAGTTTACAACAGAGTGCAACTACTATGGAAGACCTTTGTTATTTCACTGCTGTTCAGTAAATCAGATTGCCCCTCACATTTTAGAATTGACGAAGAGATCAACAATGTCATGACCACTCACACAACATAACAAAAGAACATCTCAGTGGCCTATTTCAAAACGGGCAAATCAGGGGACTGGAAATGGCCCAGTGGTGATTCTTTAGTTGTCATGGGAAAGAGGGAGGCAGGCGCCTCCTCTGGAGTTTCACCAAGGCCACAGTCTCTTCTGCTTCCTGACCACGAATTGTCCAAATGAGGTGGGCAGCGGTGGCAGAATTCCTACCTTCATATGAGAGGCCCAGGTTTGATTTCCCAAGCCAAAAAAAAAAAAAAAAGTGTTTGGGAAGGCAGCTTGGTATGGGTCTTGGGACACAGAATGTGCAGCCTGAAAGTTTTGGGCTGGGTCCTATCTCTGCCTGTAAGAACAAAGTGACCCTGGAGAAGTTTCTCTAGAAAGTTTTCTCATAAGATGGGGCTGATTCTAATATTCGGGGTGTTTGATGATTACCCACGTCCATGTATGTGAAAGCCCTATCTTTCACCTATCTGTGTGTGATGTCCGACTCACTCACTCAATGAATTGTACCTTTAGCATCAGTATCTATCGGTTGGTGCTTGTTGTGTTCCAGTATCTCTTCCAAGTGCTTTTTAATAACTCATTTAATCCTCACAATCAACGCTTGTGGCAGTATCATTGTTTTTGCTATTTTACAAATCAAGACAACAAGGGAGCAGAGAGGTTAAGTAATTAACCCCGTATCACCCAGCATGAAGGTGGCAGAGTGAGGATATGAACTCAGGAAGTCCAGCTTCAGGGTCCAACCGCTACACTCTCCTGGTAACAGTGATGAGTGTGTATACATTTCTCCCTGTTCCCAACACCATTCAGAGACCCACCCCAAATTAGTGCCTCTTCATCCCTTGGTAATTGCTAAAGGAGAAGAAGGGAGGTGTTCTTTGAAAGAGAATTGAAGCCCAAGCACAGGCACAGGTATGTTCATATCATGTCGCCTGGTAGGAACTAGGTCCTAGGAGTTCAACACTGTGGGTGTCTTAAATGCATACCAGATACTCTATAATACATCCCCAGGGAGCATACAGAACAAAACAAATAATCAAAAGCTACTTTTTCCCCAGGTCTGGAGCAAGATTATTTACCAGAACCTCTCGTTATCTTCCTCAATTACATCCATAGCATACATTGGAAGCTGTTAGACCCTTCTGTTAAGGTCTAGAAATAAATCATGGGGATCAGTACTGAAGCCAAACATAAACTTTGGCCTAACGCCCAATATTATGAAAAGGAAGAGGACCAAAAAAGAGCAAATTATGCCTTTTTGCTGTATAATCCCTTGTATTTGAATTGCTTCTTTCTCCTCTCTTGCTTTCCACCTGACACTTGTTTATTTGCCTCACGACGCTTCACTCAAAATCCACATCTTGGGAAGGCAAGATGGCTTTCAAGTAGAGTCATGCTTGGTACCCAAGCAGACTTGTGACCTCTCTGGGACAGAAAAAATGGTGCCTTCTTCGTCTGCACAGACCCTAGCACAGAATCTTGCAGAGTAGATGCTGAATAGTTATTTGGCTAAATTCCTGATCTGAAAGTACAGAGATGCTGACCTGTACCCGTCTCATTTTTTTTAGAAATGCTAGTTACATTTGATTTTATTGGCAGCATCTTTCAGTATACCGAATTCCCAAGTTACCGTGTACCCCTTTCCATTCTCTTCTCTGGAGAGGCTTCTTTTTTAGAGGCAACGTAGGCACGTCCAACTTTAATAACACTCTGGCATAATGAACAGCTTATCCTAAATAAGTCAGCATTTTACTCTTGCCTTTACCTAAGGGGAGATAAAACAATTGTGGAATTTGATAACATTTTTCTAGTAAATTTTGCCTTAAAAAACTCCATGAGGCTTCCGGGCAGAACAGTTTATTCAGCCTCTTGCAAGGTCTATCCTTACTATTCAGGCTTATGGCATTGCTAAGTTAGGAACGTAAGGATCGCCATTGCCACAAAAGCCCACAGCACAGTCAAAAACTCTATTTCTCTCTAATAGCAGTGGTAGTTGCTGACACTTGTGAGTAGTTATGGAGCTGGAGTCATGGTGTCAGGACGCCTGCGTCTAACGCTAACTCTGCCAATGAACACGTGACACACCTGTGCTTCAGGCTCATTGCCTCCAACATGCATATTATAATTATTGTCAACTCATAGGGGTTTCATGAGGATTAAATGAGCTAATCTGAGGGCAAGTGTTTAGAGGAGGCATCGATAAACATAATTACTGTTTTTCTCCAACATGACCAGAGCGGGAAGACCATCTAGCTAATTCTAAGTCTGAAATTCTTACAGGGCAAGGATTATTGGTAAACTCCCACTATGAATTTCCACACTTACTTCCTTATTTTACAAGGTATCCATCCCTCTCTTTTGAGGCAGTGTGGAATGCACTTAATCTCTGATCTTTTCAGATGTAACAAATAGTAACATTTATAAAGTCATAGTGTCTTAATTACATGTGGGCAAAAGAACGGCAACACCTGAAGTTAGATGTCAAGAACGAAAATCCCCAGCATGTGAAAGAGAATACAAGCTATCCACAAAATACCTTGCCGGAAATAATTCTTATGTGGTGTTTTCCATTCAAGCATACTAATTGGAACGGTCCTAAAAACTATTAAGAAATCAAGCAAGTTGTCAGTGTCTTTTACTGAATGCACACATTAATGGAGCATGAATCTTGAAAATAGGGTTATTCTGGAGTATTTTTCTAGTAATGCTTTGTGGAGAAAATCAAATCTTTGAATGTCCCATTTGGGTACTTACGACATTTATAAAATGACTCAAAGTTAAAGAACGAGATCAAACTAGCAGAGTATTAGTTCTGATACACCCATTTAAAAAGAAATTATGACCTATTTGAATTTAGCACAGGAAATGACTGAGAAATCTTCTGATTTCTTGGGGGAAAAAAAAGAATGTAGTCCTTTCCCAAGGCACCTCCATTTTTTTCAAGATCAGAGTGTAAGTGCAAGTTCCACTTGCGTAGGTCGAAAGCACGCTCCCTCCACCAGTTGGCAATGAAAGCTTTGTTAGAACTTTCCAAGAAGTTGGTTAAGCTGGGTTTGGCTTTATTGCACCCTCAGGATAACACAGACGCCATGAGGGTTCCGAAATACCAGTGACTAATGTGCACTGCTATTCATTACAGGGTGACAGCGGCGGGCCACTTGTTTGTGAGCGGCCTGGAGGACAGTGGACATTGTTTGGTTTAACCTCATGGGGCTCCGTGTGCTTTTCCAAAGTCCTGGGGCCTGGGGTTTATAGCAATGTGTCATACTTCGTCGAGTGGATTGAAAGACAAATATATATCCATACCTTCCTCCTAAACTAATCCCAAAGATGATCAGAGACTTTTGCCAGCTACATTCAAAGAAAATGGCCTTTTTGACTGTGGAGTGCTTCCCGCAGAGAGCTGAACAGAAGCACTTTCCGTGGACCGGGATGCTCGGCAGTGCACTGCAAATTTTCATGTTTGTTTTGGTCTAATTTTATTCAGTTTTTTTTTCAACTTTAGTTTTCTCTTATTTCAAGTTTAATGAAGTCTTTAAAAAAAAAACCCAAAACAAAGAAAAGCAGATTTTGTTCTCTTGCCAGGCCTAACCTTGACCTTAGCACAAAATTTATCAGCCCTGGAATATGACAGGTGCTAGGGGAACAGGTTATGGAAAATTCTCTTTCAGTCACAAAGAGGACCTTGAGATCCAGGATGACTAATCTTTGCCGGTTTTTGTTTCTTGAGCACAGTGGCAAATTGCAATATTAATGCTGGAGACTTGCTTTTGATTTATTAAAAAGCCAGGATAATTTACAAGCTTAAATGATTTACTGTTACTCTTCTCAAGTTTGCATAATTCTGAGAACCTATGACGGACAGATATAAAAGACAAGTAGCATCCACTGCGGTAGCTGAAATGGAAGGACATTTTGAACACAAAGTTCTTCAGACATCAACATTAGCACTCCCATAGAGGACTGCACGCTCTGAACTCAAATCAAGGATGTTGCTTTATAGAAAAGTCTCCACAAAAGCTTCTCCAGAGCTGGGGTTTGTTCATTGTGTATCGGCTGACTGAGATTTTAACAACTAGAAGCATATTCGTGGAAAACATTTTGTTTTGCCTGTGTGACAATGAATGGAGATTAAAGCTTGCCAAAGGAGAACTCGCTTTAGACTGGAGAGATTCAATTTTGGAAGAGGAAAATTAAATTGCACCCGACCTCCAATTCCGTATTTTCCAATTGTCCTGTGTTCACCCATAACAATAGAGTCGCAGAACCGCATCTCAAAGCACGGTGAAAGTTTGCCTGGAGTACCACATTTTGTCCTTGAAACATGTTTCATATCTGGTGTTGTTGCCATTTCCTCCTGTTGATGATTAAAACAAAATTTTTTTACTGCTTTTAAGCACTAGGCCACTTTATGCACGTCAATCTCTCCCCACTAAAAAGCTCCAAAATATAGATTTTCACGTGTAAGTAATTTAGTTAGGCATTCATTTTGCAACATCCAAATGCCTTTTGAGCAAGTAGGGTTCCCTACTAACCTTCACCAGCAAGCAACCCGGACTGCCTCAGCAGACACTACGTGCTATTTTATACATGTATTTTTCTACTCTTTTCTATGTGCCCACATATTTCAGTTTCAAAAAGTTGTCTTGACACGTTCCATGTTATTCCTCTCCTATTCTCTAGTTTGTGTGAACCTACTCAGAATGTGAAATCCAGCACCGGAATTGCAGTCACAATTGTATGAAAGTTTAAGAACATTATGTCAGTTTTGTTATAGTTGTAGGTACATACTTAATGTAATAACTTTTAGCCTCGCTCAACTTCTGTTCAGTCAAGTGTACCTGTTGTACTTATTTCAAATAACCTGCGATACAAATAAAGTGGTACAATCCTTTTTTTTTTTTTTTTTTTTTTTTTTTTTTTTTTTTTTTAATGGACATGGAACATGGATGGAAAGTCCCAGGACACTGTGTCTCCCACCATAATTGTTGGCCCCAGCCGCCTACCAACCCGAATTTACCTGTCTTGGACTCCCTCTCACAGGAACGTGCTCTTTTATTTTAGGTAACGGATGGCTTTTGGAAGTGAAAGGTTGCTAATAGTCTCAGGTTACTTAAGTGTCCAAAGAAAACTTTAATCCTGGTAAGAGTGCAAGGATCTTTCATATCTACAGAGTACATTTTGGGAGCCTGGAATAATTCTTTCATAAATCTTTGGGGATAAAATTATACCTCAAAATATACATTATTAACCATTTTTTTCTGGCTATAAAGAACAATGATCCCTCAAATTTGGGAAAACATATTGAACACCAAAATGCAATAACTTTGTGTAAAGGTTACTCACTTGTAAATGAGGCCCGTTAAGGGCTTGATATGGATCCCAAATCTTTTTTGCCTGAGGGCTAGCTGTGTGACAGAATCCTGAATTTTTCAGAATCTAAAAGATACAATACAGTTTAGCACCCAGTAATACATTTTTATAGTAAAACATCTGAATAATTATATTAAATAGTTTTACATCTGTCTGGTACATTTAATTTGTGCCTAACTTATGAAAAAACCCTCAAGTTCCAGACCTCTTGGGATTTTAGAATTGTGGATAAGAGATTGCGGACACATAACGTGAACACTCGAGTTTCTTCTACTCTTATGTACGGATACTTGATATCTGGAAACTTAACTTTTTTTCTTAGTCTTCTTGGCTTATTCTTTTTCTCTTTAGATTCTAACCCTTTATTCATATTCAGAGAATGAATGCCAGCTGCTATGACACTATTGATTTTTCCATATAAGAAAAGGTCACTACAATACTCTGGTAAAAGGTGTGCTTTAAGAGCTTCCTTCTAAGCTCAGGTAACAATTACTATTAGGTTCAGTGGTATCTACAGGAATGATGACAGTTTTTTGTACAAATTATTTATTAAACAATTTAAAAAAAATCATTAAGAAAGCAGAAAGCAACCTCTAATATCATGTGGGATTTTGAAAGTTCTAGAAATCAGTCTGTATAAAAGACTATTTGTAGTAGCATCAGACAGTTATAAAAAAAAAATGTCAGACCAGGAAAGTAGGTATCAGGAAAAGATCAAGCCCTGAGAATAACAGATTAATAGTCATAAGACCTTGATACAGACAGAGAACATTAGCATGGAGATTTCAGGAAGGAGATTCTGGGTGACTAGTGGCTGACAATGTTCAGATGAATAGATACTGAATTTTAAAAAGAACTCAACAAGAATAGATGATCTTATAATACCTGGGTTTACTTGGTAAACTAGACTTTGTTCCAACTAAAGCCAGCATACATGATTTGCAACAGCAAGTAACTTGCTATGGACATTCCTGTCCTAAAATGTATTAAAAAAATGAAGTTTTCTAAGAACCTCATGAAATCCTTCTGAGAACCACCTGTATCGGTCCCAATTCATAATAAATCACTTTTAAAAGTTGTAACACCAGAGAAGTTGTAGGATTCTGTAAGGACCATGAACCCTCAAATGGTCTCTTAAAGACTGTTTTGAAATTGATTGTCTCATTTTGATCAGGCTTTTGATTGTAAGTTTTAGAATACAAGAAATTGCCAAATAGGCTAGAGACTCAGCTGATTCTGTCTGCCCTTACCTATGGTCTGTGTCCCAGCTGACAGCAGCTGCATAGAGGCAGACCTCATAAAAGGTCGTCTTTTGACTGAAAGCTGAGAGAGAAACACATTCCTACGGAACCCTGGCATCCCTCTGCCCTTTCCCAATGAAGACTCCCCCTCAAGAGAACACTGACATGAGCAGAAGGATATGCCTAACATCTGCAGACGACCAAAGGCATCTTCCTGCATGAAATAAGCTACTAATAATCACTAACTCCATTTCAAATAGTAGAGCTATTACCCTATTTTAGGTACTCTGTCATTAGAAGGTTCTTTGAATTTTTTTTCTGGAAGTGAACCATTTATATGTAACATTTTTTCTCTTTGGAGTTCTAACTGATCTGAAAACTACGTTTTCTTCATTTAAAACAATTCAGATTGGAGTCTGCTCATTGAAAACACTTCCCTGGAATCGGAGATCTCCCAATTAAATAAATACATCTCAAAGGAATCCTTTAAGAATGTCTGCACTTGTAAGACAATAAAAGAGCTTTTACAAAGTCCAAAAAGTTTCATAAAAGCATTTGATTCTGAATTAAGTATTTCACTTCCCTAAACACTGTTCAGGTTACCCTCCAAGTCCTTTTACAAATGTATCTACAAACATACGATAAAGGTCATCACATTGGCTTTTCCAAGCACAGTAGAATGAATGTTCATGTCCCTTAGGGAAAAATCCATTTCATTCTTGATAGAGGTGCCTCTTCAAGGTCCCTCTTCCAAATCTGAGGGAATACTTGCAACTCCAAGGAGGCTACAATGCTTTTTCTTTTTTAACCCTTTGGGGGCCCAGCCATCCCTGAGGCCTTGGCTTCACAGTAGTCTGAGTCCAAAGCAGTTTCATGTACAGAGAAGTCTCCCTGGTCAACAGGACGAGAAGGTGCTGACATCATTGCAAAGATGTCAGCAGGGTCAGACTTAGCTCTTTTCTCTGACTTGGAGTCTGAGTGGTCAGCATTCTTGGGTGTCACTTGGCCCATCTTTCCAGCCTCTGCCCACTTCTTGAGAGCTTTAGTCCTCTCCTCTGGAGTCAATCTGTCAAAGTGCTTCGCCCTTAGAACTGGAGATGGAAATAGGGATCCCTGAAGAACTCGGTATACAAACCTAGGTTACAAAAAGCACCACAGAGTTACATTCACCTCAAATGTAGCACAGGGACACAAAAAATACTCACCAATTAGAAAAAGTAAAAGGGTCTGGTGGCCATTTGTCTTCCTGAGGTAAAAGGAAAAGATAAGCAAACTATAAAATGGAGGCAGTAACAATATTAAATAAGTTGATATTTGTAAAGCACGTGGAAAACAGTGAGTGCCCTAAAAGTGCTTGTCAAATCAATAAAAAAAATAAAATATTAGCAGGAGAGGTGCCGACACTGCTAGATCATAGGCTGTTAGATAAGTTAATACATGGAAAGCAGACAGAGTGTTGGCACATAGTAAGCATTCAAAAAATGCTAGCTCTTAGTTTCCTGTGAGTACTATGACACATTGCTACAAACCTGTCCCTTTCAGTCCAAGCTGGCAGTGTTTATGCTGGTACAGGATTCTCATAAACCTCGTGGGTCTCCAATATATATGTCATGCAGAGTTATGCCATTAATTGAGGGTCCTCCACAGATCTTTCCTATATAACCCCATCTCCTTTCCTGGTGGCTGTCAAGATGGCTGAAGGGATCCAGAGGTCACAGACCTGATCTCTTCAGCACCAGCAAAAGGTTGTCCGGCCACACTGTTCCCCTTTTCTCTAGAGCATATTCCCCAAAGCCAATCTCTTAATTGTAACAACTTTTAAAATCTGGATAGGCTGAGAATTTTCTAAATCTAACTTCTCTGTGTTTAACAGGCCTTCCCTCAGTCTATTTTCTCTCACATTTTACTCTAAGCAGCATGCAGAAACCAGGCCAAATCTTCAACACTAAATATCCAAGTTCATAGTTCATCAATTCTGTTTTCCACATAACAGAACGCACTTTGGGTACGTTTTCTGCCACTACATTGCAAAGATCCCCTTCCCTCAAATTTCCAATACCCTGTTCCTCATTTCTTTCTAACTCCTCACCAGTGCCTTTAACACCCACATTTCTAGGAACATTCTGTTTAAGACCGTCTATGTATTTTCTAAGATGATATGGTTTTTTCAACCCATGCTTCTCACTTGCTTCTGAATCCCCACCAGCAGGAACTTTAATGTCCCTGATTATCTACAGTCTGTTTAAAGAAGTCTAGCATTTTTCTATCAGGTACCTCTAAATTCTTCCAGTCTCTGCCCATTCTCCAGTTTCCAAGCCACCTTCACATGTTTAGGTATTTGTGATAGCAACACCCATCTTCCCCATATCAAAGTCTGTTAGTTTCCTAGGGTCGTTGTAACAAATTACCATAAACTTGATGGCTTAGAATGACCAAACTTTATTCCCACGGTTCTGAAGGCCAAGAGTTTTTGTTTTTTTTAAGTTTATTTATTTTGAAAGAGAGAGCACAACTGGGGAGGGCAGAGAGACAGGGAGAGAGAATCCCAAGTAGGCTTCGTGCTGTCAGCACTGAGCCTGACTCAGGACTCAAACTCATGAACCATGAGATCCTGACCTGAGCCAAAATCAAAAGTTGGATGCTTAACCTACTGAGCCACCCATGTACCCGCTGGAGGCCAAAAATTCTGGCATTGGTTCACTGAACCAAAATCTAGGTGGAGCAAAGGCCATGCAACTTATAAAGGTTCTAGAGGGGAATCCAGTCCTTGTCTCTTCCAGCTTCTGATAAGTGCTGGCATTCCTTAGCCTGTAACCAAGGAATCTCTGCCACTCTGGTTGGAGTGCTTTCTCTGCAACTGCTTGTGTCAAATTGTCCTCTGCCTCTCTCTCATAAGGATACTTACGATTGCATTTAGGGCCCACCCAGATAATACGGGATAATCTCGCCATCTCAGTATCCTTAATCACATCTGCATAAGCAAAAAACTCAACATTCACAGGTTCCAGGGATTAGGGCATGGGTATATTTTAGGGGGTCACTTTTTTCAGCCTAGCACAACAATGTCAGATAGAATTGTACTCTTAGTGGTACAATTGGGAGGATTTTTCTTTTCGGGCTATAACTTTTTAGGAATTGTGTCTTCATAAATTCTACAAGCTCATCTTGTTAGTTTTTATTCTATTTATTTATTTTTTCATTTTAGTTTTGTTTTGTTTCTTCTTTTATTTATTTTTTATATGAAATTTATTGTCAAATTGGTTTCCATACAACACCCAGTGCTCATCCCAACAGGTGCCTTCCTCAATGGCCATCACCCACTTTCCCCTCCCCCACACCCCCCATCGACCCTCAGTTTATTCTCAGCATTTAAGAGTCTCTTATGGTTTGCCTCCTTCCCTCTTTGTAACTTTTTCCCCCCTTCCCCTCCCCATAGTTCTCTGTTAAGTCTCTCAGGATCCACATATGAGTGAAAACATATGGTATCTTTCTCTGCCTATTTCACTTAGCATAACACTCTCCAGTTCCATCCACATTGCTACAAAAGGCCAGATTTCATTCTTTCTCATTGCCAAGTAGTATTCCACTGTATACATAAACCACATCTTCTTTATGGACAGTTGATGGACATTTAGGCTCTTTCCATAATTTGGCTATTGTTGAAAGTGCTGCTATAAACATTGGGGTACAACTGCCCCTCTGCATCAGCACTCCTGTATCCCTTGGGTAAATTCCTAGTAGTGCTATTGCTGGGTTATAGGGTAGATCTATTTATAATTTTTTGAGGAACCTCCACACTGTTTTCCAGAGTGGCTGTACCAGTTTGTGTTCCCACCAACAGTGCACCTCGCACCGGTCAGAGTGGCTAAAATGAACAAATCAGGAGACTATAGATGCTGGAGAGGATGTGAAGAAACGGGAACCCTCTTGCACTGTTGGTGGGAATCACCTTGTTAGTTTTTGATCTGAAAGCTGGTAATCACAGTGAGTAGCATGGAAGCATCTCAGTTGAGCAGTAATACCGTCAAGTACACAATCCTAAACACCATAGAAGGACTCAAGAGGGCTTTTCTTACACATTTCTAGAAGGAACGCCCATCAGTAACAGAGTTTGTGCTCATGCTGTCTTACATTGGTGTTACAAACTGGGGGGTGGCAAACTTTCTTCCGGCGGGCCAGATAGTAATATTTCAGGCTTTGCAAGCCAGACGGTCTCTGTTGGAACTACTGGACTCTGCTACTGTAGTGCGAAATCAGCCATAGATAACTCATAAATAAGTATGTCTATGTTCCAACGAAACTTTATTTACTTTTAAAAACAGGCAGCGGGTCAGATTTGGCCTGGGAGTCAGTTTGTCAGCTCTCTTATCTGAAATCACCATTTGACTCTCACACCATGTTTACAAAGGTAGAACAACTATTTGGCAAAGTGTTTCCAGCTAAACAGATAAATTTTATAAAAATATAAAGAGAAAGAGCTATAGATTAAAAATCCATGTATACTTCTTAGCCAGTTCCATCCCGTACAATATTAGAAATTCCATTTAAACTAAAATGGGAAAGGTAACTGAACTCAGATTAAGTTTTCAGCAGTTATAGGCTGTAGAAAGACCAATGCTGTCCCTCAGTATGCATTCTCCCCTTTTTCCTTTTAGAAACACTCAGATTTTAGCCACTCAGAGTCCAGATACTTAAGTTCTAGTTAAGGGGATATGAGCAACTTCTGGGTCACTTCTGCATCAAAAAAAAAAAAAAAAAAAGGGAAGAAGAAGAAAGCTGCTCGCACTCCATTTTCTCTCTTTCTCCCTCCTGCAGGCAGGGAGGTGGATGGGCTGAGGGTGAGTCACCTTCAATCATGCAGATAAGGGCAACACCCGTGGGGATTGGCAGAACAAAAGGACAGAGGAAAGGATCCTCATATAACCTTGTGGGTGAAGCTGCCCCATCTTTGGGGACTGCCAACCAGTCAGAATTTTCCACGAGAGAGACCTATCCCTTCCAGTTCACTTAAACCATATTTGTTCTCTGGTAAAGGAGCTAACACACCAATGTTTTAACTAGTACACAGGCTGACCTCTCCACTAGTAAACAGGACGGTCTGCCATCCATTCTCAGCAGTTGCCTGAAGAATTCTCAGCCTGTGATCTCACTTCCTCTCTTGATGATAAGACACCATACCTGGGCAGAAGGGCGACGCAGGCTGCGAGGACACAGACCAAGTAGAACACTGGATCCAGCATGTGCTCCTGCATAATCCAGTGGGGGTTGGATGGCGGGTTGCAAGTCACACACATGGCTCCAAACACCAAGGCAAAGAGAAAATAAGACAAGACACTACCAACGATGACCAGCATGTGGATCCAGGTCTGCAAGACATGAAAAGCGGGGGAAATGAACACTCTCTCACTGACAGGGATTTGCGCCCCGATGCACTCTGCTCTGTTGAAGAGACAACATGTCTGAGCAATGAATAAGCGTCACAAACCTTAGAGAACAAAACACAAAATACCAAAGAGATGAGAGCATCTTTCGTGAACAGTTCATATCACTGTTGAAATTCTGTAAAGCTAAGTCAAATGCCAACAGGTTGATTCTGATGACTATTTTATATTGTCCACGCACCATAAGGTGTTGCATTCTCGCTTTCTCTCTAATACAGTCACTAATTGGTCTGTTTCTTCATTAAGTTATACTTCAGTCCTCAAACTTTACCCATTCACAGGGCTGGCAGACATTACTGTTCCTCACCAATATTCGAATTTCTTCCCATCGTAAGCACTTGGAAGCATTGCATTTCCTCATCCCCTTGAAATTAAGTATGGCCATATATCCTGCTTTGACCAATGAAATGTGAATGGAAGAGAGATGCAAAATGTCCAGGTTAGAGGCATGGAAGAGCTGGTGTGCAATTTCCCATGCTGTCTCCTTTCCTTCCATGTTGACCAAGAAGATCCCCCTTTTGGGAGGGACAATTCCAGATGGTAAAGCTACAAGACACAGCCAGGGCACTCAGCCCCCCACTCAGAGAACAAGTACTCTAGAGCTATCTGGAACCTCAGCTGACTTTATATGAACAAGAAACAAATCTTTTTCTTCACACTGTAGCCTAGCCACCTTTGTATCTGTGGATAGCTTGGAATTTTTCTCAATACATATATATTTTAAGTTTATTTATTTATTTTGAGAGAGAGAGTGAGAGTGGGGTAGAGGCAGAGAGAGAGGGAGACAGAGAATCCCAAGCAGGCTCCGCCTCGTCAGCACAGAGCCGACGCAGGGCTCAAACTCATGAACTGAGCCGAAGTCGGAGGCTTAACCCACTGAACCATCCAGGTGCCCCTCTTAGTATTTCCCTTAAACTGGCTTACTATTTAAGTAACTTCATTTCGAAAAACAAGGAGATGACTTCCTTAAATGCAGTGTCGCCATTACCTAGTATCGTAAGTGCCAGGTCTACAGTCTGACCTTCGTTACAAAGGGAAATTGGCACAGTGGGGTATTCAGTGTTATTTAGTGCAGTGGACACTACCACCTAAGATCGTAGTGTATACCATGGTGGAAAAGGTTATGCTTTTGGGGGGAAGCACTGCCTTCAGTAATATTTTCTAAGGCTATAATTTTCTCCTTTTCTCTCTTAATTCTGCAAAGTATTTCCCCAAGGTAGACATCTTCACACGCATCACAAAGACTGCTCATTTTGTGTAAAATGTACAAACTGCTCAGAAAGTGTTGGCTACATCCTGATGGTCATCATGCCTCTAAGGCAATGATTTGTTATCTTTTGTCTTTCTTTCTCAGATGTCTTTCCTTCCCACTGAACGCTACTGCCTGAATTTTTTTCCCTAAGGATGTGCATTTGGCAAGTGAGACAGCAACTTGATGGTTGGCACATTTACAGAAGTTGATATAGTTAGAGTCAAGAGACACTGGGTGAAAACAGGGAGGTGGGGGGTGACAATGAGATGAGGGTGCTTCACACCCTCCCAATGGCTGACTCTTACTGACAAGGGACTGTGAGCTCTAGCCTCCCCTGGCATGAGAAAAAAGTTTAATGATGCGTCCTATAAAGGACACTATTTGCTATATAAATAGCAAACACTGTTTTTCTTGGCGCCTGGCTTTCACTTTCTTCCTTCTCAGTGCGGGTACCCGACATTGTGCACAGTCTTGGCACGATATCCCTCCTCTAGCCAAAGTCTAGGACTGAAGCTAAGGAAACAGAATTCTGTCACCAGGGACTAAACTTGGAGCACAGTGAGGCAAGAGCAGAAAGAAAATGACTATAGCCAATTCAGCGCAGAGCAATCTTGTCCGTTAGTTTGTTTCCTGGATGTCTGGAGCCACTCTCGTTTCTCAGGATGGTTTGGTTTGATCATCGTTCTTCAGTATATTTTTAATAACTTTTCTATTTGCTCAGGTTGCTGTTCATAACCAGTGAACCCAAACGGACACACTTGATCCATTAGATCCTTTGAAACGCTAATAAATGCTAGAACCTATGACAATTCCTTGGGTAGTAACTAAGAGTGCCTACAAAATTGTTTAAAAATGAAATCAAATAGATACTAAAACAATGCCAAATATTTTAGTTCTAGAATTCCCTTTAGTCTCCCTACCTGGTATTTTCAGATATTAACCTTTTACTACACTCTGGGCTTGTACAGTTTGATTATAGAAGGTTGTAAGCAAAGGAAGTGATGCCAGAAATCAGCTCTACTTTAGAATTTATTATAAATAATTTTACAATATAACTGCACATATTTCAACTATAACCTCATTCAGCTATTCCTGTGTAAAATGCATTCACTACCAGGGTGGTAAAAACACTCTAAATACTGGTTAGTCATTTAATTATTTGTTTATCCATTCAAATATTTTTAAGCACCTACGATGTGCCAGTCTTGTCCTAGATTCTGGTATACAGTGGTCAACAAAATAAATATGAACTTTGTCCTCACAGAGATTATAGTTTAAGGCAGAAGGTAAACACGAATCAGACAATCACGTAACTGCTGAATAATAAGAAATTATTATTAGGGTGATGGATAAAAGCAAACGGATGGCATGAGACAATGGATGGTTAGGGAAGGGGCCCTGGGGAAAGCAGCATTTTTGCTGAGACCCAAAATAATATTTGAGCTGGGAAAAGTGTGGGGAACCAAGGGAATAAGAATACTCCCCTCAGGAGGTATGGTGAATGCTAAGGACCCGAAAAGGTAAGGAGCTCACTGTATCGGAGCCACTGAAAAGGGACAGTGTGTTTCCAGTGGAAATGTGATTGGAGAGAAAAGGAGAGGTATCACTGCATGAAGTCTTGTAGGCCATCTTAGGGCTTTTCAATTTTATTCCAAGTACAGTAGGAAATCACTGAAGGGTTCTACCCAAAGGACAGCAACAAGACATGGTTTGTGTTTCAAAAGGATGATTCTGGTTGTTTTGCAGAGGACGGCTAGAGGAGTCAAGAGTAGAGGTTGGTGGGAAGACTAAGGAGGCTGTACAATAGTCCAGGAAGAGATGATAGTGGCTTAGACTATAGCAAAGATGATGCCAACGGAAATGAGGAACTGGCATCAATAATCACAGAGGCAGTTTATTCTTCAGAGTTGGGTAGAATGTTCACCTGCAAAGGAAGGTTTATAACCAAGTTCTCATGATCTGAATCCTACACATTAGCTTTGCTGCAGAGAGCTACAGTGCAATCATTTTGATGAAGAGACCTAACTTTATCATTAAGTCAGCAAATAAGATAAAAAAGACCTAGATTTAAATGAACAGTACAAATTCTGGAGGGAAGATAATATGTTCCTGTATCATGAGAAATTTTGTTGTGATAAAATCATCACTTACTAAAGTCAGTATACCAGGATTATGGCACAACCCCTCTTTTTAGTTGAGTTGCAAGACATCAGCACAATCTAATAATGTTGGCCATCTTGAAGAGTATTGGCCATCAATTATTTCTCCAGCCGGATTCACGCTTCCATGAACCATCCATCATGGCTACCACCAAGGAGACCAGGTAGGTATCTTCCACTTTCCCTGGCTATACATCGAGCTCAACATAATGGCACTCAACAGTCAACAAGAGTAGCCATGAATCACCCCTCTTATTGGGAATCATTACTCTTGTTAACATGTGTCTTCTAGGCATGAAGGGTTTAAGCAGGGTCACTGCTAACAGAAGACACTTCCCCAAGCACAGTTTCAGCCCAATTCAGAGGCAGGAAAACCACTCACCAAACTGTTGCTTTCAATCACCAGGTGGAGGATAATGATGAACAGAGCAGCTGTGTTCAGGGGGTTTCCAAATGCAAAGATGTCAATGTCTGAGCCCTGGTAGGTCTACAAAAAGGACAACAGGCGGTGATGCAGGAGAGTTGTCACACTCAGTGGTGTGAATACCATTCCTTTATTGTACAGCTCAACTGTGGATGGGTCCCTTCTTCAACAACGGGTCATTTAGGATAAACTCAAACATTTCCAGAAGAGAGAGACTGACTCTTAGCTAGGCCGTCTAATCTCTGAACTTTTCAGTTGGAATGCCTCTTTATCCTGAGTCATAATTCATCCTCCCAGAACCTTGTACTTACTCTCCCAGCTCTTTGAAGTATAGAAAAATAGGAAATATGTCCCATTGAACAGAGCTGCAAGCCTCTGAGGCAGCTATTAAGGCTATCTTGAGTATATATCTCTGCTAAGTAAATATCCCCTCCTCTCCTACGTATATGTCCTCAAGTCCTTAAAGTATTCTTTGAATGACACTATTTTCTGACATTTCACAATTTCTGGCATTTCATAATTGTTCTCCTCTGCTTTACAGTTCAGATTGCCTTATCTGTATTCCCTTGAAATGCCGTAAACCTGGAATATTCTAGCTGGGCAAATTCAAGTCATTTTATTTAAATAAATAACTAAAGAATAGAAGTTGTTAACTTAGAGACTATGACCTTTCTCATTCTTAACACTGTGTTTTTTGTTAACACCAATCTATGATCAAACTAGTGTTTTCTTCTGGGTAGGGCTGTGTATGGGTGGGCAGTTACATCATGTTTTGTGCTTGGTGCTGGCACAAATTTTAAAGTTCATTTTTACACATTCTTTCCTTAGTCACATTTCTTCTATTCCTCACCTGTGAAACAGGTTTTTTAGTTTTGAAGAGACTATGAATAAGAACTTAAATTTAATACTATGAATATCATCCTGGTAGAATCAGCCCAGCACTAATAATAAGTCTCATATTCTGACTTTGCCTTTCTGATTTTGACTCATCTCATTATATGCCTGGACTCTCAATTTTATTCAGGTCATTTGCAAAACTGATCAAGCAGTACAGGGCTAAAAAGGAGACACAAGAGGAGTCAACTAGGTACTTACCTCCAAACTTAATCCATTATCTAACATTTTGGGGGGGACATTATAATTTAGTCAGCTAATAATCAACTTGATTATATGAGCAATCTACCCTAATATATCCATCCTGTGTGTTTATACTGGCAACAAAGAAGCCTCGTTGATTCATTAATAGCATATTCTTTGAGTGAACGGGGACTCACATAATAAGGCACAAAGAAGCAGACCAGGCTTTGATAAAAGGCATCCAACAAGGTGATCCAGAAGGTAAGGGGTAAGTATGCCTGAAAATGAAACAGATATTGCGGAGGGATCAAGATTAAAATGGGTCAAAGCAAAGTCAAGGAACAACACAAGCCAATACTTACTTTTGCTTCTCTAAGAAGACTATATTCCTTCATGGGAATTTGTAAACAGTGGTGAACAAATAAGGTGTGACAGCTGAATAAATTCCTAGGTGAAAAAAATCCATAAAGGAACTCTGTTCCGCTCATGTCGCTTATATCTTTTGATCGACCTTGGGCAAGCCCCACACTGGGCTCCGTGCTTAGCATCGAGTCTGCTTAAGATTCTCTCTCTCCCTCTCCCGCTTGGGTGTGTGCACGCACTCTTTTTCTCCAACAAGAAATATCTCTCATCACCACTGGAAATAACTGTATTTGTGTACCTAATGGGTCTCTCAACAAAATGCAAATTACATACAGTGGGGCTTTGATTTTTTTTTATTCAAGTGATTAAAACAGTACCTGGTACCTATCAAGTACTCAGTAAATATTTGCTGGATTAATAAACTATTCCTATATAGTTTTGCATGTGTTAAACTGCTTCTTACCAAAAGCTTATAACAAAAAAGTTCAAGCAGAGACACTAATCTCTACTTGAAAACACATTTTCAAACGAGAGCCACCTCTGACTGAATGTTGATGTATGTGCAGAACGATTCTGAGGCTGCATTCAGACCCAGGAGGAACAATAGAGTGCTATGGTCTATCAGTGATGTCTGCCATGGACAAAAATGGCAACACATGTATTATATCCCTGCCCTAGTCTTCTCTTTTCTTAACATGTTCTCACTCTCATTTCCTTCCAAATATGAAAAGGCTGAAATTTCCTTGAAAATAACCAATGTCTTCTAAATAACAAAGTTTTAGAAATACACAAATTCTCCATATACACTCTTTTATTCTTCAATAGACTACACTTAGAGTTTTAAAATCTATCCTTTTTTAAAAGGATCTCTTTGTCCTCTGGAAAATCAAAACAATGAGGATTTATTGTTTCTGATCTTATTACTATTATTGTTCCTTTTATTACACTGTCCTGTTCCTTTTCCTTGTGTGTCTTTTACTATTTCCTCCTTAAAAATGATAGGATATTCTACCGGCCTTTCATCATCCAAATGTCCATAAACATCTAAGGAGAAGCACAATCAAATGATAGAAGAGAATGCAGCAGAACCAAAGGGGCAACCAAAATGTCACTAGACAAGAGAGAACAACTTGGGGATAAGCTAAAATGTAACTTCATGCTTCTGGATGAACGGAAGTTGCTCAAAAATCCTAGCGCAAATAAGCTAAAAGCACAATTACTCCACAGCAGTCACGTGAGTAAGGGGACTTGGGAAGTAGAGAAGGGTAAAAGATGAATGAGAGGCTAAAGAGATGAACTCATCGGATCTCTTGGAAACCGAAAGGGAAAATGTGGACATGAAGTCCAAGCCAGAAAAGATGACTGTGTGGGTGATGAGAGATGGTTAACAGATGACTGTTTCTTGGAAGGGAAGCCTCTGCTACAGCCCTCCACATCATCTCCTTCAGGGGAAGATTCTGAAACCTTGGAGAGTATATTTCATGATGCTGAAGGCAGGAACTGGCTCAAGCATAAAACAGAATTCATTTGAAGACCAAGTTCAAAGAAAGGACAACTCCTCTGGAAGGTAAACTCAATGAAATCAATGACCTTCTATCAATAGCCACATGCTGGGAATCCTCCTGCTATTACCATGTATTATAAAACTGGCCAACTCAATAGAACAATGTGTGCAAAGGATTGATAACAGGGTTCAACAATAGGAAACAATGACCTCAACTCTTCCAAGGTCAAGAACCAACCAAAGTCTGTACAAATGAGCTTTTAAAATGTCAGCTACAAAAATTTTGAACGTTCCCCCCTCACCTCTTTTTCCCCAATGGACTTGGAATTTAATTTAGGTAGGGGGTACAGGACAAGCTTCATTAATATCAACCATACATTCCTGCATCCTGGCCTTGAACTTTAAGTCAGACTGGATTCCTTTAGAAAAACCCTATTTAGCAACTTGATCCAAATGGATTGGATGGTATTAAAGGATTATGAGGATTTCTTCTCCCCTGAAAGATGAACGTGTGACTTCTCTGTGTTGCCTACTGCAGGTAGCCTGTGGACATTAACTTACTCCCAAGCCTGGAAAGGAAGTTCAAGTCAGGATAAAGTTAGACTGAGGAAAATAAACATATTTTACATTTGAGATTTCCTCAAATTTCTGGTTAATTCTGGAGAGTAAAAATAACAATACTGAGAGCTTCATGTGGATGGAACTGTTTATTTTCCTCAATCCTCATACCATCTCTATAAAGAAACAGAAATGCAAGCAAGTTAAATAATTTACCACGGTCACACAGCACAGAACCAGAATTTAAACACTCAGAATTTAAACATAAACTCAGCATTATTTCTAACTGATCTGGGTCAGTGTCTTTAGAACAGTGGGTGAAGCACAACACAGAGATTTCTTCTGGTGGGTCTGATTTTTGTCTGTCCAGTACTTCTATAGGACACCCTTCTTTCCAATCCTGTCCATGTGATTCAGCTCTGTCCTCACAAATGATAACTGTCCCAGCCTTGGTCAAGGAGAAAACGAAAAGGCATGAGACTCAAGCTAGGCCAGTGAGTCCTAACCTGGACATTTAGAGTTGCTTTAAGAGTAACAGTGTTCTGTCATCATTACCTGTGGATTTTGCAGCTATGCAAAAGTTTATTAAGCCAATAAACTTCCCTTTTTTATTAAGCCAGTTCGAGTTGGTTTCTGTCATTTGCAACTGAAAGAGTTTTGAGTAACAGAGTCTTCCTTTCAAGACAGACTATCTGACTACACGGACCCCTCAGCTTTGCCCACTTACAGGTGTCTACAGGCTCCTGGCCCGCCTCAGTCCCTGTGATCCTGACAATGCACCTGTGAAAGCACTTTGGATTCTTGGCATTAAATAGCATGTGGAGGCAGGGGGTGACCCAAGGACTGAAGACAGCATCAGTGTTCTTTCTGCCACATAGCATAATGGTGGACAGGACAGGCTAGAGATCCAGAGTTCACCTGTACCACCCATGAACACTGTGACATGGCAGATTACTGAAGGGACCTTCTTGTGCCTGACCTTCCTCACCTACAGTGTGGATAAAGACAGCATTTACTTATAGGGTCATTTTGAGGTTAGATTTATATATATTAAGGACTTAGTGCCTGGCATACAGGAGGCATTACAAAAATGTTCATAAGTGCTACATTAATTACTATTAATTTTGTAGAAGAGAAATTAGAAAGAAAAGAGTTTTGGAGGGCCTGGGGGGCTTGGTCGGTTGAGCACCTGACTCTTGATCTAAGCTCAGGTCATGATCCCAGGGTAGTGGGATCAAGCCCCGCCACTGAGCTCCATGCTGACAGTGTGGAGCCTGCTTGGGATTCTCTCCCTCTCTCTCTGCCCCTCCCCAGTTTGTGTTCTCTCAAAATAAATAAATACACTTTAAAAAAAAAAAAAAGATTCTCTCTCTTCCTCTGCCCCTCTTCCCTGCTCATGCACTCTCTCTCTTTAAAAGAAAAAAGAAAAAAAGAAAGAAAAGAGTTCTGAGACAGCTAGCCCAGTTAATCAGCAACCACAGTATTCTGGGTGGGAGGCAATGAGGGCAGTGAGAGAAGATTGGAAAGTGGGGACATACATAAATGATCCATCGGTAGACTGACAGCACGAAGATCAATTAAGTAGAGGTGGGGCATGGTTTTAAGTAGAGGGAGCCATTCAGAACAAGCCACTATTTTGCATGACAGTAGAACATGAAGAATTTGATTTTGGCTTTGGAACCAGACTAAGAAGGAGTCACATCCTGGCTCTGCCATTTGTTCAGCTGCAAGATTTTTGAGGTTCTCCCTCAACATGATTTGTGGAGATACATGAGATGGAATGTTCAGTAGTTTGCATAAGAGACGGCACAGTGAGGTTTAGCAAATACTAGACATTATTTAAAAAAAAATTTTTTTTAACATTTATTTATTTTTGAGGGACAGAGAGAGATAGAGCACAAGCAGGGGAGGAGCAGAGAGAGAGGGAGACACAGAATCCAAAGCAGGCTGCAGGCTGGCAGCACAGAGCCCAACGTGGGGCTCGAACTCACGGACCACAAGATCATGACCTGAGCCGACGTCGGCCACTCAACCAACCGAGCCACCCAGTCGCCCCACAAATACTAGACATTATTAGCTGTGAGGTCTAAACACCAGATTTCTTCATATAAGTACCTAAGGCTTTTCATAGTTTTACCTCTGTTCATCTCAGAAGCAAGTAACTTAACATCTTCCTGTTATCTCTGTTAGCAGAGATCTTCTGAAACAACCATATAATCCAAATAGGTTTTTTTTTTTAATGTTTATTTAAACATTAAATAACGTTTAAGAGAGAGAGAGAGAGAGAGAGAGCACACGGGCATGTGCACAATCGGGGGAGGGGCAGAGAGAGAGAGGGAGAGAGAATCCTAAGCAGGCTCCATGCTGTCAGCACAGAACCTTACGTGGGCCTGGATCCCACAAACCGTGAGATCATGACATGAGCCAAAATCAAGAGTTGGATGCCCAACCGGCTGAGCCACCCAGGCGCCCCCTAATTCAAATTGTTTTAAGTAGTCCTGAATGTACCACAATATTTGAGCTGCGCTGACTGGAAAATGCCCTGGCTTTGACAACGGATGTGCACTGGTCCAAGCATTTTTGCTTTAGTACCTACCTCTGATTTCTGACCACTCTTGTAAAGTTCGGGCAGTTGCATGAGGGTCTCTGCAGACACATCTTTCTCCAAAACACCATAAATGACAGGAGGAGCGGAAGTGAAAAGGAGGTTGAACAAGATCAAAACCCAGTAGTCAGTCATGGATGTTCCTGAAAATCCACAAAAGAACTGGTACCAGAAAAGGAGGTTCACATAGGCCTACGGACACAAAGAGCGACAATTTGCATCTTAGAAACAGCAAGGTGTGCCGTCACCGCACCAGCCACACGCTGCCATTTTCAGCTGTGTAATCTCCGCCTCTCCCTCGGTGTAGTTCCCTCACTTACAGAATGGAAGACCACAACTTACCTTGGCGTCCCTTTTAGGTAAATGTTTTATTTAAGTGAAACACATACACATGCACACGTACTTACATACACACGTAAACACACACATGCCACTTACTGTGTGGTCCTAGCACTGTTTTAAGAGCTTTACAAATAATTTGCTCAACCTTCCTAACAACTTGGGAATTATTGGTGTCCTATTTTACAGACAAGGAAACTGAGGCAGAGAGAGGCTGAGGAATTTGCACAGAGTTACCTGGCTGGTAAGCAGCAGAGCCAGTTTTCAAACTGAAGAATCTCTTCTACATGAAGAGACCCTAGCCCAGTGCCTGGTATGAAGCATGCACACAACAAATATTCATTCTCTTGCTTTCATGGTTTAAAATTATGTGTTTAGTGGTGCCAGCAGGGTAGCCAACCATCCCACTTAGTTTTGGACTGAGGAGTTTCCCAGGACAGGGACTCTCACTGCTAAAACTGAGATAGCCCCAGCAAATCAGGACAGGTAGTCACCCTAGAGGCTAGACACATACATCCTACGGTGTTTCCTCCAATATTTTTCTCAGACGAACTAAGTCCACTATGGCAAAAGTTCCGTGCCCTCAAGCAAGGCAGGCCACAGGAAAGGGCACTGGACCGAGATTTAGGGGTCCTCTTCAAGGCCTGAGGACATTTCATATTGCTCTTTTCACTTTAAGCCATTTTCCCAACGCCTCTGAATTTTTGGTTTCCTCATCTGAAAAATGAGAATTACACCACCTCAGAGCTTGATATCAAGATCAACTCAGAAAGTACCCATGACCTATAGAGTGCCTTAAACATATTGAGATGTTATTGTTGGCATTCTAGACACACTAGAATACTTTAGGGTAGGGGCCACAATCCTTAGAATAATCCTTAAGTCTAGGGCCTATGGACACACACCACACCCTGCTCCTGAAAATGTATTAATTTGGTACATGTGTTTTGGGGAGTGAATTCATAGTCTTCATCAGTATCTCAAAAGTTTCCTCAGATCCAAGAACCACAGTCTCAGAAACATACGTTACTTGAATGGCTTCTGGTACTGGGCCTTTTTCTCCATAGTTTACAAAGCATTCACTGTTTTGCTAGGTACAAAAGAGGTAGAGATAAATTGTGAGGTTATCAGTGGGAATGGCCATCAAGGGTTCCACAGCAGAAAGACGCCTTTCCGTCTCTGTTCCGTCTTTGTTCCCTGGTGACAGTCTCTACTAATAAATACTGCCCCACTCTCTGAAAATATATGTCACCTCTCTTTCTGACAGTAGTGTTTCTTAACCCTTGGGTTTAATCTGGGCTTTATGGGGAAAGAGGAGCTGCACCACAACAGGAGAAGGTAGGAAAATGCAAAACTATTTACAATTTTTTTTTTACATTTATTTATTTTTGAGACACAGAGTGAGAGCACAAGCGGGGGAGGGGCAGAGAGCGAAGGAGACACAGAACCCGAAGCAGGCTCCAAGCTCCGAGCAAAAAAAATGCAAAAGTATTTAAAAAAAAAAAACCTTGGGAAGGCAGTTCCTCCCTAGAAGTCAGTGAGCATTAAGTCCCAGAATTTTAAAAAAGCTAATTGTGCTATAGGACAAAAGAAAAAAAAAATGTTCTGCTGACCAACAGACAGACACACACACACAGATACATGGATCTAAATTACACATCTGGAGTATCTGAAAAATGACCTACTGAAGTTATTTTCCTAACGGTGGTATTTCAATAGAGTGATGTAAATTTATGTTTACTATTAATGCACTGCCTATGGACTTTTTGAAGGCTAGGAATAAATTTAGTCTAAAAATCATGACAAATTTACATAATCACTCTGCCTGGAAGGAACTTAAGTGAAGCGAAGCAATCTGAGGTCACCACGATCTTATAAAGGAGGAGACTGAAATTTAAATGGTATGTCAAAGATCAGAAGCTCGGATTCTCATCAAATTCTGCCCCTTTAGAAGCTATATAATCAAAATTAAGTTCCTTGTCCATCAAATAACTCTCAACCACAAATACATTTTACAGGTTGGCCAGAGAATTCTTCATTTCTGAGTGTTAGCCAGCTACAGGCTAAGGCATGATAACTGGGTTGTCCCTGGCATCTGTGTCTTCCACATACAACATGGGACATTGGTTTGAGGACCCCAGGTATTTTTTGGTATCTTCTGTAAAATGGAAGCAAACATTTTCATTCTCTACTGACAGACAGCATTAAACATTTCATAATTCTGCTTGTCACTACCTTTTCATGGAAGGTCAAAAATTAGGTCTTAAATGAACCAGACAGGACTTAATTGAATTTAGAAGCATAGGGAATAGAAAACGCCAGCAGACGGACAAGGCTAGCGATTTGCTGTCAGCAGCTGAAACGGAGCACATTCGCAGATTATTTCTGGTAAGGCAGGAGTGCTCCTGGCTGTTGCCCAAACATCAGCAAGCAGAGCCGCTTAACGTGGGGGCATTTCCTCCTCATCCCTTATGCTAGCAGAATAAGAAAGTGTAAAGGGGGAAGGGACAGATTGCCTGGAGCTACGTACCACGTTCTTGTAGAAAAAATACAGAACCATGTTGGAAAGCCGTGTATAGCACCAGTGCCCGTGGACAAGGAGGAGCTTGCTGAGATGCTTGAACTGAGAAATGGCAAAATCACTGGCCATCACAGCCTGCAGAGACAAGGGGGAGAGAATGCCACCCTGAGCAATCAAATGTGTTAAGACAGACACAGCATGGCAGCCTGACCATCATCAGGCTCCAACTGGTCCGATCTGTTGTTTAAACGTTACACGCAGACCAGACGAAGCCAAACCAAACTGAAACAAACAAAACTCATGAACACAGAGACTTGATGATCTGCCTGGAGTTACTATTCAGCTTTCCAGTCTGGTCACATGAAACAAGACTTCTCTTTGGTTACCACTCGACCCAATTTCAGCAAATGTACTTTTCTGGAAAGCAGCTCCCGTAGCAAGAATGCCATGCATCACAATATGCATCTGCTTCTCCCTCACTGGGAAGAATATTAAAAGTAATGTAGTCTTGACACTATGTAACAATGTATAATGTGCCAGGCAAAGAGATCACTGAATTTCTCAACTGTTGGAGAGAATGTCATAATTTACAATTCTCTGGAAACCCTAAGCCTCTATCCTATCTTTCTCTAACAGCATTTGCTCCATACATGAAAAGCAGTCTTTGGACAAGATTTTATCTGAATTTTGTGCCTAAAACACTATCTAATATTCACACGTGTACACACACACACATACACACACACACACACATACAAAGAGCACCCCCCTCCCTCATTCTCAAATATTATCTCCCTCCCTTCCTCTTTAGGTCTGTAGGTCTTTTATTCAAATCCTTAGTAGCTCTCACCAGTGTCAAAAGTCACACAGCTAGAATAAACTGAGGGCTGCTGGAGGGGAGGTGAGTGGGGGGATAAGCTAATGGGGTGATGGGCATTAAGGAGGGCAATTTTTGGGATACACACTGGATCCCACTGGATATGCCACTGGATATATAAGAGACGAATCACTGGGTTCTACTCTTGAGGCCAAGACTACAGTGCATGCTGATTAACTTGAATTTAAATTAAAAAAATAAAATAAAACCATAAGAAAATATCTTTAAAATTAAAAAAAAAAGTCACACAGCTATTGCAGGGCTAAATATATATATTTTTATGTTCTAGATGAACTATATTTAAAAAAAATTTTTTTAACATTTATTTATTATTGAAAGACAGAGCATGAGCATGGGAGGGGCAGAGAGAGGGGGAGACACAGAATCTGAAGCAGGCTCCAGGCTCCAAGATATCAGCACAGAGCTCGACGACGGGCTCAAACTCACAGACCACGAGATCATGACCTGAGCCAAAGTCGGACGTTTAACCCACTGAGCCACCCAGGCGCCCCGATGAGCTATATGTTTTAAACTGAACAAGGGAACCACATGGTTAAAATTACCCAGGAAAATACCCTAACACCCACACAGTAGATAACGAATGAATGCAGAGACCAACTCCCTGTCTCCCTGCCTCCCACTCCTGATCAAGCCACAGCCAGCCTCACTCTACAACAGAGATTTTACTGTGAAAATACGTTGCCCTGGAGTGGGCAGGTGAAGTCTGTGGCACATGGGTGGATGGTATCCACTCACCTGCATGCCTTCTTGACCGGAGATCCCCATCCCAATGTCTGCCACCTGTATCATGCTGACATCGTTGGCACCATCACCTTCAGGAGACAGAAGAAAAGCTGAGAAATGTATGAAGGGTAAAGAAAAGATACAGACTTTTTGCAAAGCAACAGCGACCACCCAAGCAAACAAATCCTTCAACGTTGATCCTATGTCTGCAAATGACCGGGAAGCCAGTTAAAGAGAAATGAAGTGCGGCATCCCACTGCCATGAGGAAGGATTCCAAATTTGACACTTAAAATCCTTAAAAATCCTTCACGCTAAGGCAACCTTTCTGGACTTATCTCCCCTTTTTCCATGCCACTCACTTTACTTTCAATTTTCCAGATATCCCTGCTCCTTCCAGCCACCGCTCATGCAGTTTCCGTGTCCTGTAACACTGCCCTCACCACCCCCACCTCACGTGGCTGGATTTCAATTGCTCTTGCCCTCAGCTTAGAGGTCAGTTCCTCTGGGAAATCCTTCTCATCCTCCCTTTAGGTCAGATGCCTCTTCCTTAGACTCCGGCACCACCCTGCGTTTCCCTATCATATGATATTACGACTGCTACATATTTCTTGGTCTCCCCAACACACTGGCAGCTTCTTTTTTTTTTTTTTTTAATTTTTTTTAACCTTTATTTATTTTTGAGACAGGGAGAGACAGCATGAACGGGGGGAGGGTCAGAGAGAGAGGGACACACAGAATCTGAAACAGGCTCCAGGCTCTGAGCTGTCAGCACAGAGCCCGACGCGGGGCTCAAACTCACGGACCGCGAGATCATGACCTGAGCCGAAGTCGGACGCTCAACCGACTGAGCCACCCAGGCGCCCCACACACTGGCAGCTTCTTAGGGGAAGTATTACATTCCTGTTGGTAATGACCATTTGTTGTCCCCAAATGCCCACTGATCATTCACTGTTTTCTGGTAACAGTATCCTGATTTTGCTTGGGAACTCTGAGTCCATGTGGTTTATTAGGGATGAACCAAAAACCCCAGATGTAGGACGGCAACTCACCCAGATCTAGACAATTAGCATCATCTGTTTCCTGGCCTTGGTGATTGGCTCGGAGATGGGCACCTGACTCCAATGATGTAATTGACATATCCAGAAGTTCTAGCCTCAGGAACATCTGGATCCAGGGGCTTGAACAATTCATTCATCTATATGTTCATTCAATAAGACAGCTGAACAAAATTCCACTCTCATCCTGATTCTTTACTCCAGCAACTTGAAAAGAGTTGCTATCTTTTCACTCAGGTTGCTAACAGGATAGGATGTAAACCTAGGAATTTTTGGCAGCCGTATCAGCAAGCACGCTGAGGGGAGAAGCTATCTGAGACTGAAAGCAATCCAGGTAAAAACAGAGGCTACAAGAGATGGCTGAGTCCTCATCTTGCCATTTCTGAACACTGCGGTATCTCACAGCTTAATCTCACACAGCTTCTCTCTTCCATTTATACTCATATTTTGGTGGTCGCATCTACTAGCCAGACCTTCAGTATCATCTAGACTTATAATTCCCCAATTTGTATCTCCAGCCAATCCCTCACTGCTAAATTCCAGACTTCCTATTGAGCTGTCCACCTGACACATCCCTGCTCAGATCTCTATGGACCTGTTCAAATTTCAGATGCATGTGTCCCAGTTCCTGATTCCCCTGCCCTCCTGGTTCCAACCCCTCTGCTCTCAGAGACAAAAATCTTCTTGTTTCCTTTAACGCCTTCTATCATACAACACGTGAAATTCATCAGCATGTGTCACCAGCTCTTTTTCCAAACCATGTCTATTAGCTGACCATGTTTCATGTCTCATCTGGGCTCAAGCCACCACCACCTTTTGCCTGAATTATTCCAGTAGCCTCCCAACTCTCCATTCCAGTAGCCTCTTTACCTATGTCCTTGCATCCAACAGTTACTCTCAACACAGTAGCCATGTGATCCTCTTAAATTTAAAACAGATCATTTTCCTTCTCTGTTCAAAGTTCTCCCAAGACTCCCTACCTCCTCAGATAAAAGCCAAAAATGTCCTCCAGGACCCTACGTGATTTGGCCACCTGCCACCTCTCTGCCCATCACTCACCTAGAAAACTCTTCCCTTTGCTCAGCCTGCTTGGGTCTTGAGGCACCCCAAATTTAGCCCACAGTCTTCACTTTCACTGCCCTCACCAGGAATGTTCTCCCCTCAGATCTCTGTGGCTCCCTGATCATTCTCTTCAAGTCTCTGCCCACCTGCAAACTTCAGAGATTATCTCTGAAAAGCATTTAAGCTAGCAGCCCCCCTCCCTCCCCTAGTGCTCTACGTCTCCCGGCTCTGCTTTATTTTTTTAATAGTTTGTCACTATCTGATATATATGTATGGCTTTTTTGTTTTGTTTCATTTTTTACTATATGCCTTCTAGTGGATATAAGCTCCTTAGGAAAAAGTACTTTGTCAATTTATATACTCCTTTATCTCCAGTGCCTAGAAAAATGTCTGGTATACAGAAGGCACTCGATAA
The DNA here is from genome assembly GCF_023721935.1 of Panthera uncia. NCBI lineage: Eukaryota > Metazoa > Chordata > Mammalia > Carnivora > Felidae > Panthera > Panthera uncia. The sequence continues at coordinate 39,037,704 of NC_064811.1, read as the reverse complement.
ATATTTGTTGAATGAATAAATGATTTGTTCATGTCCCTAAATTTAACTTTTCTGAAGGTAGAACCCCTAGATTTTTCAGTTTTATAATTCAGTACATTTACCCTCCTTAACTTAGTTGATTTGGGGATCTCACATGTAACCCAAAGTCCTACTATGTTGTTTTCCGCATCACATCCCTACCATGTGGTTTGAAGCAAGTGGTCAAAAAGGTGATGAAGGCAAGAAGGGAAGGAGTGGAGGATAGGGAGGAAGCAGAGAGGAAAGGGAGAAGGAAAGTGGGGGAGGGAAAGGACAGACAGACAGAAGGGTAGACAGAAGTACAGAAGGAAGGACGGAACAGAAGGATCAGCCCCTAGCGTGACATGAAAGTGAGGAGCACGTGGCCGGTTCCACCCCCACTCACCGATGGCCAGCGTCATCACCTGGAGATGGTTGCGCACCAACTTCACTACCTCGCTTTTCTGCAGGGGGGTGGCTCGGCAGCAGACCACAGCTTGACAGCAGGCAGTCAGCTCCAGGAACTGCTTCTGCAGACTCTCCTGCAGGGCGAACTCCAGGGTCTTCCCATTGATGATGAGTCCAGCCCGCAGCCCTGAGTCCTGTGTGGCTGGGGACTGGTGTAAGCCCTCACTTAACAATGCTTGCTCTGGACAGGCTGGATTCTTCTTCTGAAGTTCCTTCAAAATTGTGCTCATCAGCATCTCACAGGCATCCTTGAAACAAGAGGCAAAGACAGTTGGCCTTAGGGCTCCCTTGGTGGCCATACCCAGCTAAATTTATCATTGTCATTCTTTAGCAACTGCTGTATAAAGGCAGTTCCTCAAGCCGTTACTTTTGAAGACCTCCCAGCTTTTCCACAGAGATCGGGGAGGGGGGGGGGCGGGGAGGAGGGAGGAGATCAGTTAATAGGATGGAAGAGACCTCTCATCCCCAATTCTGTAACTAAAAATAGCTGAGAATTTATTTGTACAATTTACTTTCTCAAACAGTGACTCCCGAGAGTTCTTTGGTCTTTTTCTACCATTTACTATCTGCTTGACATTAGGAAAATTATGTAACCTCTCTGAACCTCAGCTTTCTCATCAGAAAATGCAAATGTCTACACATTATAACATCATTGTCAAGAAGAAGTGAAATAATGTGTGCAAAATTCCTAGTGTAAGGCATGACACAGAATTTAAAAAATAATAGTTACTATTTTTATCTTCTTTTGGACTCAAAATTCATTCATTCACAGTGGTTTATTGAGAAACCACTTTATACTAGGAAACATCCTAGGCACTGGGGATTGGCCAACGAGCACAAGAAGACCCCTGCCCTCATCGAGCTTATGTTCTGGTTGGGATGTTTTCAGTGGTGCTTGTCACGTTTGGTCTGTGCACATCCCTCCACTCTCTTCACCCCACATAGTTAAGAAGTACCATGAAGACAGATATCATTTTTAATTTACTTTTGAAGCCTTCACAATGCCTGAGAGAGGGTCACATCAGACACTCAATAAATACTCATTGGATGGATTCTACTCAAGAAGACTGACAATAAAATTACCCAGAAATTATTGTGTCAAGTGACCACTAAGGACAGAGCCTAACAAAATCCACGAGCACTGCATTTAAGTTTAGACATTAAGACTGAAAGAAAAAGAAAAAAAAGACTGAAAGAGTTCATTCGTAAGAGATCCCCTCACTCACAGGTCCCATACATGTCGCTCTGATCCCATACATGTCAAAAACTTCTGAGGAAAAGTATACAAAGGTGAATCAAATATGCCCTTTATAGGCTCAACATATAATAGTAAAAAGTTATTTTAAAAAACCTTCTAGAGTTTGGTTATATTAAAACGATATATTCAGAAGGTAACATACCCTTGAGTCATTGAAAATCAGCGTGTCTATTAACATGAGATGATACTTAAGGCATTTGTTAAGTGAAAAAACACAATTACAATACTATACAATACATAATGACAGCCTTTGTATGCTCAGGGTGCACAGAATACAGGCTTGAGTAGAAGCCCTCTAAAATATGAACATAAATTATCTGTAGTTTTATGTTTATAGATTGATTATAGACATTTTTATCCTCTTATTTGAGCATGCATTTAGCTCTATAAATTACATTTTCGTTACAGAAATATATATATACACTCATTTTTCATTATTTGCAGATTCCATATCTGTGAATTCACTTACTTGCTAAAATTTATCTGTAATCCCACAATCAATACTTGTAGTGCCTTCATGGTCATTGGTAAACATGCACAGATAGAAATTTTTTGAGTCACGTGATACGACTCCAGCCGAAACTGAACAAGGTGATGCTCTATCTTATGTCAGCTCCTGTACTATAAATAAGTGTCCTTTTCACTGTTTGGTGACACATTTTCTGTATGTTTGTGCTTCTTGTTAATTTCACTGTTTAAAATGGCCTCCAAGCATAGCGCTGCTGAAGTGCACAGTGCTGTCTAGGGGTCCTACGTACTAGAAGGTTGTGATTGGCCACAAATTCAATGTTATAATACATACAATAAATTGTTTTTAAACAGAAACACGCACGGAACGAGGTTCTATATTGATTGGTTGACACAATGTTGTGACCAGAGGCTTATGGCAACCTAATCCTACGTTTGGTTCAGTATTCACTAATACAGCATTTGCAGCAACTGTATAGAACTTAACTCCACGAATAATGAGAAAAACTACAGATGGATATAGATTATATAATATGTAATTCAATACAAAATGTATGCTTGACAAGTAATCAGCTGTGAGTAGACAAACCACAACCTTTTGGAGTTTCAGGCTATAAAAATGAGGATAATTTTACCTGATCTGTGGCCTTGTTGTAACTGTCAAGTAAGATCACGAATAAGAAAGCCTTCTATGGATTCTAACCAGCATGAAAATAAAGTTACTATCTCAGGAAAAAATTATAAGTGAAATAATAAAAACAAAACTTAAAAATTAAATGATGAATCCTAAAAGGCCTTTATATATCAAAAGGCAATAAAGAATCCAATATATAATTATATTAACCTTTTCCCCCCAAAAAAACAGACCCAGGACTTTTATGAGAATGGAAACCATGTTGTAAAGTTTATAAGTGGCGACATTTACTGTAATCAACTTGCAGATTTAGGAACAAGAGTTGACAGAAATTTGTAAAGCTGAAATACTACACTACAGAAATGACCAGATATTCTACTGGTTTCCAGGTGGCTCACTTAGAATGTCACAGAAGCAATTTCTTCACTAACTGGCCAACCAGGTTCCGTGATCTTTCTTTTTTAATTCTTAGCATCTCCTGATGGATGGAGGAGAATGGGGGAAAAAAATGAAAATAATATAGTGACTTAGCCCCTACTATGTGCCTGGCATTTTATATGGATGGACCTGAGTCACCATAAAACTAAATTGTGTTCACTGTGCTCTGTTAGTTACCTGGAAAATTCACATAGGTGGAACAGCTTTTGATAATTAAAAAAAAAAATGTATTTTTTGTATTTAGAACAGTCCACAGTGGATACTCTATAAAGACTTCTTGAATTGGTAACTTTAAATATATTCAACTATAATTGTGTATTTACAAATAAGCTCTATGATCCTATGGATTTTACTGCTCATAAAAATGTCAAAGTTGAAATCAAATAAAAAGAACTGACTTCCTTTTCAATGGTAATTGAACCCTTTCTGACAGGTACTACATGTTTAATGTATAGTTTATATTTTCTCATTTAATGCCTACAATGACCCTATGAAATAGATGTTACTCTCACATCACAGGTTAGGGAAAAGGTCCAGAAGAAAACTCTCCAAGGTCACATACCTGATCACTGGCAGACCAAGTAAATGAACCAGGGTCTTACCAGCCTTAGGGCACATCCATTTTAGTGACCAAAATGACTAATGACAATTTTCTTGTGCTCAGACCTGGCTGGTACTAGGAGCTGGCTGGAGGTTGTGGTTATGGGTCTCTGGATCACAGCCAACTGCCAAGGAGAACCCACCCTGTGTTGAAAAGGAAAGTTCTCTTTCCTTAAAATATATGATCTGGTTAGGTATTGACTGAGGCCCAACCATAATAACATGGCTAACCAAACATGGCAGCCTGTGACAGCCCCAAGATGTGATCCAGATGAGAAGCTCCAGAGGATTTCTGAGAGGCGGGTTGCTGGCAGAGTATGGATGCCACTGATGAAGTCTGACTTTGAGGAAGGAGGGAGAAAGGTTTTCCAAGCTAATTAAGCGGCATGCACAAATCTCAGAGGTTATTACTATACTGGAAAATTAAAAAAAAACAAAACAAAAACCTATTCAACGCATTAGAAATTTGTGTTAGAATTTAATGGGAGGTGGGGCAGGGACAATTATAAAAAAAAAATAAGCTGTATCCAAACCTCTTAAACTCCTTAAGGAAAAAAAAAAATTTTCCCTTTCCTTAAAACAGTTCTACAAACTTGACATTCTCAACAGTACTATCTAAGAATTACCACTAGAGGGCATAATTATCCCGAGAGTCTATTTTTGGAATTAACCATAAAAATACCAATTTACTCACCTAATTCTGATAGAAATCATCACTTCCCCTCAACTTGAAACAGAGGTGTATTCCTGTCCAAGAATTTGACATAGTTTTTCATTATGGGCTAAATCTTATCAAATCCCTGGAAATCCAATGGGGGGTAAGGGAAAGCAGATAGAAAATAAAAAGGCAACTTTCTATAGCAACAATTTCTTTGAATCATGTTAAACCATGAAGCCTTTAGAAGAACTATGGTGTCTTCCCAAGCACAAGCTAGGTTGCTGGATAGAAGAAGTAATTATCAAGGAGCTAATGGTTATTGGTTTTTTTTCCTCCTTCCATTCATCAAATCACAAATGCTCCCTTGGCTATGAAAAAAAAAAAAAAAAAAAGACTCAATCTCATTACACATACTTTACTCTGGGTATTGAGGATAAAGAGCTTGTCATCTGGCTCCAGTAGTTTGCATGCATAAGCTATGTTGACAGCTGTCTCCTGCTTGTCCCCTGTCAGCATCCAGATCTTGATGCCGGCTTTTTGAAGGGCTTCTATAGACTCGGGGACTCCCTCCTGCAGACGGTCTTCAATGCCAGTAGCACCTAAAGATAGCCAAAGTGCAACAGAGCCTGTGAGAAACTGAAGCCAGTAGGAGCTCACCTAGGCTATAATTGAACTGTATCTGTTTGTCAACCCAATCCTGAACTACCCAAACTGTGCCAGCAGCTTCCACAGATTCAAAGAAGTGTGGACCCAGACCAAAATCATATACAAAGTAATATTCTGGGAGGGAAGCCTTAGGAATCAATGAGCTTATTAAACTTACTTGTTTTCCTTGTAGCTAGCTTTCCTCTCCATAAATTGAGGGGGACTCGTTTCAGTTACTTATGCAACCTTTCTCTATGATTTTGTAATTCTGTGACACTCCCAAGGGTAAGGACAGGCTTTCAAAGAATGTTCTTGCCAATAAGTGGCTTATATTATGAAACAGCATTAAAAATAGATATTATAAGTCCATAATTCCTTTTGCTAAAACAACCAGGGCCAGGTAAGTTTTAGAATTCAAAATTTTTCATATTTTATGAAGGTAACATAGTGCATCTATCATATTTTGCAGTATCTGATAACCAAACATATTAATATTTCTGTGGAAAACTTTCAAATGTTCACACTAGTTAGGAAAATAAAGACTTACAAAAGTTTATCAGACCAGGCCTGATTTTTATAGCCAAATGAGTTCTGGCACTAAACCCATGGAGCGTTTTTGAGTTTGGAATTTCAGACAAGGAGAGGTAGACGCATACAACTGATGCTGTCACAAAGAAATGACGTAGGACAGCACTATTACTCTAGTGGCTCGACACAAAGTGGGATCACTGTTTTTCTCTGAACCAGAGGAATGGAGCTCCGATACTGGTCTCTTGCTATGTTAGCACTTAGATTAGAATCTAGATGTCAGACTCGGAGACAGTGGTTCTCAACCTTGACTGGCTCAGCATTCCTTGGGGATCTTTTGAAAATTCAAATGTCCCAGTCACACATCAGACGAACTGAATCAGAATCCCTGAGAATAGGATGCAGGTTTTTTTATTAAAAAATTTTTCTTAATGTTTATATATTTTTGAGAGAGAGAGAGAGACAGAGTGCTAGTGGGGGGGAGCAGAGAGAGGGAGACACAGAATCTGAGGCAGGTTCCAGGTTCTGGGCTGTCAGCATAGAGCCCAATGCGGGGCTCATACCTATGAACCGTGAGATCATGACCTGAGCCAAACTCGGACACTTAACCGACTGAGCCACCCAGGTGCCCTTTTTAAACTTTTTTTTAATGTTTATTTATTTTTGATAGAGAGAGAGAGAGAGAGAGAGAGTGCATGAGTGCGGGTGAGGGGCAGAGAGAGAGGAGAGGGAGGCTCTGAAGCAGGTACTGTGCTGTCAGCAGAGAGCCTGACATGGTGCTCAAACTCACAAACTGAGATCATGACCTGAGCCAAGGTGGGATGCTTAACCGATTGCACCACCCAGGTGCCCTGCACTAGTATCTTAAAGTGCCCCAGATGATTTCAAGGCACAGCTCAGTCTGAGACAAGAGGTGTCGTTTGTGCTACTTTTACCAGCAATCAGGAAGTAAGAGAAGAGAGAAAATTTCATTGGTCCAGTTGCAGGTACATACAAAGCACACAGGCCCTGTTGCTAGGTAGACCCGAGTTTCTCTGCAGCTCTATCAGCTGTTAGTGTGACTTTGAACAAGTCAATGAGCTTCTCTGTGCCCCAAGTTTCCTCCAAATAATTTAGAGATTTGTTGTGAAGGTTCAAAGAGACAACACATATTAAGTACCTTATCCAAGGCCTGGCAAGAAACTTAAGCTGGAAATCCTCTTGAACCAGGGGGAACCAGGATATTTATTTGACTTGGTATTCTAAGTTAAAATGATAAGGTTTTAAATGATCTTCTTAAGGATGACCACCCTGATCCCACCATAAATGGAGTCTAGTTCACTGCAGCGGAAAACAGAATGAAAAGAATTGGAAACCGGGTAGAGATCAGACTGGACACGGTAGACAGAACCATGTGCTCTATTAGATCAAAGTAGGGGGGAAAAAACCACTGGTGAATAACTTACTTAGAGAGAGCCAGTGTTTTTCAAAATTGTCCATTCAGACAACACAAGAGTCTACCTACCAAGTAAAGTTAGCTTGTTCTCCAACCTCATGGCAGATTCAAGGAGTAACTCTTCCCTGTGGTCAATGCTGGTTTCTGCTAAAAAGTGGTTCCTCAGCCACTCTGCGTATTCAGTGTCACTCATGACCTAGGAGGGTAAAAAGAGCTATAAGACAGGCCAGATCATCTTGTGGGATCCCACCAGGACTGACCACTAGCTGAATACCAAGCCATCAACCTGTTTTCGGTATTCCTCTCTCTAGACATACTTATGCCAGGTTCTCACACCACCTGGTCACAACCTTCCCAAGCTCTATGGTCAGACTTCTTTAACACTGATAATGGATGGACACGATAGCTCAGTAGTTCTTGGAAATTCTAGGCATCATACATGATGAAAGTGGGTTAATTTCTTTAACCCAGGGTGTATGCAGTTGGAAGAGGTCTCCACGTGGCAGTTAAATCTAGAAAGATTCTAATGGTGCAGTTGAGAAAGTGGCGTCAGGACTGCTCAGTTTGAGGTATTACATAGCCAACAGCACCGCTAATATCTTTTGACGGTTAGTTTGTGGAGTTAGTTATTTGTAAAGGTGAAAAGAGCGAGGGAGCTGTATGAGTGGAGCAAGGAAGTACTCTTCCTAAAATATTAAATGAAATTCCTGGAGAAGGAACCAATGATACATTTTCCTCTTTCTTCAGGTTGCCATAGAGGGAGAAATCCACATTTTGGTTCTCAAAAAGCAACGTGAGGTGGAGGGGGTGAGGCAACTTCTCTATCTACTTATTCTCACTCACAAGGTAATCTGACTTAGGAAAAATCTGACATCTATTGGGCTGCATTTTTATCAGGGACAGGATCATTGCACTTGAAAAGGCAGCATTCTCTCCTTTTGCTTTCATCTTGAAACTCTCCATTTTTCTTACAACTTTGTGTGGGGCAGGCTTTTGATTCTATATGCAGCTGGGTGACTAAATATTGACTAAGAGTCTGCAATGGATCCCAGCTTCCCTAATGCAGCTCGTCAGAACTAGAATTTGGGTGAGAAATGAGCGATCCCTACATTTGTCTTAGGTGCTCGCTACAGTCTCCAATTCAGGCTTCCTGGAGAGCCTCGTATTTAAAAATTATAATGGATGGCAATTAATGCACTGATACTTTGATCTACCTGTACACCCCTGTCTTTCATATTCGCTAGAGCCCAGAATGACACACGGAAATTGATACTCTGGTTTCTAACACAGCACATGAGAACTCAGAGAACAGAACTTTTAGGTACCCTTGTGGCTTGTTCTCCAAGCAAAACACTGCTTTGGAGAACAAACTCCAAGCAGACAATACATATGGAAGGGAGAAGCTGTGAACAGAAAGCCCATGATCCAGGGGCTTTGCCAATTATCCGGACCAGGGTTTGACACATGCTCGTCATTAAACGATGGCTACACGGTGGAAGAATAAAGACGATGCGCCTGAGAGCCTCACCTTCTTCGCTATACATAACGTGCGTAGGCCTCGTTTGGCATAGTCGTCCAAGTGTTTCTGGGTTTTCTCTCTTATTATCATCTGTTGTTTTTCCAGACTTCCTCCATCTGAAATAATTAACAAAACACAAGTATTCCCACCAGTCTGCCCAATTAAAGACAAAGTTTTACAAACAATGGTGGCTTACCCCACAACAAACAAAAGACCTTGTAGTTTTGAGTCCCAACTGTGCATTAATTAAAGGGACCCTCAGAATAAAGCTTTCCCTTGTTCCTTCCTCCCTGGGGAAAAGCACCATGAACTTAATACAAACACCATTCCCACACCATCAATAACAACAGTAACAGTAACTATAATAATGCTATCTGCCATTCACTGAACACCTGCCATTTGGTAGGCACTGGACAAAGGCTCTCCATATACTGGATATGGCGTGTCATTAAACCTCTGAGGAACCTACAAAAAAGGTACTATAATCCCCATTTATTGAACACTTAGGCACAGAGTAGTAGGTAACTTTACCAAGACATAGGTCAGATCTGCACCCAGGTCTGTATAGCCCCCAGACTTACATGCTTTCTCACCAAATCCTAGGCAGCTTCCCCTACTTTGCCAAGTGCAGCTGATCCCCCAAATATCCACTTGCTTGTCTTTATAAAACCATCTGGAGTGGCCTTTGAATTTCTGAGCCCTTGATATCCCCGCTTTCAGTTCTGTATGAACTCACCTGGGGAAGCCACAGAGAGCAACTCCATGATTACAGAATCCGCACCCTTTGTGTATACCACGACTTGGTTGGAAAGGGGGTGTCGAACAACAACAGACATTCTTTTTCTTACTGAGTCGAAAGGCAGGATGTGCAGGAGTTGAAACGTTAATGGCCCCAAAGCAGCGAAGTCCACCATGACCTGCTCTGGTGTCCGGGACCGTAAAGTGCATTGGTAAGCCCGGGCGGCATACACCAAGGCCGCTTCGTCTGGGCTCTCAGCCTCATAACACAGGCTGGAGGCCCACGGCTGTCCAGGGGAGCATTCCACCTTGCCATCGGTGAGGCCTGCATCACAGTTCTGTTTCTCAGTCTCCGTAGGGCGAGCAGAATCACTAGAGTCCCGAGGGCTCTCGCTAGTTTGGGAGACCTCTTCCTCCACAGGTGAAGCCAGTTTCATTCGACTAAAGAGAGAGAGTCTGCTCACAAAGGCACTTGGGATCCCAGAAGATGGCTCTTTCCCACTGGCAAGTGACGGCGAACTTGATCTTCGCACAGACAATCTCTGGAAGAGGTTTTTAATCTCTTCCAAGGACTTGATAGGCATTCCACTCAGTGATGAGAGTCCAATCTAGGGAAGACAATTTGGGAGGGTCTCCATCATATAGTCAAAAGCAGTTCATAACCATGTTGAAGTCAAACCAGGAAAAAAGAAGGTAAGAATTACCCCTCCTTAAATAACTAGCAGCCTGCTTCTTCATACTTAAAACTGCCCCAGAAAAGGGGTGCCTGGGTGGCGCAGTTGGTTAAGTGTCCGACTCTCGATTTCAGCCCACGTTATGATCTCAAGGTTTGTGAGTTTGAGCCCTGCATCAGGCTTCGTGCTGCCAGCACAGAGCCTGCTTGGGATTCTCTCTCTCCCTTTGTCTGCCCCTTCCCTCCTCATGTTCTCTCTCTCTCTCTCTCTCTCTCTCTCTCTCTCTCTCTCTCAAAATAAATAAACATTAAAAAAAAAACTGTCCCAGAAAACATTAACAAAAATTAAAATGGCCATAATGAAAAAGATGTGCTAACGTTGATGGCACTATAAATTTCTACAACCATTTAGAAAGAAATTTGGCAAATAATAGCAAAAGAGATAAAATGCCAATATTGCCAGCAGTGGGCATATTAAAGCAACTTTTCCTAACGAATAACTTAAAATATAGGTGATCCATAATCTTTATTATGTACATCCTAGCAATAGCAAATTTAAAAATTATAAGCAAATTAAGTATTCAAAAATAGCAAAGCAGAAAAATCTTCCTGAAATGTTATACAGTCCTTACAAAATAAAATTTATAAAGCCTATGGGGTAAAATTGGTAAAGCTTTAAAATATAAAATTCATGTGAACAACATAAAAATAAAAATTGTATGAACATAAGAACAAATGAGTGATAATATGCATTTAAAACACTGAAAGAAGGCTAAAAGATTAACAAAATGGGTTGTTTTCCTCTTTTATTTTTCAGATTCTATAAGATTGTTACCATGACTTTTTCTGTTGTTTTAAAAAGGCCAGTGAACAAAGTCACTTTAAGTGTTATCAGCAGAAATTATTAGCTTATTAGCAGAAATTCACAGTGTGAATTTCTATTACATATTTTTTCTAATTTGTAGCCTTATTTTCTTTTCTAGCTCTCAACTCTTATCAGTGATTAAACTTAGAGTTTAATATTAATTATGAAGGCCAATTAAATCCTAAAATTTTCTCATTCTGAAAAGCCCAAAATATGGAAGTGTTTTCCTAAACATTATTAATCTTTGGATAGTTGGAGACACCTATGCTGGTCAATTTTCAGACTTATCAGCAACTCAGAAATGAAGAGAAACAACCACAGATGAGGTTTTCATATTCCTGACAGATTCTGATTAACTTATTAGTCATGGTCTATCATTACCTCAAAATATCATAAAGCTTAGGCTTTTATAGCTCTAGAGATTTTCTTTCAGACAACAGCATATTCTATTCTTTGGGGATAAGGCAACAACATTTTCAAACAAAAAAACACCAGAAGATGCCTACTTTGGATACAGATGCACGAGAAAAACTGTTACCCGAGGAGGAAAAAATATCCAGTAATTTATTCTCTAAGTACATAATCACTTTCCAAAGAGCAACTCTCTAATTGAAAACCTTATAAAAACAGTTTTCTGATAAAAGCTTAATTGGAAATAAGTTATTTTTATGGTAAAGTTGACCACCTCTGAATTTGCCAAAAAAAGATGATCTGATGGGAAATTAAAATGTAACTGGGTTGTGCTGCAAACTGAATTTAAGTGGGTGTGTGCAAAAGGGAAGAGAGTTCTTCGCACGAGGAACACAGCACAGCATGTGGTGAATCACCAGTCTTTAAAACAAGTTTTTCTTTTTAATTGAAAGTGAATTTTTACATAAATTCTAAGCTACAAATAGGCTTTTTAAATCTAGCTTTTGTGGGAACTGCAGAATCTTGGTACACTATAAATGTGCTGGATTTTAAACTGAGTTAGAACTAACCCAACTGGTACATGAAAAAAGGTACCCTATCGTGAAACATGATAATGAATCTAATACTTTAAATTTTGCCTGATGTAGTGCATATGACGTTGGAGGTCTCAGAAGCCTCAAAGAAGCTTTGATTGGGTAAGGAAACTGCAAAATGAGCACAGCCACATTCCACAAGAACTGTTCTCATCAGCTATCCTTCAAGAGGCAAAATAGTAGAGCAGCACTGAGTCCTACTTCATGGGTTCAAATCCTGCTTCCCCCACATACTGTCTCTGTGACCCCAGGATAGTTACTTAACCTCAATGGCAAAATGGAATGGTGGAGTAATATTACCCAACTTAGGAAGTTGTTCGGAGGATTGCACATGTCAATACCAGTAAATCACTTAGAACATATGTCCAGAACACAGATTAAGTGGTGTGTGTCAACTGCTATTATTATTATCATTAGTAATAGTGTTAATTATTATCTACATAACAAGGCCAGTACAAGTACATTTAAACCCAAAGTTCTCTTCTAGAAGGTGATCCTTGTTTGCATTAGAGACTTTACCTTTTGTCGTGGTTGGTTAGGAGCAGAAACCACTACAGTGTTGCAAATTGCCAATGCAATAAAGAAGTCAATGATATACAAAGTCTCCAGTGGTGGATTTGGGACAGCCTCATCTAGTGGTGTAAAAAGCTGAGGTGTAATCTGATTAAATTTGTCCAAAAGTCTGGTGTCTGGTACCACATCTGTTTCCTGAAAACCCAATTAGAAAAAGTGTTGTTATGTTAAGTATCTAAAAATGAGAGCTTTAAATTTACATGAGAAGTAGCTTTTATAACCACACTCTATGCACAATGAGATAGTAAACTTTACTCTTCTAAAAAACATTTAACATGGCATCATGGGAAGTGAGAATAGGAAAAATAACAGACCAAAAAAAAAAAAAAAAAAAAAAAAAAAAGGAAAATCCAGAATGCACAATACTGATGGAGAACACCTTGACTATTAACTTAAATTCAACAGGAGATAGGAACAATGCCTTCCACCAAAATCTAGTTGACTGTTTTTCTATTTTGAAATACATAGTTGACAAAAGTGAACTATTGGGCGTTCATCAAGATAAAAAGCTTCTGCACAGAGAAGGAAAAAAAAATCAACAAAACTAAAAGACAACCGACGGAATGGGAGAAGATATTTGCAAATGACATATCAGATAAAGGATTAGTATCCACAATCTATAAAGAACTTATCAAACTCAACATCCAAAAAAAAATAATAATAATAATCCAGTGAAGAAAGGAGCAAAAGACATGAATAGACACTTTTCCAAAGAACACATCCAGATGGCTAACAGACACGTGAAAAGATGCTCAACATCACTCACCATCAAGGAAATACAAATCAAAACTACAATGAGACACCCCCTCACGCCTGTCAGAATGACTAAAATTAACACAATAAACAACAGGTGTTGGCAAGGATGTGGAGAAAGGGGAATTCTATTGCACTGTTGGTGGGAATGCAAACTGGTGCAGCCGCTCTGCAAAACAGTATCGAGGTTCCTCAAAAAGTTAAAAATAGAACTACCCTATGACATAGCAATTGCACTACCAGGTATTTATCCAAAGGATACAAAAATACAGATTTGGAGGAATATATGCACCCCAATACTTATAGCAGTACTATCAACAGTAGCCAAACTATGGAGAGAGCCCAAATGTCCACTGACTGATGAATGGATAAAGAAGAGGTGGTATATATAAACAATGGGATATTATTCAGCCATCAAAAAGAATGAAATCTTGCCATTTGCAACAACATGGATGAAGCTGGAGTATATAATGCTAAGCAAGTCAGTCAGGAAAAGACAAATACTGTATGACTTCAGTCATATGTGGAATTTAAGAAACAAAACAGATAAACATATGGGAAGGGGGAAAGGAAGAGAGGGAAATAAACCATAAGAGATTTTTATTGATAGAGAACAAACTGAGAGTTGATGGAGGGGGGTTGATGGGGGATGAGCTAGATGGGTGGTGGGCATTAAGAAGGGCACTTAGTTATGATGAACACTGGATGTTGTATGTAAGTAATGAATCACTGAATTCTACTCCTGAAACCAATATTGCATTGTATATCAACTAATTAGAATTTAAATAAAAATTTGAAAAGAAAAAAAAATACACAGTTTCCAGAGCATCCAACAGCAACTGATGATTCATCTAACAACTGATGAGTACCACCTCTTTTAAAAGTGAGGACATTATTCATACCATGTTATTTTATGGTTCGTACAAAAAATTTTATGGTTCAAATCATTACTATAATAAAAACAAAAACAGAAACAAACAAAAGAACCTCTCCAAAATAAACATTAGTATGAGCAGGCAAACATATATAAAGAATATTACCTAGTAATATACATGACATTAATGAGGGTTCCTCCAAGAGATTTTTCTTTTTTTTTAACATTTTAATTTTATTTTTTGAGAAAGAAAGAGAGCATGAGCATGGGAGGGGCAGAGAGAGAGGAAGACACAGAATCCCAAAGCAGGCGCCAGGTTCTGAGCTGTTAGCACAGAGCCCGATGCAGGGGCTTGAACCCACGAATGTGAGATTGTGACCTGAGCCAAAGTTGGATGCTCAACTGACTGAGCCACCCAGGCGCCCCTCCAAGAGATTTCTGATCATCAAATATATTGTCAATATCTGCCCTGTGCCCTCCTCTTAAAGATTCTTAGCATAGGGTGGTTCAGTCGGTTAAGCGTCCAACTCTTGACTTCAGCTCAGGTCGTGATCTCATGGTTCTTGAGTCTGAGCTCCACATCTGGCTCTCTGCTGACAGCATGGAGCCTGTTTCAGATCCTCTGTCCCCCTCTCTCTGCCCTTCCCCTACTCGTGCTCGCTCGCTCTCTTTCTCCCCAAAATAAATATTAAAAAAGTAAAAAAAAAGGGGCGCCTGGGTGGCTCAGTCGGTTAAGCGTCCAACTTCGGCTTAGGTCATGATCTCACAGTCCGTGATCTGTCAGCACAGCTCAGAGCCTGGAGCCTGTTTCAGATGCTGTGTCTCCCTCTCTTTCTGACCCTCCCCCATTCATGCTCTGTCTCTCTCTGTCTCAAAAATAAAAACGTTAAAAAAAATTTTTAATTTAAAAAAATTAAAAAAAAAGATTCTTAGTACAAATTAGCTCTAAGAAGTTCTGCTATTGAAAAAACTACATATCCATTTTAACACAGTGCTTCTCACATTTACTGAAGAGTACTAGTTTTAACAAAAGAATGTTGTGCTAGAAAATGGTTTATAAAACAGTCACATGTAGACAACTGCTTTAGAAATTTTTCAGATGAATCAAAAGAGGGATCATCAACTACAAATCAAATTTCACTAAAATGCCATTGTATTCTAGAGAAGTCGTGCATGTAGTCGGTTGGCATACTGACTGCAGGAAGCCAGGAGAGGTGATTTAGAGATAGGAGAAAACGGTGGAGATGTGAGATGTGTGATATTAGGCTCAAAAGACCATGGCTTGTATTTTATGCTTAGTTTGGGGAGAACTAGCGTAGGCTTAATAAGAAAACAGCACAGGCTGAAAAATCGCATGAGTTTGAGTTTAGATCCTGGACTCACTGCATAGTCGCTGCTATCCTCAGGTAGTGCTTCACTCCCCGAGCTTCATTTTCTTCTTCTGAGTAATGGTAAAAATAACACCTACCTCACAGGGTGGTTGTATAAAGTCAATGAGATAATGAGTGAGGTGATACCCGTACAACAGGAACCTATAGGCAGATCACCAGGCTCACAATGGGTCCAAACTATATGCTGTCACAAAGCATTCTCAAATTTCTATTTAAATACATCAACATCTACTATCCTGTGATATGAGACATAGTTTGGTGGAGTTCATAGGCACTAATATCCTGATGGCTGTTCACTAATGAGTCAGCCATATTTCCTCACACATCTCACGTACACAGTAACACTGAGCCAGTGTCTGGGCCCTCAGTTACTCAGAGAATAATCCTTTCCTCAGGACCTCCTTGCCAAAGTCAATAGAAGACAGTGGTAATGTTTGAGAGACTTCTTTCTTACTCAATGCTTAGTCAGCAAGGGATGCTTGGGAAACTTGTCACATGATATTTGGCAAATATACTGTCATCTATTGCTTGTGAGATCCCATGAGTTAGAAAATATTTCCAGAGGCATCTCAGAATGCTAATGTGCACTAAGTCAAAAACAAAAACAAAACAAAACAAAAAACAAAAAAACGTTTCAGAGTGGAACTCTTCTTAAGAAATGTTTAAAATTTTTTTTCTAATATGTATTTATTTTTGAGAAAGAGAGAGAGAGAGGGAGGGAGACAGACAGAAAGACACAGAATCTGAAGCAGGCTCTAGGCTCTGAGCTGTCAGCACAGAGCTGATGCGGGGCTCGAACTCAAGAACCAAGAGATCATGACCTGAGCCAAAGTCAGAGGCTTAACCAACTGAGCCACCCAGGCGCCCCTCTCTAAGACATGTTTAAATATCAATTTAAACTTAGTGGCTTTCCTTCGAATCATGCTTCCTTTTTAGTAATTCTCGGCCACCTTCCCCACCTTTTCTGGCTTTATTTCCCACCTATGTTTATCAATTACTGACCCTCTCTCTTCAGGTCCATTTCTCTTACCCCAATTTTCATTTTTATTGCTGCAAAGTCTAGGTCTTTTGGGCTTGAGGTTACTTTCTTTTCTGCTCTGTTAATCCCTCCTTATTAGTTTAATCCTAACTCAAGTTTTACCTCTTTTCTGCAGCCCTTCTTGATCCCTCCTCCTCCCTTGAGAGTTGAACACTCCATTCTTTGTGCCCTCACTATACTTTGGGTTCATCCACTATTACTGCATCTTTAATATAGGATTGTTTTTATTTATTTTTATGTCTGCCTCCTCTGCCTAGAAACAAAACTGAAGGATAAGGACATGTCTTACTCATTTTACATCCCTGTGTCTAGTATTTTGCCATTGTTTTTCATTAATCTATTCATTCATTCATTCATTCATTCATCCCATAAATATTCATTGTTGCATCTATGGCATCAGGCACTCCTCAAGGACAGAGGGATGCATAGGACAGATACGATCCTGGCTTGCGTGCAGCTCACATTCTAGTTAGGGGAGATAGCAGATACAAAAACTAACCTATAAACAATAAGATGCTTCTAGATTGAGACAGAGAGAGACAGGAGGGGTGGAAAGAAACTCTGGATTAGGTGGTAGGGAAGGTTTACTGAAGAGGTGACACTAAAGCTGAGATCTCAGCGACAGAAAGGAAAGCCACATTGAGATCTAAGAGAATAGTCACCTGGGTAGAACAAACAGCACTCCTGTTGAACAAAAACAAAAAGAGGAGGAAAGAAGCATAAACAACCTTGGCTTACAAAGAAAAGGTTTCTATTTCTAAATAGGTAGTATGAACCCAGGAGCCTGGGGCTTCAATGACATGTTAATTCCCAAAGCTTGGAATATTTTTGCCAGCAGCCCGCCTAGGATCCTTACTCCCTGGCTCTTAACCTGCATCTCCATGCAAGGTGCTAGCTTACAATTTTCCATTTCTAGACATCACAGCTCTCAGTGTGCTCTCAAGCTGGTGCTCTTAACCTGGGCTCCACTGACAGGCTTCTGGAACTGGATGCAAAAATTTAACAGATGCTAATTTTTCAGGTCAAAGAATCTATAGCTTTCTCAAAATAGTCTTTAGTCTCAAAAGGATAAAATCAACTTGTCTAGAGCAAGAGTGAGATGATCTCATATTTCAAGGAAGACCTCTTTATCCTATATATAATGGTGTGGTTTTGAAAACACAAAACACCCCCAGTGCATCTTTACAATCAAAATGGCACATGGCATTGAAATAAAGGGCAAATGAAAACAAAATGCACTGAGTGGGAAGGCTGAGCCTGTTACGCAGCTTCACTTAACAACCTTCAAAACTACTTTATTGAGAATGGACACATGAGTCCCTGAGACAGATCTTGAGAATTCAAGATGTTAAGTTCTTGCTTTTAAGGAGCTATTGGCATATTTCAGGGGGCATAAATAAGGCCTGCATAATGAGAACTAAGGAAGGGAGGGAATGGGTAGACAGAACTCAGAAGCTGAGAAAAGAGTCTGGGAAGTCTTCAGAAGAGAGTATTTAACGTAGTCTTATAAGAAATAAGTGTTTCATCAGATTTGGTAGACAGAGGTAGGTTGCCAATGGGAAGAAAAAATGTTAGATGGAGAAAATGGTACAGATAAAAGAACAGACTTTAAGAAACATCACTTTTTTTCCAAGGAGATGAGGCTAAATCAGGAAACTGAGAGGGTGGGTAGGGCACAACCCCAGTGGGTCACCAATGTCCTATTTCCAGGTAAACATGGGTCAACATGTGGTTAACTTTGCGTGGGTGGAAAATGTAAAAGATCAGTACAGGAATAGGTAAAAAGAGAAAAAAATATATATCTATTTCTGATACAGCTTTATAGTGAATGCACAGAAGAGGCTGTATGCATTCTTTTCCTATTTTCCTTTCAGAAGTTGGAGAAAAAAAATTAAGCCTAGATGTTTGGAATAGTCTGACATGTGGCCAAGATACAATATGACAGGTGCTATATCTTCAGTGCCACAGGAATGGACTAAATGAGTTGCACGGAAATGATTACCCTCACTCCCGAAATTTTTACTGGCAACTTTGAAAAGAGCCAGGAGATTCCCTTCAAGGCCTTTCCAGAACAAAAGAGACCACTGGCATCTACTCAGATCACATCTCTGCTACGAAAACCATACAATAAATTCAATGCAGACACACAAAGTTTCCCCAAAGTGGATTTGTTCTTGTTACGCCACCTACTTTAGACCAGTTGCCAGTCTCAAGCCTGGGGAATCCTCATCTTGGTAAACCACAAGAGTTAATGAGATGTGGAAGGCAGAAAGGGCAGCTGAAGGTTTACAGAAACAATTCTAAGTACAGCAAAACTTTTGAACTCTAATTCTTTCATGTAAGTATCATTCCTCTTTCCCATCTTCCACACGGCCCTCTAGATTTTTCTTCAGCAAAATGGGTTTGCCAATGGGTATAACTAAACAGCTTCCAAAACTTCCCTCAGGAACTCAAGTGATACCCAGATGAGCTCTAAAATAGAAATATCAGAAAATGTCATTCTGAGGACTCAGAACGGGGAAGAGGACACAGGTTTGGTGGGACTGGGGGGAAAAATGCAGAAAAAAAGGCCTTGGAGGGTACTGACAGTACGTATGTCATTCAGACATACTTAGCTGTCTATGAGATAACTCTGGAAAGCTTTGCTGGTTCTGAGAGTGAGTCATGGTCTGTAACCCAAGGCAGCTGTTTTTGTTTTTCCAGAGAGAGAGAGAGAGAGAGAGAGAGAGAGATAGAGAATGAGAGCATGAGCATGGGGGAAAAGAGAATGGTAACCAGGTTCCAGGCTCAGTGCAGAGCCCAATGCGGGGCTTGATTTCACAACCCTGAGATCATGACCTGAGCCGAAATCAAGAGTTGGACACTTAGCCAACTGAGCCGCCCCAAGGCAGCCTTCTTTAGGCTTAGGCACCATTGGCCCTGATCAGAAATACTATGCTATTTCAGAAATGATACACTATCTCTCAACACTGAAGTATCCCACAAATTAGGAAGCTATGATACTGTTTGCTTATATTTCTAATTTTGTGCGGGCAATTACACTGAACCACAATTATGTAGTCTCTTCTCAGGTAGAAAAGACAACAGTGTTTGGCTCTGTCATAATTAGGGGGATGTTCTTTCATTATTCATTATAGATATACAAGATTCAAGTCACATATTCACACTTACAATGGGGCTACTGAAAGCAGCCTGTCTGGAGTGAGGCCCTTCACTGGCTCCTTCTCCACTTCCCACAGCTAAACAGCTCCCAGCAAGATGATTCAAGGATTTACTTCCCAAGGGCCCATTATGAACTGTCCTGCAGCTGGGGGTCCTCGGTTTTGTCATATTGGTGAGGGAGCCGCTGGGAGTGTCCATGGAATCTTCATCTTCAGAGGCAGCTTCCTGGTAGGACTCTAACCTCTTGGCTGAGCGATAAAAAATCATACTGGGTCATTACCTGAGAAGAACCATTTGCAAACTGAATATGTCAGACATTTACTTAAACAGCTATTCCACACCATCTCCTCCCTTTTCAAAAACTGCCCTCCAAACTCCCCTCTCCAGGTTCCCTTCATGAACTTACCTCGTTGGAAAAGTAAAAGCAATCAGACAGCAACTCCCTTCTTATCCTATCGTCAAATCTACCAACCTATCCACATCTGTATCTAAACCCTCCTACTACTATGGATAAAGCTTCAAATGCCAAGTTCTCCACTCATGATCTGCCTTCCGCTCCTCTGGCCTTCTCAAGGACTTCACGTTTACAACTTTCCCCTCCTTCACTTACACCAAGCTCCCCTCAACCAATCTCATGGCTTTCTGTCCCTGTCTGTCCACTGACACTACTTTTGGCAAGGTTGCCCATGAGTTCCACGTTATCAAATCCCATTACTGCATCTATCCATATCTTATATGCATCCTTAGCAACATCCAACAGAGGTGACCGTTCTCTGCTTGAAATGGCTCTTTTGGTTTCTCTGACATGATGTGTAACTGTTTTTCCTCCTACTTCAGTGGCTATTCCTTCTTATTTTCTCCTGCTATCTTCTCTTCAATCAAATACTGGGTTGCTGCAGGAGCTCCTTCCCTTCTCCACCTATACACTCTTCCTTGGTGATATCACCTGGTCCACATTTGAAATGTCAACTCTGTGCACATGATTTTTAACTTCTAACTGGAATCCAGACTCCTATATATATCCAACTCTCCACCTGATACTTCTGGTTAGATGTCTATTCGGTTCTTCAAGCAGATTATCTGCATGGCTAACTCCTTTACCTTTCTCAAGTCTCTTAGCATGTCCCTTGTCGGCAGACTTTCCAGATATAACCACTTCAGAGCTAACCACCATCTACACACTATAGATCTTATTTATTTTTTGAATCATCGAGTAGAATATAAACTCCAAAAATGCAGAGAGTTTTGTCAGTTTTGGTTTGTCTGTTTTGTTTTGCTGTAAAGCATCACCAATAGCTGTCCATTATTTATCCAAAATATCTCTAATATCTCGAATTCTCTCCATCTTCATTTCCTTAACCCAAGCCACCATCATCTCTCAACTGGACCAGTGCTAACAGCCTCATAACTGGTCTCCTTACCCCTTGGCATTCCATTCCTTAACCAGTAGCTACAGTGATCTTCCTAAAATATAAAAGCTGATCACATAACTCCTGCACAAAATTTTCCATATGTTGGCTTACATAGCTCAAAATGATCTGACCTTTGCTGATCTTCTCGAAGTTTCTTGCCCCTTCCTCTTCCACATGTCCACTAAAATCCAGCCTCCCTGGCCTTCTTTTCTTACTTTGAAAATTGCCAAGCTCATTTCAGCCTGAGAGCCTCTATACTAGCTGCTGCCTGTAACTGGTAGGTTTTCGCATCTGAACTTCAAGATTATGTTATTCAGATCTAAGCTGTAACCCTTAGAAAGGCTTTGCTCCCCTACCCAATCCAAAATGCCTTCCAATCATTCTATCATATCATCTCATTTTAATTCTCTGAAAAGCACTTTTCATTATTTAATTATTTTTCTTGATTTAAGAATTAATTTATTTGTGACTATTCAACAGAAGCTCTGTGAGAGGGCCCCTATCTGCCTTGTTAATCATTATGTCCAGGAGTACCGAGTAAACAATCAGTCAATGTGTACTTGCTGAATTGCTAGCTGCATTCAAGCCAAGTCTAGCTACTTAGAGTATGGCTTTTGGCAAGTTAATTTCAAAATAAAAAATATTTTCATATTCTGTTCAATAGTTTTTATCTGTATTTTTCAAGGACAAAGAGAAGCTAAGAGGCAATGTTGTGATCCTGAGTTCTAGAACGAACTCTTCCAAAGACTCAGTGTTTTCTAGGAAATCACTTAACTTTTCCCGGGCCTCTGTTTTCTTGCTGGCCGAATGAACAATTTGGATTTAATGACTTTAAGATCCTTTCCAGTTCTGCAAGTTTCATTATATTCTCTGACTAAATAATACAGAATGCTTCCCTGTATGGCCTTTCAGCTTCAAAAACCCATCCACTTACTGAATCTCAAACATACTGAAGTTCTCCATTTTCACCTGTGCCCTTGTCCAGAATATCCATTCTCTTTTTCTATACTTACATAAATCCTCAACATCTTTGAAGGCTTAGTTCAAAGGCCAGTTCCTCAATGGTGACCTCTGTAACTATACTGGCCCTCACTCCCTGGGTCTTTAAAGCTTCTATCTACTGAATGTACTGAATGTTACTATGCACCAGGCATCTGTCTCATTTAATAACTAGGACAACCCTCTGTGGCAGATACTATTAATACCTCAATTTTAGTAATAAAGAAATCAAACGAATTTTCCCCATTTCACAAAAGTAATAATCATTGGTCTTACATCCAGTTCTATAAAGTTCACAGCCAGTGCTCAGAATGTTATGTTCTGAACTTATGTTAACATGATATTCTTTATAATTTTACACCAATATTCCCTGCTTGATTTCAATGAGTCCATGTATTGTAGTTTAAACATTTATCAAATGAGTAATGAATGCATGTTTGAATAGACACATAAATGGAATATCCGTAGAATCAAGGGAATGTTGTGGGGTAGGGACTTGACATTTATTGAGTACTTCCTGGGGCGCCTGGGTGGCTCAGTCAGTTGAGTGACCGACTTCGGCTCAGGTCACGATCTCATGGTTTGTGAGTTCGAGCCCCGCGTCAGGCTCTGTGCTGACAGCTCAAAGCCTGGAGCCTGCTTCTGATTCCCTCTCTCTCCCCCTCCCTCTCTCTCTCTCTCTCTCTCACTTCCCCTACCCCACTCATGCTCTGTCTCTGTCTCAGAAATAAACATTAAAAAAAAATTTATTGAGTACTTCCTGTTCATCAATCATCTGTTTAGGTCTTTATGTAAATATCTGTATCTAGGTCTTCCCTTTACATCTTAAAAATAATGCTACCAGTTAGGAACTATCACTGTTTCACTTTGCAGGTAAGAGAGGCTAAGAGCCAGAGAGATTAAGTACTTTGACCATGGTTAAACAGCTAGTTGGGGGTAGAGTTGGGATTTAAATGTAGGTCTTCCTGACCCTGAAGCCAGTACATGTATCCACTATGTTATATCTCCTTGGCAGTTGCCTGTATAGGTTAGTTCAGTCATTCTCAACAAGGGGTGAATTTGTCCCCCAGCGAACATTTGGCAATGCCTGTACACAGTCTGGTTGTTATAACTGGGGGAGGAGTGCAATTGGCATTCAGTGGTCAGAGCCCATGGAGGCATCTAAACATCTTAGAATGCACAGAACCGCACCCATCTCAAAGAATAATGCAGCCCCAAATGGCAATAGTGCTGAGGTTGATAAATCCTTGAGTAGCTAAAGAAACTTACTGGTGATGTGATACCATTTTAAAAATAAATAATTACAATATTACAAAACCTATAGAAACATAAAGGCTTATACTTCAGGAATTTCTCCTGTACATCATTAGGGAAATCAGTCCTCATGCAACTGTGTAATTACTATAATGCCAGACAGCTCAGCCCTTAGGACAGGACAAACTTGCTCAATAAATAACGCTGGAAGAGTGGACTCAAGAACACATGGAGCAACCTTTAATCATTTTGTAAAAAGCTATGGGAAGGAAACAGAACAGTAAAGCTATAATTTGATTCAGAAAACAAAACTATAGGTGTAATACTTGTAGACTCAGTGAAGATTTTTCAAAAATTGGGTATGAGATGGCTCAGTCGGTTAAGCGTCCAACTCTTGGTTTCGGCTCAGGTCATGACCACACAGTTTTGTAAGTTTGAGCCCTGTATCGGACTCTGTGTTGACAGTATGGAGCCTGCTTGGGATTCTCTCTCTTTCCCTCTCTCTCACTGTCCCTCCCCTGCTTGCATGCTGTCTCTCTCTCAAAATAAATAAATAAACTTTTAAAAAAAATCAAAAATTGGGTATGAGAAAGAAAAGCTTATTACCATACTGATAAACAAAAATCTATCCAGGGCACCTGGGTGGCTCAGTCAGTTGAGCCTTTGACTTCAGCTTAGGTCATGATCTCGCCGTTGGTGAGTTCAAGCCCTGTGTCGAGCTCTGTGCTGACAGCTTGGAGCCTGGAGACTGTTTCAGATTGTGTCTTCTTCGCTCCCTGCCCCTCCCCCACTCAGGCTCACGCGCTCTCTCTCTCTCTCTCTCTCTTTCAAAAATAAGTAAACATTAAAAATTTTTTTTTAATCTATCCAGCTGATCATGCAGACTTTTCATATGTCTCTTAAAGCAGGTTTTAATTAGTTCCATAAATGCCTCAGAGTGGGGCAGGAATTCTTGCTTTCCAACTCACAGGAGAAAACGCAAAGTATGTAGTCTTTCTATCAAGGTAGGTACTGGGTTAGATGCTAGGTTAACTACTTCAATTCTCTTTCTTACTTAACCCCTAATCTTCTCTTTTGAATCCTCCTTCAAATATCTAGTAACCTGTTCAGGGCCTATTACTTACATTTATTTGATATTTGGAAGAAGTGAGCAAAAATCTGTGGAACAAAAAGTTGATCATACTTTTCAATGTGCTCCTCAAAGGACCCAAAACAAGGGTGAACAGCACAACGTGCACATGGATTTCTCCCAAATGTATCATCCCCATATCCTCCAAGCATTTTGCTATGAACTAATCCCCCAAACATTTCCAGCATCCCGACTTTCACCTGCTCATAAACAGCACGCTCAGCTAAGCTTCGGCCAACTGTATCATCCATGTATCCTTGATACACACAAATCTTTTATTCTAAACTGACTCCCTGCGCATTTCCAGCATTCCAAAAATTTCTTGCCCAATATCCTTCTAGGTCCCAAACCTTGATCAATGCTAAAATCACCTCCAAAACACCAGATTTTCATTCTATGAGACGAACTAAGATATTTTTACGTTTCCATGCCTGTTTTCCGTATTGGACCATGAACTCCTCAAAAGATAAATCTATTTCTTACTTTGACAACTGTAATGACAAAAACAATGGCAGCTCATACTTACAAAGAATTTATTCTGTGCCATGCTTTGAGTGGCTTTTCATGAATTATCTTCACGAATACTATTATGGATCTTTTTTAGTGAGGCCCAGAGAAATTATGTAACTGGCCCAGAGTCATACAGCCCATAGGCAGTAAAGATGGGAATCAGATTCAGGAGGCCTGATTCCAAAATCTTTGTTCTTAGAAACTACTAAATGCTCTCACCATGTAGATCAGATTCACAAACTGCATCATAAAGGCACTCTCTAGACAAACCCAAATTGAGAAACATTCTACAAAATCCCTGAATAGTGCCCTTCAGAACTAGGGTCATCGAGAAACAGAAAGCCTTAGAAGCTTTCAAATCTAGAGCAGTCTAAATGAGGACTGTCACATGGTCTTCTGGATGGGATCCTCAGACAGAAAAAGGTATAAACTAAAGAAATCTGAATAAAGTATGGATTTCAGTTAATAATGATATCAATATTAGTTCATTACTTATGATAAATGTATTATACAACTAATGTAAGATGTTAATGACAGAGGAAACTAGATAGGGGTGCATAACGGAACCCTCAAAAGCATCTTTGTAACTTTTCTATAAATCTAATGCTATTCTGAACTAAAAAGATTACTATTAAGAAAGACATTCTCTTTCAGTAATTTTTTAAAGGATTGCTTTAAAATTTTAATATGCACATAAATCACCCGGGAATATTGTTAAATGAAGATTTTAATTGAAGTTTTAAAGAGAGCCTGAGATTCTGTGTTTTTAATACACACTGAGGCGTTGCTGATGCTACATAGTTCATTAACCAAATTTCTAAGTTGCAGGGTTTTATTTTTTTTTAAGTTTATTTATTTAAGTAACCTCTACACTCAATGTGGGGCTTGAACTCACAACCTCAAGATCAAGAGTCATAAACTCTTCCAACTGAGCCAACCAGGTGCTCCTAAGTTGCAAGGTTTTAAAACATAAAATGGTGTCGTCAGATGTGTTTATTTCAAGTGCATATGTGCACGGGGCTATTTCCGAGCAGTGATGTTTTTTATGGACAGATCTCCTAGGCGGTGATTTTGCCCCCAAATCCTGAAGGGTTAACTAGCTTTAATTTCAGTAAAAATAATATATCTTAGAGTTAAATCCTGGAGAGAAGTAGCCCCCACTACTCCCTCCTTCATCAATCAGAGTGTGTATACATGTCCTTATTTTTAAACTATTACAGAAAAGAGACCAGGATCTCCGTATGTATGTGCAGTAGAGAAGTGTTTACAGGCAAAGTTGGTACCTACAGAAGCAGTGCAACACTCCATGGTCCACAGACAGTTCAGTCATGATAGCATGTGATTCTCAGTCTCTTGGTACCTTCTCTGCATAAAGGGCTATCTATAGAAGAGAAGCACTCACTGGGCCCAAGTGTGTGCTCAGGAACTGTGGCGGGAAAGGGCTGATATCAGCCCTTTTAAATGCTACAAACACAAAATTTGAAATGCTACGAATACAAAAAAAAAAAAAAAAAAAAAAAAAAAAAGCGATGCTCCTCATCACATATTTTGTGAAACACTACTATAAGTTACTTGAAAATAGGGATCTACATAGTCAACTATTTTGGAAGACACTCCTCTCACAAACAGGTGTGAAAGTTTAGCTAGTGAGGTTCACTGCAGCATTGCTTACCACAGTAAATGTTGACAACCGAAATTAATGGTGGATTATTTACATAAAATTTGGCAATTATTACAGTGCAATATAGCATAGCCTCTAGAAGAGTAAGGAGAGAACAGAAAGGTAGTCACAATGAAGCCTTAAGAAAAATGGTTGAAGTCTTAAGAAAAAAAGCAAAAGCACACTGTAATTTCATTTTTGTTTAAAAAGCATAAAGTGTACAAGAAAAAGAATCAAAAGAAATGTACGAAAATGTTAACTGTGGTCTACTCTGGTGGGGGTTACTTATGGCTTTTATATTTTTCCTCATTTAGCTTATCTGAGATTTTCTAAAATATTGTTTTTGTAACAAAAATGCAATAAAGAAGATAAAACAAGGCAGAGTATCATCATATCCAGTATGACTAGCTATTTTTTTTACATTTGTGTAGTGATTATGTGATAAACATTCAACATTTTATCCCTTGCATTTACAGGTAACAACAAAACCTGGCTTAAAAACGTATGTGCCTAAGAGAAAATACAGTGTATTTTTAAAAAAATTTTTTTAAAGTTGATTTATTTTGAGAGACACAGAGGGCAGAGGAGGGGCAGAGAGAGGGAATCTCAGGCAGACCTTGCACTGTCTGCACAGAGCCCGATACGGGGCTTGAACTCGCAAGCAGTGGGATCACGACCTGAGCTGAAGTCGGATGCTTAACCGACTGAGCCACCCAGGTGTCCCTAGAATTATCAAACTTTTAAGTGGGGGCCAAAAAGCCCAATCTTCAGGTTGGTTTTCACAGAAACCCACACTTACCATTTTCTTCATGGCAATAATCGAAACCTGCCACACTACATCTTCGAAAAACCATCTTATTCTCAGTGAGAGTTCCTGTCTTATCAGAAAAGAGGTACTGAATCTGCCCAAGGTCCTCGGTGATGTTCAGTGACCGGCACTGAATAGTAGAATCCATTTTCTCATTGTAGAAATCCACATCACTTTGAATAAAATATATCTGTCCAAGCTTCACAATTTCAATGGAAACATAGAGAGAAATGGGAATCAAGACCTAAGAGGAACCAAGCAATTTAAAAAATATTAGAGAGGGAAAATAACGGGTGAGAAACCAAATGTAGTTGGATTAAGTAACAAAGTCCTCAAAATTCTATGATGAACTCAACATAAATTACCTGTAACAAAATGATCATGGTCCAAAACATATAGAATCCTGCCAACACTGGTGATATGACATCTCCATCAGGCTCCGGGATATTAAAAAATATTATGTTTTCATATCTACTCAACCAGATTCCATGACCTTTCAAAAAACACACAGACATCAAAAGAATGCTACATATACACTATGTAAATATAGAACTTCATTCCTAAAGAGGAATAAAAGTATTTATTTTGGTTGAAGACCCATTGTTTATTTTTTTAAAACAAATTAAAATTCAAAAGGCTCCAAATTCTCCTGTCTCGGTCTCTCTTTAAATGTCTTGCCAGGTCCCTTTACTACTGTGGCCCCATGTAACTGGATATAATCAACATTAATGTTTTTCAGATCAGAGATTGAGAAAGATAAAGATGTGAGGAAAAAAATGAATGGCGAATGAAACCTCCTTTACAGAAGTCAAATATTCATCAATATTCTGAAAATAAAATACTTTTAAATAAATACCTTGCTGAAAAGACGTCAGCAAAAAAATCAGATTTACCTACCCAATGCACCAGTTAAACACATCACAAGCAAAAGTAGGACACACCAGAGGACATCTGTATTTGCTCTTCTTTCTAATTTGCTGCGCTTATACCTTGGACCACTGTTGTTCAGCATTGCTTTGGTTTCATGGCCTACGTAGGTAACATGTCAGAAAATTTGCAAATTAAAGCCAGATAGCAAATAGCATATTTTTAAATCTCTGCGGCAGATAATTTAATAAAGAGTAATTGCACAATAGATTTTGCTAATTTAGTTTGCTTTTGTGATCCATTTAGAAAAAGAGACCGAGGATTAAGTTTACGAAGACAAAATTTCCTTTCTGCTTTTGTAGATTGCATTTTGAGTAAACGAAAAATGTTAACTTGAAGAAAAACACAGAGGAGACAACAGTGAAAATCAGAAGTGTAACTAACCTGCATAAACCACGATGCCCACAACAGCCTCTGTGTTCCTAATGGTGCATCCTCTAAGTAATAAATTTTCTTTACTGAGACCCACGCGTTCTCTGTTGGAATGTTCTCTATAAGAAAGATAGCATAGAGATTCATTTTTAAATAGCAAAAGTAGGGATGTAAAAATAAAAATCATGCATTCTGAGTTTTCTTGACTGGAGTATTAAGTCAAGCAGGTCACAAGAAAGGTTTCAAATCTCTGGGCCCTTTGTTTTTCTTATCTTGCTTTGGCTTGGTAAAAGATGCAACAAGTCTCAACTACCATCATTTTCTATCATTCCTGTTTGTCAACTTCTCATACTACAAAACCTCAAAAAAAAAAATATTCCAAATAAGGAACCTGCTGCTAGTACAAACTGTGTTTCAGGTAACTTAGTAACTGACAAGGGAAAAGTTCTTGATAGAATTAGAAAAATTCCATTTTCAACCTGGATAGAATCAAGGACTGTTCTAGGGAATGGTAATTTGTGGCTGCTAAACCCAGTAGGTGACAGCCTGATGAGGATTTTATAATGAAAGAATATGGCTGACAACACCAATCTTAATAGAACCACCAATGGGACAGGGGACATCACAGGCCTCCAGATGATACACAATAGCAAGTACCTATTTCCACAGGTACCTAATCAAGCGTCTCTAACAGCAAATCCACCTGGGGTGGAGATCAAGAGATCCATGAAGGCTTTGAAATTGTATGCGATATTTCCTGCATGTGTGTATGTGTGTGTGTGTGTGTGTGTGTGTGTGTGTGTGTCATTTTGTAGAAAAAGAAACTATGTCCTTCATCAGATTTGAAAGTGTCCCTGGACAGTTTACAGGAAATCAGATGGCCAGAAAACAATGTTCACTACCACCACAAGGATGCAGCCTGGTAAATGTGGTAAACTGTGATGGGGGCGGGGGGGGGGGGGGGGGGGGGGGGGGGGGGGCAAAGCTGGCAAAATTATGAAATAGTTAAATCTGGGTGAGAGCCCATGAGTGTTCATTATATTTTTCTTTCTGCTTTTGCCTGTTGGAAAGTTTCTGTAATAAATGGTTTAAAAATTATCAAAGCAATTACTTGATCAAGTTACAACAGTGGCAAAAATAAAGAGCAAAATAATTGGACTTTTTTTTAAATTTTTTTTTTACGTTTTTTATTTTTGAGACAGAGAGAGACAGAGCATGAACGAGGGAGGGGCAGAGAGAGAGAGGGAGACACAGAATTGGAAGCAGGCTGCAGGCTCTGAGCCATCAGCCCAGAGCCCAACGCGGGGCTCGAACTCACGGACCGCGAGATCGTGACCTGAGCCGAAGTCGGCTGCTTAACCGACTGAGCCACCCAGGCGCCCCTGGACTTTTTTTTAAATAAACAAAAGTAATGTATTTCACCTATTTTGAAAACGCCCTCTTAATTTCAGCATTAAAATTAGGTTGCTTTCTAAGCAATATACTTCAGTTGATAAGTTGTTTCTTCTTTCTTAAATGTAGGAGAACTGCATTGTTATCTGGTATCCTTGCTACCTGCAATTACTAAGTATATTGCTTTCTAAGCAATATACTTCAGTTGATAAGTTGTTTCTTCTTTCTTAAATGTAGGAGAACTGCATTGTTATCTGGTATCCTTGCTACCTGCAATTACTAAGGAAAACTCTTCAAAGAAGGATACACAAAGGAGAAAGAAACAGATGTGTCATTTCACTCCTATAATTTGCAAACACCTTATTCTAGGAGATCTATGTTTATATGCTTTCACATATGTGGTTTTAGGTACAAAGAGACAACTATAGTGTAGTGTCCTTGGGTTTAATTTAATTCTGCTTCCTGGTTTTGCAGATGAAAAATTTTTTATATAAAAAAATTTTTTTAACGTTTATTTTATTATTGAGAGACAGAGAGAGACAGAGCATGAGCATGGGAGGGACAGAGACAGGAGGAGACACAGAATCCAAAGCAGTTTCCAGGCTCTGAGCGGTTAGCACAGAGCCCAATGTGGGGCTCGAACTCACAAATGGCAAGATCATGACCTGAACCGAAGTCGGATGCTTAACCAACTGAGCCACCCAAGCACCCCTGCAGATGAAGAATTTAAGTTCAACAGTGACATTTCTATGTAGTGTTCCCAGGCAAGCCCCACACAATCCTCATCAATATAACATTCATTATCCCTAGAGCCTTTATAGGAACAGATTCAACATAGAAACCATTTCCAAAGTTCCTCAGTAAGATTTAAAATTCCTACCCCCTCCCCCCACCAGATCCTTATTTTTCACCATTACATCACTCTAGGTTACTATCATTAGATCAAAGCCTAACTTCTATCATAATAGCATCTGCCCAAACATTAAACAGGTCCTGCACTTGACAGGTATATGTTATTTGGCACTTATGATGTGAGATCTCTGGACTCTATATGAAGCACTGACTGTCCACATAGAGCTGTCATCCCCTGAAATCACTAGGCAACATCTATTATAGGCCCAGCATTCCCACTCAGATGCTGGGAATAGAAAAACACACATAGTCTTGGCTCCTGTGGTCTAAGGGGAAGTGACTGATACAGAAATATGTAAGTGTAATAATTATAGATATTATAATAGAAACTTGATATTCAACATGCACTGTGGACACAAATAGGGAGAAAGCTCTACCTGAGAGTAAGGTCAGAGAAGGCACCATATAGAAAGTGAGCCTGAGCATCTCAGTTTTTGTTGATTTTAGAAAACAGACCACAAAGCAGGTAAAGGATAAGGAGTTAGCTTAGTGGATAAAAATAATTCCACAGAAAAATCACTCTATCTACCTGGGCTGACTCTATCATTCAATGCTTCCTTGCAAGTTGCTGAAGCCAGCTTAATAGAAGCTTCAACAGAGCAGACCCAGGAAAATCTAATTACTGAGGAAGACAGAATCTGAGGGAGGGAAAAGAAGCAGAGAGCAGCTTTAGTTGTGGATTCCAAGAGAAAGGCAATTCCAGTGGTCAGATCAGACTAATCAGAAAGTAAGGCAGCACAGTTGAAGCAGACAGACATCAGAGGAGCCCATCATGAATGGAAAAACCAAAGAGCAGGTGAACGTGGCATCAGAGAATCCAGAGGCAAGTGATAATTAGGACAGCCAAGAGGCTAGTGGGGCCTTAGAAGTAGGTAAGGGTTCTAGGGCAAGACTGAGTACTCACAACAGCAAACGATGCTCCAATGTGTCTATTAAGAAAAAGAAAAAATATGTCCAAGGGGGATGAAGAGAGAGGCTGACAAGGTAGACTAGGAGTCCAGTTCCAGAAATTTAGTTAAGGCACTCACTTATCTGCTTTCTTTTGCTTTAAATTAGGTTTATTTTCAAGAAATTATATAAATCAAACCATAGAGTATATATTCTTTCCTGCCTGGCTTGTTTCACTGAACATGACATTCAGAGATGCATCCAAATTTTAGCATGTAGCACCAGTGAATTCCTTTTGCTGAATTCCCCCTGCAATGAATTCCATACACTGTATGGATATACAATTTGTTCATCCATGCTCTTGTTGATGGTATTTGGCTTGTTTCCAGTTTTGGACAATTACAAACAAAGCTGCTATGAATATTTGTGTACAGACTACTCTACCAAGAAATGTTTTATTTTCTCATGGATAACTACCTAGGAGTGGAACACCCAGATCATACAGTGGGCACATGTTTAACATTTTAAGAAACTTCCAAGTTGTTTTTTAAAGTGGCTGAATTGCTTTATATTCCCACAAGCAGTAAGTGGGCACTCCAGTTCTCCTACTTACTCACCAGCATTGGGTATAGTTGGGTCTTTTGAACTGTTAGTAGTTGTAGCTCTGTGGTTTTAACTTGTATCTTTCTACACAGTTATTTGTCACCTATATACGTTTTTTTGGTGAAGTGTCTGTTCAAATTTCTTGGACTATTTTAAAACTTATTGTTTGTTTTCTTATTACTGAGGGTTTTTTTTTTAATGTTTATTTATTTTTGAGGGAGAGAGAGAGCATGCACACATGCTCGCGAGAGGGTAGGGGCAGAGAGAAAGGGAAATAGAGGATCCAAAGCGGGCTCTACACTGACAGCAGACAGAGGATGTAAGGCTTGAACTTAGCAACCATGAGATCATGACCTGAGCTGAAGGTGGACACTTAACCAACTGAGCCACCCAGGTGCCCCTTATTACCAGGTTTTAAGATGTCTTTGTATAATCTGAACACATCAGTTACACGCATTGAGAATATTTTCTTCCAATCTGTTACTTATCTTTTTCATTCACTTAATAGTGTCATTGAAGAGAAAAAGGTTTTCATTTTGATTCTGAAGTTCTTTTATGTATTTGTTTTTGTCCTTTTATTGTGCTTTGGGTGTTCTGAGAAGTCTTTGCCTAACTGAAGATAGCAAAGATTTCTGTTATGTTTCCTCCATGTTTAAGGAGTTTCAAATCTTAGGTTTACATTAAACTATAGAAGCCATTTTTAGTTCAGTTTTTTAAACAGTGAGAGGTATGGCTTGAAGTTTATTTTCTACAATATGGATATCCAATCGTTTTAGTATCATTTGTTGAAAAGAAAAACCTTGCTTCACTAAATTGCTTGTGTGTACCTTTGTCAAAGGCACATTTATGGACAATAAAAACCAATCGCCCATAAATTTGTGGGTCAATTTCTGGATTCTATAATCTTTTAATCTTTTCTGATCTGCTGGTCTATCTTTATGCCAAAATGATGCTAATTTGATTACTGTACTTTACTAGAAGTCTTGAAATCAGGCGGTGTTGGCTCTCCCACTCTGTTCTGTTTCAGTGCTGTTTTAAGGTAATATAGGTTCTTCGCAATCCCATATAAATTTTAGAATAAACTTGTCAATTTCTTTAAAAAAAAATAACAAAACCATGCTGGGATTTTGATTAGGATTACATTGAATCTACAGATTGATTTGGAAAAAAAATTAAAATAAACGTGCCAATTTCTTTAAAAAAAAACATGCTGGGATTTTGATTAGGATTACATTGAATCTACAGATCGATTTGGAAAAAAACTGAATCATAACAATACTGAGTCTTTCAACCCATGAACAGCATACATTGCTCCATTTATTTAGGTCTTTCATTTCTTTCTGCAGTGTTCAATGGTTTTGAGTGTGCAGGTGTTTCACAACTTTTGTCAGGATTAGCCTCAGGTATTTCATTTTTTCTGATGCTATCATAAGTTGTATTTTGAAAAATTTCAATATCTGATTGCTCATTGCTAGTATATAGAAATACAATGGATTTCTGTATATTGATCTGTTTCCTACAACATTGTTAAGCCCAATTGTTAAATTCTTATAGATTTTATCAGGTTTTCCACAAACAGCATCAAGCCATCTATGAATAATAAACAGTTTTACTTCTTTTTTAGTTGAAATCTTTTATTTCCTTTTCTTGCCTGACTACACTAATCTAGAATCTCTAGTGAAATATTGAATAAAAGTGGTGAGAGTAAATATCCTTGTCTTGTTCCTGATCTTAGGGAAAAAACATTTAAAAGCATTTAGTCTTGCACCATTAAGTATGATTCTAACTGTAGGTTCTTCATATATGCCAGTACCGGGTTGAGAGAGTTCCTTTCTAGTTCCAGTTTGCAAGAACAGAAGTTAGATTTTGTCAAATGCTTTGTCTACATTCATGAGATGATCACTTGGGTTTTTCTTTTTTAATTTGTTAATTGGGGCTTGTTAATATGGTGGATTACATCATTTGACTTTCTAATATTAAGTTTTTTTGTTTTTGTTTTTGTTTTTTTTTTTTTTGAGAGAGAGAGAGAGAGCAAGCAAGCATGCGAATAAGGGACCAGGGAAGAGGGGAAGAGAGGGAAAATCTTACGCAGGCTCCACACTCAGGGTGAAGCCTGACACAGGGCTCAATCCCACAACCCTGGGATCATGACCTGAGCTGAAATCAAGAGTTGGACACTCAACCGACTGAGCCACTCAAGCACTCTGCTTTTCTAATATTAAACCAACCTGCATTTTTGGGATAGGCCCCACTGGGTCATGATATATTATCCTTCTTATATATCGTTGGATTTGATTTGCCACAATTTTGCATCTGTGTTCATGCAGGACACTGATCTTTCCATAAGTGTCTTTGTATGTTTATGGTATCAGGATAATCCTGGTCTCCAAAATGAATTGGAAATTTTCTTTACCATTCTCTCATAAGATCACTACTATGAAGTAGATCTGATTGTCTCCTCTCCTCTTAAAAATCAGGGAACTGAGGATCAAAAAGAGTAAATGACTTGGTTCAAGGCATAAAGCACTTAAGTGGCTGAAATTAGGTAAGACACCAAATTCTAGCTGCCCTTGCAAAAGGGATATAGATGCCTCAAGGGCTCCAGAATGAACACTGTTGTGACTTCCCATACTTTTTCTTACACATTTCAATTCCTTGGCTAACTTTTGCCAACCAGAAATACCCACTTGATACTCTAATTCTGCAGGAGGACACTATCCTATCATGTCACCTAGGTTGCCAGTTCTGTGAAGGCCCCTCCTTCCAAACAACATGTCTTAAGCTTAATACAGAGCTCATGTAAAACATTCTTACACCACTGACTGAGATTTTGTGATTATTTTAAGAACAAGCTTTTGTTATGGTTTTTATTTTTTTATTATTTTTTAAATATAATTTATTGTCAAATTGGCTTTCATACAACACCCAGTTAATAATATTTACCAGATAATTAAAATAAAGACAAATTAATAGGTGACTAAACACATGGCCTTTGGTGATTTAACTTGGATATACATACACAAAAATATTATTGCGTTAAATATAATTGCAACACATAATTCTACTCATACCAATGAAGGTTAAGTCATGTATCACTCACAGGTAGCCTCGGAATCTGTTGAGGTCATTGTTTGGACTTTCACATTCTATCTTACTGGAGAATTTCTCTGGATCAACTTCAGAGTCCTAAAAACAAACAAAAAATATATATATACATATATATACACACACACACACATATCTACATATTTTAAAATCATGACACAAGAAAAATTCAAAGTTAAACCCTTGATATTTAAGTGTTTATCCTTTCACCAACTCTTAAGATAAAACTAATGCATTCTTGCTACAAAATTTAGGTCACAAATTGCCCAAATAAAGAAAATGAAGAACAGTACAGGCATAATCATAAATGAATATGTGGAATGGGGACGGTCCTGGAGCATTAACAAACATCTATAGGTCTTATTCATACACTAGAATCCATGCAGGACTCTCTGCAGAGAAGACCTTCTATTCATACAGCAAACACTCCTTTATGCAGAAATCACTGAAAAGCTGAAAATACTTTGTTGTTATTCTTTTATCATGTAGGGATTTTCGGAGATTAAATGTGTATGCGAACACTCTGAGCACATTATGCATTTATCCCAGCAAATTTTCTTTAAAAATTTAAAAATAAGCTGGACGTCAGCATCTTACAAAATTCTCTAATGGATTAAATGATAATTTTAGTATGCTTTATGAAACCCGTGAGCAAATAAACAAAATGTTTTTATAGAACACAGGCATGGATTCACTAAGAATAAGCCAGGGGAACCTTATCTCATTTCCTTGTTTTCATATGAATGTTTGCCTAGTAAAAAAAACTATTATTGATATATCTCATCAAGTATTAACGTATCACAGCAAAACATATGGAAAATGAGTTATATAATTAGATGATTTGATTTGCTAATCATTAATTTTTTAGTTCTTTTGATGTAGTAGAATCTCTATTATGTACTTTAAACATATTAATTTCTTAATATGAGGTAGGTGCTATAATTAGGTCTAATTAACAGATAAAGAAAGAGACACAGAGAGAAGATCAGTAATTTGCTCTAGGTCTCCACACAAGGAGGTGTTTAGAAACAGGATTATAATCTAGGTCGTGGGATTCCAGAGCACTCACCCTTAATTGATCCCAAAGTGTACTGATTAATCAACTGGTGTTACCTTCAGAATAGGTACTTAGTAGTATATAATGGAATCTCAAGTTGTACAAGATTTTTACAAACGTCTTAGTAATATAAATGTTCACAAAAGTGACAATGCGAAGCTGAGAGGCTTATCAATCACAGGATCTAAATTAAATCCATAGATAGAAAGACGGCCCAATGTTACACCATATCATGAAACTTACTAAAGATCAGGGCATTTATTTGGCTAAAACACTTTTTAGTTTACGAACTTAATGGTTCAGTTTAAGTCAGTTACCTGACTTAATGGTTCAGTTTTAAAAAGACTATTAAATTTTTAAAAACTTCATCTCAAGTGCTTCCAGAGACAGGGAAGGGAAACTAATATTTAAGCAATGTACATGATATTTTTACATACATTACTTCATTTACATCTCACAGCAATGCTATGAGACAGGCATCATCATTTCTATTTTAAGATAAACTGAGGCACAAAATAAGTGACTTGCCCAAGGCCACACAATAATGTAATAGGAGAGCTAGAATTCATTCAAACTCATGTTCACAGAACTTCACAGTTCTTGTTTCCCTCGCCACAGTGTGGTGAAGAGTCTAGAAGCCCTGTGGCATGAGAAACTACACAAGTCTCAAAAGGTCTGGGTATGTATGCAATTATACATTGTAGGAACAGAAGGTGATCGTTTCCATTGCAAAATAATTTTCCAAATTGCAAAATAATTCTGTTAGTTTCCTTTAATTCAGTTCCAAAAAATATAGGATCGCCAGACTAAAATGTGTGAACTTCAAAGTCATTACAGCCTATTATCTATAAAACACTTCCAGGGATATCTGGAAATGGATTAAGCCCTCTGGGCTTCTATTTTGTAATGGTAAAAATAAATTTAAAAATCTCATTTTCTGTCTCTGTGAAAAATGAGCTCGGTCATCTTCTGAAAGGAAAAATGTTAACAAGTCACCAAGTGAGAACACAGTATTTACCTGCTCTGCATATCCCCGAACCACCTGCCTCTGTTTTAAATTGCTCTCTCCATCGAGACCCGAAGTCTCAATGTGACAGATTCCATCTGGATCGGTGGAAAAGAGTAAGACCATGTCTGCAGGAATAACCTCATTACAGGAAAGGCGAATGAAATCCCCAACAGCAACGTCTTTCCAGCATTGGTCGACATATTTTTTCTCTTTCCTAACATTGGGGGAGGAAGGAAGTTTAAAGAGAATATTAAGACAGATACGCAGATAATCTTATTTTTTAGGTTTGGTGTATGATTTGAGGCATGTTTTAAGCATTTGGGGTGAATTTTAATCCATTAAATGCTAAAACGGAAGCCAGAGAAAACCTAAATTCCAGAATTTGCTTCACCTGAAAATTTAGTTATTTAGTTACTAAAACACATTTTTCAGCTCTTCAGTCCTTGAGATTTTTGAACTATTAAGCTGCTTGAGAGTAATTCTGGAATAAAACTAACGTTTGATAAGTTTATTCACGCATAAGGCAATTACTGTGTGCTGCCCTGTGGTCAGGTATCAAGAACTCACAAGTGCACAAGACATACCATCTACTTTCAAGGAGCTTCCCATCCTTTGGACAGGATGAATAATGAAAGAAAACATCAAGGAAATGAAATAAAAAATAAAATGAAATAAATAAAATACTCAGCGTTTTAAAAACCATTATACTGCTATTAACGCCTCTATCACTTAATAGAAATACTGATAAACAGTCATGAGTCTGCTGTAGCTGATCATTAGAAAGAAGAATGGCAAATTTTAAGTCTTTTCAAAAGTGTAGTTTTCCCATTTATATATTCATTTTAAAGGAAAGATACATCATTTGAGATTGTCTGCCTTAAATACCCTGCTTTATGTTAAAGTTTTTCTCATGCCTTTTCATACTAACCAGCATGAATGGCGCTTCACAAAGCATTTTCCTTAGAGTAGAATGAGGAAATCTGTATCAAAGAACATCATATCGACTAGTTCAGCAGCATTTCATATACAATGCTATCAACAAATATTAGGAAGGTCTGTCTCATTCCTCCATTGCCTACCAATGCAACTGGTAATTGTCACAAAAATACACTTATTTCCAAAGTAAAGATTTCTCTTCAATTACATTCATAGAGCTAAATATTCGAATTCATTGTCAAAGGAGGCTGAGCGATAGCTATATTCTAAATTATGCATCAGATCAAATAGAAATGCTACCTTAGGACAATGCTTGTACACTTTCTGCTATAGGGAATTATATCCGTTATCTCAAGAAATATTTAGCTTAAAAGGATACCTAAGAAGTACGTTTTCAGGATGCTTTTTCCCCAAATACCTAATGCACCAGGTTGAATCCAACTAAAGGAAATCCTCAATTACCTAAAGAGTTGGTTAGTGTAAGGAGAAAGGCAAATCAATGGTTTGTACCATCCTTTTTTCCTACTGTTTGTATACACCAGTTCACTCTTCATGGAAGGAAGTAAGAGAGAAGATCAAAAACAGGCATGGGTCATATTTCAAAGGTTCAGTCCTACAACTCTAAGAGTAGTGATTTCATTCCATAGAAAATGGGGAGTCACAAGGTTCACCAGAAGAAGGATTTGATACTATCTCTACTTGCTAACTCCTGTGACAGAGTAATGGGTGGATTTTGGGTGTCAGGCTAATTTGGAGTAGGAATGGCCAAAAAAAACAAAACAAAACAAGAATGTAAAGTTATTGAAATAATTCAGGAGAAGAATGAAGATGATCAAAATTAAGGCAATAGCAACAGAGATAAATACAAGATTAAATCAAGACATGTTTGGGTTTTTCTACTTAGTACATGTTTTACGACTTAGTACACCATATTTCATGACTTACTACATGTAAAGAAGTTATAGAAGATGACATTATGGTTTCTAACTTGCCTGATGGGATGAGGAATGGTGCCTTTCGCCATGTGTCAAATTTTAGAAGCAACTGGTCACATGAGAGGGCAGATAATAAAAACTCAGACTGGAAAGGTTTTATCTGAAGTGGGATATAAATTGAAGACGTGCAGCAATTTGAAGGTTCTGATCTGAATTTCCAGATGTGAGTTTGGAAGTCCTAGGTACACAGACACCTATGTCAGACACCAGGTAAGGACATGAGATTCCTCAGGAAAAGAGACGTCAAGGTGATAGAGAAGTGGAAGGAGACCCAAGAGAAAACGGTATCACAGAAATCTAGGGAGAAGGAAAGTTCAAAAAGGGAGTCATCATAGTAAAAGAAGCTGCAAAGGGGCCATTCCTACAGCATTTATTTATTACGATGTCTGTTGACTATGGAAAAGGCTGATGGTGTAAAATTGTTGCTGGGGAGTGTGAATTAGAAAGTAAGACCTCCGTGAACCTAAGAATGCCTGAAGGTTGAAGAAGGAGGGCATGTCACGTTTAGCCTCTGAAAGGAATAAGGGGTAAAAGTAGCCACTGCAATGAAAGGTAAGTCAAAGGACAAAGGATGAGAGAATTGGACATGAACATGGGCTGTTGGGAAGGAGTCTATGGCAAAGGCAAGGTAGAAGATAGAACACAAAGTAGGAAAGGTGGTTGAGGTTTTGAAGAAACAGAAGTGCCTGGGTGGCTCAGTCAGTTAAATGCTTGACTCTTGATTTCGGCTCAGGTCAGGATCTCATGGTTGTGAGATCAAGGCCCCGTTGGGCTCCACGCTGGAGCCTGCTTAAGATTCTCTCTCTCTCCCGCCCTACCCCTATGGCACACGCATGCATGCTTTTTCTAGAAAGAAAGAAAGAAAGAAAGAAAGAAAGAAAGAAAGAAAGAAAGAAAGAAAGAAA
>NC_064811.1:38983677-38997101 GCF_023721935.1 Panthera uncia | reverse complement strand
AAAGAAAGAAAGAAAGAAAGAAAGAAAGAAAGAAAGAAAGAAAGAAAAAGAAAGGAAGGAAGAAAGAAAGAAAAAAACAACAAGGAATGGGATTAAGAACACAAATGAAAGGGGGCACCTGGGTGGCTCAGTCAGTTAAACAACTTCGGCTCACGTCAGGTTACAGTCCGTGGGTTCAAGCCCCAGACTGGACTCTTCTGACAGCTCAGAGCCCAGAGCCCTCTTTGGATTCTGTGTCTCCCTCTCTCTGCCCCTCCCACGCTTGCATGCATGCATGCTCTCTCTCTCAAAAATAAATAAAACATTTAAAAAAACTGAAGAAAAAAGGAAAAAAGAACACAGATGAAGGGTTACTATTATAATAAAAGGAGTTAGTTCTTCATCTCAGGTCAGAAGAAAGTACGTATAAATGTGAATGATGCACAAAGGAATCTGCGATACATACGTTCATGCTTAATGACCTCTACTTTTTCTATGAGGAAAGCTATGAGGAAAATTTGCTAAGAATTTGTGAAGTGTGAAGATAGGAAGAGAAGACAGACTTAAATCTTAGGGTTAAGAATTTTATTTTTCTTTCAAACATAAAAAGTAGGATTCCTCTAAAGGACAAGTTTATTTATTCTACATTGGAATGAAATTCAAATGAAGCCAATTTCATAACTGAATTAACTTCACTGTCCCCTATTTGGAGTAAACACCAGGATTTCAAAAAAAAAAAAAAAAAAGCTAATTTGCCCAACAGCTAGCTCATTCAGATCAATAAACATATACTGATGTTCATTTATGCCAGTTACCATGTTAGGTGCTAAGAATACACAAATGGTTAACATATGTTCACCACCCTATTGAAGTTATGGTTGAAATTTGAAAAAGAGACACAAACAGTACTTTCTTAAGAGAGAGGTCTGTAGGTACAGGTTACTACTAATACTATGGAAGCCAACCGTTGGGGTGTTTAGTCCTGGAGGAGGTGATCTTGTAGGATGATCAAGACTGACTGAGGTGAAGACAGTGGAACAGTGTATCGGTCAGGGTACTTAGGCAGAGTACAAAGACATAGGGCAAGAGAACACAGTGTGAGAAACCAACTGCAAGCTGGTGACGATGCTCACCGCCACATTTAACTAGCTCTGAAGATTTATCATCATGGGAGACTCAAAACGAGGCTGTATTTCCTCACCCAATCAAGAATTAAAACTAGTAAAAGGACCTTCTTCTTCTCCCACAGCCTGAATACACAAGTAGAATTTGTTGCATCTAGTTATTTGCTTGTGCTCCTGAACCACTGTCACTGGACAGGACATAGCCTTCACAATCCCTCCTTCAGGCAAACTCCTAGACCCAATTCTGCTTCTCTAAGAGTTCAAGATCAAACAGCTCTGCTACATAAGCATGGGAAACATGGGGAAGAACACACTGGACTATTAGCAGTGATTACACTGGAGTGGGGGTTGGGAGGAAGGGGAGACATAAGAAGAAAGAGTAGAGGATGTAAACTTCTATTTCTTTAACAAATTTAAACAGAGGATTCTGAGTATTTCTCTTTGATGAAGCATTTTTCCCATAAAATACTAAAAAATTTACAATAATCAAATAATAATCGCTGTATAAACAGCAGCTAAAATTTATCAGATGCTTTATACACACCAATTGATTTAATTTTTGTATCAATGTTATGTGGTTAGTACTATGAAGGAATTACGATCCCTGCCCCCTACCCTACCTTTTACAAATTAGAAAAAACTGGTTTTGGTAAGTTAAGTAACCTTCTCAAGGTCCCCCAGCTCCTAAACTCGTCCTGGGACTTAAAACAAGGTCCATAGTTCCAGGGCCCACCTCTCAAGAAGGAGACTTCACTCCAAATATATAGTCACTTACTGAGGACTGCCAAATAAAAAATGGTTTAGAAAGTGAATTTCAAGAACCATCACTTCAGAAAATATCACACAAAAGATTAATTACTTTAGAAGGTCACTGATATTTAGTCTCATTTTAAGAATGCTGCAATCCTATGAATTTATGAGATAATCCTAAAATGTTAACATTACTATTTTGAAACTCCTAAAATCAACACAGTGATTCTTATTTTTTTTAATGCTTATTTATTTTTGAGGGAGAGAGAGAGGATGCAGGGGAGGGGCAGAGAGAGAGGGAGACAGAGGATCCAAAGCAGGCTCTGTGCTGACACCAGAGAGCCGGATGTGGGGCTTGAACTCGCAAACCATGGGACCATGATCTGAGCCGAAGTCGGATGCTTAACTGACTGAGCCACCCATTTGCCCCAACACAGTGATTTTTCAAAATCAGAAAATAATGTGGGTTCCTGCAAGAAAGGTATTGTATTTACCTTTTTTTCCATTTTTTGTTTAAATCTCTAAATGTCTCAGTGCTTACAATGAGTAGGAACTCAAAATTTGTTGAGTGATTAGGTTTTTTTCATAATATCATTTTTATTTTTTTTTCTATGAAATTTATTGTCAAATTGGTTTCCATACAACACCCAGTGCTCATCCCAACAGGTGCCCTCCTCAATCAATGCCCATCACCCACCCTCCCCTCCCTCCCACCTCCCACCAACCCTCAGATTATTCTCAGCTTTTAAGAGTCTCTTATGGTTTGGCTCCCTCCCTAACTTTTTTTTTCCTTCCCCTCCCCCATGGCCTTCTGTTAAGTTTCTCAGGATCTACATAAGAGTGAAAACATATGGTATCTGTCTTTCTTTGTATGACTTATTTCACTTAGCATGACACTCTCCAATTCCATCCATGTTGCTACAAAAGGGCATATTTCATTCTTTCTCATTGCCATGTAGTATTCCATTCTGTATATAAACCACAATTTCTTTATCCATTCATCAGTTGATGGACACTAAGGCTCTTTCCATAATTTGGCTATTGTTGAAAGTGATGCTATTAACATTGGGGTACAAGTGCCCCTATGCATCAGCACTCCTGTATCCCTAGGGTAAATTCCTAGCAGTGCTATTGCTGGGTCATAGGGTAGATCTATTTTTTGAGGAACCTCCACACTGTTTTCCAGAGTGGCTGCACCAGTTTGCATTCCCACCAACAGTGCAAGAGGGTTCCCGTTTATCCACATCCTCTCCAGCATCTATAGTCTCCTGATTTGTTCATTTTAGCCACTCTGACTGGCATGAGGTGGTATCTGAGTGTGGTTTTGATTTGTATTTCCCTGATGAGGAGCGACGTTGAGCATCTTTTCATGTGCCTCTTGGCCATCTGGATGTCTTCGTTAGAGAAGTGTCTATTCATGTTTTCTGCACATTTCTTCACTGGATTATTTGCTTTTCGGGTGTGGAGTTTGGTGAGTTCTTCACAGATTTTGGACACTAGCCCTTTGTCTGATATGTCATTTGCAAATATCTTTTCTCATTCCGTTGGTTGCCTTTTAGTTTTGTTGATTGTTTCCTTTGCAGTGCAGAAGCTTCTATCTTTATGAGGTCCCAATAGTTCATTTTTGCTTTTAATTCCCTTGCCTTTGGAGATGTGTCAAGTAAGAAATTGCTGCGGCTGAGGTCAGAGAGGTTTTTTCCTGCTTTCTCCTCTAGGGTTTTGATGGTTTCCTGTCTCACATTCAGGTCCTTTATCCATTTTGAGTTTATTTTTGGGAATGGTGTGAGAAAGTGGTCTAGTTTCAACCTTCTGCATGTTGCTGTCCAGTTCTCACAGCACCATTTGTTAAACAGACTGTCTTTTTTCCATTGGATATTCTTTCCTGCTTTGTCAAAGATTAGTTGGCCATACGTTTGTGGGTCCAATTCTGGAGTCTCTATTCTATTCCACTGGTCTATGTGTCTGTTTTTGTGCCAATACCATGCTGTCTTGATGATAACAGCTTTGTAGTAGAGGCTAAAGTCTGGGATTGTGAT
This sequence comes from Panthera uncia, assembly GCF_023721935.1. Classification (NCBI taxonomy): domain Eukaryota; kingdom Metazoa; phylum Chordata; class Mammalia; order Carnivora; family Felidae; genus Panthera; species Panthera uncia. The sequence continues at coordinate 38,993,212 of NC_064811.1, read as the reverse complement.
GCCTCCTGCTTTGGTCTTCTTCTTCAAAATTACTTTGGCTATTCGGGGCCTTTTGTGGTTCCATATGAATTTTAGGATTGCTTGTTCTAGTTTCGAGAAGAATGCTGGTGCAATTTTCATTGGGATTGCATTGAATCTGCAGATAGCTTTGGGTAGTATTGACATTTTAACAATATTTATTCTTCCAACCCATGAGCATGGAATGTTTTCCCATTTCTTCAGATCTTCTTCAATTTCCTTCATAAGCTTTCTATAGTTTTCAGCATACAGATCTTTTACATCTTTGGTTAGGTTTATTCCTAGGTATTTTAGGATTCTTGGTGCAATTGCGAATGGGATCAGTTTCCTTATTTGTCTTTCTGTTGCTTCATTATTAGTGTATAAGAATGCAACTGTTTTCTGTACATTGATTTTGTATCCTGCGACTTTGCTGAATTCATGTATCAGTTCTAGCAGACTTTTGGTGGAGTCTATCAGGTTTTCCACATATAATATCATGTCACCTGCAAAAAGTGAAAGCTTGACTTCATCCTTGCCAATTTTGATGCCTTTGATTTCCTTTTGTTGTCTGATTGCTGATGCTAGAACTTCCAACACTATGTTAAACAACAGCGGTGAGAGTGGACATCCATGTCATGTTCCTGATCTCAGGGGGAAAGCTCTCAGTTTTTCCCCATTGAGGATGATATTAGCTGTGAGCCTTTCATAAATGGCTTTTATGATGTTTAAGTAGATTCCTTCTATCCCGACTTTCTTGAGGGTTTGTATTAAGAAAGGATGCTAAATTTTGTCAAATGCTTTTTCTGCATCGATTGACAGGATCATATGGTTCTTATCTTCTCTTTTATTAATGTGATGTATCACATTGATTGATTTGTCAATGTTGAACCAGCACTGCATCCCAGGAATGAATCCCACTTGATCATGGTGAATAATTCTTTTTACATGCTGTTGAATTCGATTTGCTAGTATCTTATTGAGAATTTTTGCATCCATATTCATCAGGGATATTGGCCTGTAGTTCTCTTTTTTTGCTGGGTCTCTGTCTGGTTTAGGAATCAAAGTAATGCTGGCTTCATAGAATGAGTCTGGAAGTTTTCCTTCCCTTTCTATTTTTTGGAACAGCTTGAGAAGGATAGGTATTATCTCTGCTTTAAACGTCTGGTAGAACTCCCCTGGGAAGCCATCTGGTCCTGGACTCTTATTTGTTGGGAGATTTTTGATGACCGGTTCAATTTCTTCACTGGTTATGGGTCTGTTCAAGCTTTCTATTTCCTCCTGATTGAGTTTTGGAAGTGTGTGGGTGTTTAGGAATTTGTCCATTTCTTCCAGGTTGTCCAGTTTGTTGGCATATAATTTTTCATAGTATTCCCTGATAATTGCTTGTATTTCTAAGGGATTGGTTGTAATAATTCCATTTTCATTCATGATTTTATCTATTTGGGGCATCTCCCTTTTCTTTTTGAGAAGCCTGGCTAGAGGTTTATCAATTTTGTTTATTTTTTCAAAAAACCAACTCTTGGTTTCATTGATCTGTTCTATAGTTTTTTTAGATTCTATATTGTTTATTTCTGCTCTGATCTTTATTATTTCTCTTCTTCTGCTGGATTTAGGCTGTCTTTGCTGTTCTTCTATTTCCTTTAGGTGTGCTGTTAGATTTTGTATTTGGGATTTTTCTTGTTTCTTGAGATAGGCCTGGATTGCAATGTATTTTCCTCTCAGGACTGCCTTCGCTGCATCCCAAAGCGTTTGGATTGTTGTATTTTCATTTTCATTTGTTTCTATATATTTTTTAATTTCTTCTCTAATTGCCTGGTTGACCCATTCATTCTTTAGTAGGGTGTTCTTTAACCTCCATGCTTTTGGAGGTTTTCCAGACTTTTTCCTGTGGTTGATTTCAAGTTTCATAGCATTGTGGTCTGAAAGTGTGCATGGTACGATCTCAATTCTTTTATACTTATAAAGAGCTCTTTTGACCCAGTATATGACCTATCTTTGAGAATGTTCCATGTGCACTTGAGAAGAAAGTATATTCTGTTGCTTTGGGATGCAGAGTTCTAAATATATCTGTCAAGTCCATCTGATCCAATGTATCATTCAGGGCCCTTGTTTTTTTATTGATCCTGTGTCTAGATGATCTATCCATTGTTGTAAGTGGGGTATTAGGGTACCCTGCAATTACCACATTCTTATCAATACGGTTGCTTACGTTTGTGATTGTTTTATATATTTGGGGGCTCACGTATCCGGCACATAGACATTTATAATTGTTAGCTCTTCCTGATGAGTAGTCCCTGTAATTATTATATAATGCTCTTCTCTATCTCTTGTTACAGGCTTTAATTTAAAGTCTAGTTTGTCTGATATAAGTATGGCTACTCCAGCTTTCTTTTGACTTCCAGTAGCATGATAGATAGTTCTCCATCCCCTCACTTTCAATCTGAAGGTGTCCTCAGGTCTAAAATGAGTCTCTTGTAGATGGCAAACAGATGGGTATTGTTTTTTTTATCCATTCTGATACCCTATGTCTTTTGGTTGGAGCATTTAGTCCATTTACATTCAGTGTTATTATTGAAAGATATGAGTTTAGAGTCATTGTGATGTCTGTAGGTTTCATGCTTGTAGTGATGTCTCTGGTACTCTGTCTCACAGGATCCCCCTTAGGATCTCTTGTAGGGCTGGTTTAGTGGTGATAAATTCCTTCAGTTTTTGTTTGTTTGGGAAGACCTTTATCTCTCCTTCTATTCTGAGTGACAGACTTGCTGGATAAAGGATTCTTGGCTGCATATTTTTTTCTGTTCATCACACTGAAGATTTCCTGCCATTCCTTTCTGGCCTGCCAAGTTTCAGTAGATAGGTCTGCCACTAGTCTTATGGGTCTCCCTTTGTACGTTAGAGTCTGTTTAACCTTAGCTGCTTTCAGGATTTTCTCTTTATCCTTGTATTTTGCCAGTTTCACTATGATATATTGTGCAGAAGATCGATTCAAGTTACGTCTGAAAGGAGTTCTCTGTGCCTCTTGGATTTCAATGCCTTTTTCCTTCCCCAGATCAGGGAAGTTCTCAACTATGACTTGTTCAAGTACACCTTCAGCCCCTTTCTCTCTCTCTTCCTCTTCTGGAATTCCTATTATATGGATATTGTTCCATTTGATTGCATCACTTTGTTCTCTAATTCTCCCCTCATACTCCTGGATTTTTTTAATCTCTTTTTCTCAGCTTCCTCTTTTTCCATAATTTTATCTTCTAATTCACCTATTCTCTCCTCTGCCTCTTCAATCAGAACTGTGGTCGCCTCCATTTTATTTTGCACCTCATTTATAGCATTTTTAGCTCCTCCTGACTATTCCTTAGTCCCTTGATCTCTGTAGCTATAGATTCTCTGCTGTCCTCTATACTTTTTTCAAGCCCAGCGATTAATTTTATGACTATTAGTCTAAATTCTGGTTCCGTTATATTGCTTGAATTGTTTTTGGTCAATTTGTTAGCTGTCGTACTTTCTGGAGTTTCTTTTGAGGAGAGTTCTTTCATTTCATCATTTTGGGAGGTCCCTCAGGTGGCTCCAAACTGCAGGGCACTTCCCCTGTACTGTCCAGAGTAACTTGTGTTGGCGGGCAGGGCCGCAGTCAGACTCGATGTCTGCCCCCAGCCCACCGCTGGGGCCATCATCAGACTGGTGTGCACCTTACCTTCTCCTCTCCCAGGGGCAGAACTCACTGTGGAGTGGTGTGGCCCCTGTCTGGGCTACTTGCACACTGCCAGGCTTGTGGTGCTGGGGATCTGGCATATTAGCTGGGGTGGATCTGCAAGGTGCACAGGGGCGGGAGGGGCAGGCTTAGCTTGCTTTGCTGTCGGTGATCCCTTGCGGGAGGGGCCCTGTAGCACCGGGAGGGAGGCAGACCCACCTCCGTGGGCCTCTTGTCTATGCTTGGCTCCGGAGAGTCCATTCTGCTAGTCTTCTGGCAGTTTTCTGGGTAATTTAGGCAGATGTGGGTGGAATCTAAGCAATCAGCAGGACACGGTGAGGCCAGCATCCTCCTATGCTGCCATCTTCATGATAGCATTTTTAATTGTGATGTAAGAAGCAGTCAGGCAGCTCCTCAGATTGCAGTCTTCCACAGGATCACGACAGATTTTACCACCAACAGCTCCGTGGCCCTGCAATTTGTGATGGTCACTATTGGGTGGTTCCCAGAGACCAAGCCGAGATAATCTGGTGGCAGATTTCTCAAAGCACACCATAGGCTCAAGTCAGAAGAAATCACTAGAGAGCGGGTCCTCAGGACTGGTGCTGACTAGCTGAAACGGGGGAGACTCCGGGGCAATTTCCAGGGGTCTAGCTTGGGCACCTGAACACTTGGGTGTCAGTAGTTTTGTTTTTGACACACTTCTATTCTCTTGAAACAAATCTTAATACCTTATACACGGCTGCTATTTTAAAGGCAATCTTGGGGCGCCTGGGTGGCGCAGTTGGTTAAGTGTCCGACTTCAGCCAGGTCACGATCTCGCGGTCTGTGAGTTCGAGCCCCATATCGAGCTCTGGGCTGATGGCTCGGAGCCTGGAGCCTGCTTCCGATTCTGTGTCTCCCTCTCTCTCTGACCCTCCCCCGTTCATGCTCTGTCTCTCTCTGTCCCAAAAATAAATAGAAAAACGTTGAAAAAAAAATTTAAAGGCAATCTTAAGAAAGTTAGGTTTTCCATAATAGCTAATTCCAACTTAATTGAGGTATAATAAAGTTTAAATGTTTAATTTCTATATTAGTGTTTGTTATTTCCCAAGATACTTGCCCAAAGACAAGCACCATGTGAAAGACCACATATTACAAACAAGAATCAAATTATCTGCACAGAAATGTTAATATGCTTCTTCCAGAAGCTTGTACAATTTAATGGCTCCCACCTTCACCTTAATTTTGCTGAGGGATAATTTGTTCTCTAAAGTGATGCCTTTGTATTTCATGGGAATTTAAGTTGTTAGCATGTTTAAATCAACAAGGCATGATCTTGGAGCCTACTTTTATTTCTTTATATCCTTATAATTTGTTCTAAGAACAATGTGAGGGGAGGGGGGAAAGGTAAGCAGTAATTCTTCTGCAACACCAAACAAAATAAAATTACATAAAATAATAGACAAAAAGAAAATTACCTAATTCTACTTTGAAATGCAACCACAAAATGGCATCTTGGGATAGACTATAAACAATTAAATAGAATACTGCATCTTATCTTTAAATTTATATGCAAATTACCTAAAATAGATGTGGACTATGTCCAAAAGGACACCTTAGAAAAAAATCATACCAGGTCTCCCACTAGGCAATTTTAATATTTACAAAACAGTGTCCTAAGGAGTTCTCAGATGTTGATTAAATGACTTAATAATGTGACAACTGTAGCTAGTAGTTATTACTAGCCTACAAAAATGATCATAATGGCGAACCTTTACTTAGGACTTAGAAAGGGCTGAGTTTATTGCTTACTGTTTTATTACTATTAGATTCCTAATGAAGGGAACTGGGGTTCCACTAGCTTATGGAGTGTGCCTAAGGTAATCCAGCTACTAACTGAGAAAATCAGAATTAGAGTTTATTTATAACAAGTTAGAAAAGCAAACAGGGGTGCCTGGTGGCTCAGTCAGTTGAGCATCCAACTTCAGCCCAGGTCATGGTCTCATAGTTCATGAGTTCGAGCCCCACGTCAGGCTCTGTGCTGACAGCTCAGAGCCTGGAGCCTGCTTTGAATTATGTGTCTCCCTCTCTCTCTGCCCTTTCCTTGCTTGCTCTCTGTCTCCCTCTCTCAAAAATAAACAAACATTAAAAAAAATTTTTTAAAGAAAAGCAAACAAACACGTTATCAACTTTAAACTACCACTAAAAGTCAGTAATTATTTATATACAATAACTTGTATTTAAAAAATACTTATAAGAAGCATTCTTCCTGTTTGCTAAACTTGGTACTCTGGGTAATCTTAAAATTGATCAAAATCTCGATTCTTTGCTCATCATATAATCATTCTAAAATACTGTTTCTTGCAGTTAGTTTTTAAGGGTAAGGTTGTATCAACACCACCTGTCTATCCTTGGCATATGATAAAGACTCAAATACCATCAAATGATTCATACCAATGTTACAGTAAAACGCTCATGACTTTAAAATAAAAACCATGAGCTTTTACTGTTATTCTCAGTTTTCTACACAATACAACAGTTTTTTCTGGTCGCTTTAAATAGACAAGAGTATAAGAAAAAAAAAAAAAACAACACAGACCAAATTTTCCCTTATCTAAGTACAAGTCACATCATCTTACAAAGGAGAAAAAAAAGTTATTTGTTTTGTTTTGTTTCTAGATCTTTAAAACAAATATCGAGAAAGTCACTGGAGAATTCTAATAACGAACGCAATTCAGAATCCCACAGGTTTTAGCTTAAGTATCACTTTATCAGAGCAGCCTAACTATTTCCTCTGTGGCTCACATAAAATTAAAGACAATTCCATGAGGACAAGTCTTTGAGTTCTTTTTCTCCCGAAACTAAACAACAAAAATTATGTCATCTGGTTGAACTTTTGGTCAGCCAAAAGAGCCTAAAATTTGTTCAAAATGTACTGCTTTTTATTATAAAACTAGACTTTTGAACCTACATGTCTTTTATTCAGACTTGGTAACTAGAACAGAATCTCTAGTCTGACAAATTTAGAATTACAATCTAAAAACTTAGAGTCTACATAAGAACACTACGTCAATCCAAGAAATGTACCAAATGCTCTGAGATGTCAGAAGAAGGAGTGGCAACATCTGCCCAAAGGAACCTGGAAAGTCTGCTCAAGGGGCTGAGAAGTGCTTGCCTACCTCTGGGCTCAAAACTCAGCCTTTCAGCTCTTCATCTGTTTTCTCTTAGGGCTTTAAGTCCAACTCCTCACTTCAAAATCATCTCTACACAGACTGATGACTTTGTCATTTCTTATCATAGCTTTTCTTTCCTTCCAGAACTTCTGCACTATGTTCCTGTTTGCCTGGGGGGCATTTCCACTTGGATGCCTGTCTTGCTCTCATTTCCAGCTCATCCTACCCCTAAGGTGAATGTAATGCTCCCTACTTCTATCAGTGGTACTTCTACTCAAAAATCACAAAAGTTCACCAAATTCAACTGGGTTCTTCTTCACAGTACCTCTGTATGCACCCCTTCCTGTACTTTGCATCTACTCCCAGCAGTGCTCTGGAATGATTTGCAGAGGCAGATCTACTCTATTAGGAGAGGCTATTCCCAGGACTTGAGTAGACCAATATTCCTAAAGCATAGCTTTCACCCATTCCTTCTCTGCTCAAAAGGGGGTGGGGGGAAAAGAGAAGCAGGCAAGCCAAGAAACAGACTCTTAACTATAGAGATATGATGGTTATTCCTGAGGGAAGGTAGGTAGGGGGATGGGTTAAATAGGTGATGGGGGTTAAGGAGGGTATGTGTTGTGCTGAGCACCAGGTGATCTATGGAATTATTGAATCATTATATTGTATATCTAAAACTAATATTACACTGTATATTAACTGGAATTTAAATAAAAACTTAAAAAAAAGAGAGAGAGATGAATTCTCTGCCACTAAAGGAAAACATCTCTGATGGTTAATTTTACATGTCAACTTCACTAGTGATGCCGAGAAACTGGTTGAACACTACTTCTGGGTGTGTCTGTGAGAGTGTTTCTGGGAGAAAATAGCATTTGAATTGGTGAACTGAGTAAAGCAGATGGCCCTCACCCAATCCCTTGAGAACAAAAAGGCAGAGAAAGGTTGAATTTACTATCTGCCTTTCTGATGCTTGAGCTGGGACACTGATAGTCTGACCTCAGCATTCCTGGTTCTCAGGCCTTCAGACTTGCACTATAATCTACACCATCAATTCTCTGGCTCTCAGGCCTTCATAGTGCACTGCTGGCCTTCCAGAAACTCCAGCTTGTGGATGCTGACGTTTCTTGGCCTCTTTTATCACAGGAGCCAATTCCTTATAATAAATCTCATTCCTATTTGTTCTATTTCTCCGGACAACCCTGGCTAGTGCAATGTCCAAGCAGTGGCCTGGTGGTAAAGTCCCTTCACAGTAGACCTAACACTCCCTCTCTTCATTTCTCATCACGGCTCCTTTAGTGGGTTACCTCAGGCCAAGTTAATATACTCCATTTCTGGGGCGCCTGGGTGGCTCAGTCGGTTAAGCATCCGACTTTGGCTCAGGTCACGATCTCGCGGTCCATGAGTTCAAGCCCCACGTCGGGCTCTGTGCTGACTGCTCAGAGCCTGGAGCCTGTTTCAGATTCTGTGTCTCCCTCTCTCTCTGACCCTCCCCCGTTCATGCTCTGTCTCTCTCTGTCTCAAAAATAAATAAACGTTAAAAATTTTTTGGGGCGCCTGGGTGGCGCAGTCGGTTAAGCGTCCGACTTCAGCCAGGTCACGATCTCGCGGTCCGTGAGTTCGAGCCCCGCGTCAGGCTCTGGGCTGATGGCTCGGAGCCTGGAGCCTGTTTCCGATTCTGTGTCTCCCTCTCTCTCTGCCCCTCCCCCGTTCATGCTCTGTCTCTCTCTGTCCCAAAAATAAATAAAAAACGTTGAAAAAAAAAAATTTAAAAAAAAAATTTTTTTTTTAAATAAAATAAAAAAAATATATATTCCGTTTCCTCAGAACACTCCTACCCGAGAATGAATGAATAAATAAATAGCATTATAAACTTGCTTGTAAAGCTATTAACATATTAGATTCAGAATTTCACAAATCTGTTCTAGTGATGACTTTTTAAAGTTTATTTATTTTATTTTCAAGAGAGAGAGTGAGCATGTACACGTGAGAGAGAGAGAGAGGCAAACAAAGAGGGAGAAAGAGAATCCCAAGCAGGTTCTGCACTGTCAGTGCAGAGCCTGACATGGGGCTCGATATTAGGAACCAGGAGATCATGGCCAGAGCCAAAATCAAGAGTCAGACACTTAACCGACTCAGCCACCCAGGCACCCCTAAAGATGACTTTTTAAAAAGTAGATACAGGGGTACCTGGGTGGCTCCAGTCAATTAAGTGTCTGGCTTTGGCTCAGGTCATGATCTCACAGTTCATGAGTTCAAGCCCCACATCGGGCTCTGTGCTGACAGTACAGAGCCTGCTTTGGATCCTCCGTCCCCTTCTCTCTGGCCCTCCCCCTGCTCATGCTCTCTCTCTCTCTCAAATAAACAAACATTAAAAAATTAAAAAAAGAGCATTTTAAAATAAAAAGTAGATACATTTCTCATGAAACATAATGCCAGAGAATATTATAAACTTTGTAATTCATTTTCATAAAAGTATGAAATATGAAAATTTCATCTTCACAAAGACATGGGAAATGTTTGTGGTACAGTATTAGGCTAAAACAACTAGGGTAAAAATATATGCAACACAATCTTAATTTTGTAAAACACATGTACACAATGAGCACAGGACTTAAAGGAATATACAGCCGTGTTATAGTTATCTCTGGATACCAGTATCGTAGGTATAATTTGTAGATGTAGATTTACAACATAC
>NC_064811.1:38873279-38983667 GCF_023721935.1 Panthera uncia | reverse complement strand
AGTTTAATAAATACTGGAGATAACACGTCTCCAACAGAGCATATATGCTTCTGAAAAGACCTATTATGAATACCTTTTGCTGCTGCAATGGGAAGACTTTTATAAGCCTCTAGTTTTGTGTACAAAAAAGAACACTCTTGGGGTGCCTGGCTAACTCATTCAGTACAGCATGCAACTCTTGATTTCAGGGTTGTGATTTTGAGCCCCATGTTGGCTATACAGATTACTTAAAAATAAAATCTTTAAAAAAAAACAAAAAAACCCCACTCTTCCCCATTTTTCAGTATTCCTTTCCTCAACAGGTACTTCTGGTCTTTTCTTCCATATCTCATCTTGTTTTTCATATCCGTTCATATTTTTCTTATTCCATCCTCTTCTTAATCCCAAATTATAACATCCAGTATTAAAAACTATCTGCTTGCTTTCTTTCTTATGGTTTGAAGTTTAATGTTTTCAATTCCACTTATAATAAGTTATAGAAGCTTTTGCTTTATCAACTCCTGGGTTGACAATAACTTTTAGAGCTCTTCCTTGACTTATGAAAGGGTTACATCCCAAAAAACCTATTGCAAGTTGAAAATACTGTAGGTTGAAAATGCATGTAATACCCCTAGCCTACAGAACATCATAGTTTAACCTAGCTTACCTTAAACGTGCTCAGAATGCTTACCTATGAGCCTATAGTTGGACAAAATCATCTAACACAAAGCCTATTTTATAATGAAGTGTTAGTGCTCCCTTCGGCAGCACATACACTAAAATATAATGAAGTGTTGAATATCTCACATAATTTATTGACTACTGTACTGAAAGTGAAAAACAGAATGTTGTATGGGTACAAAATAATTATGTACCCCCCTGATTACAGGGCTGACTGGGAACTGAGGCTCCCTGCTACTATCCAGCATCATGAAAGTATCTTACCCCATCACTCACCCAGGGAAACTGTCTAAATTTGAAATCTGAATGCATACTGCCTTGTATCACAGTAAAGTCAAAGAATCCTAAATCAGACCATCCTAAATCAGGACCATCTTACACATTTTGGTTCTGCTATGACACCTGAACTAAACTCACTGAAGGTCTTCAACAAATATTAGCTGAAAACATCACCACCACCACCATCACCAAAAAGGGTCCCGATCACATCTAAGGGGGAAAAAAGTAACATTCTAAGGGGGAACACATCTAAGGGGGAAAAAAGTAACATTTCTAAGACATGGGTATTCCCTAGCACAGCTCCTGTTCCACTTACCTACTGTAAACTTTAGTTACTAAATTATTGATCTGTTTGTCAATCTTGTATTTTCGGTAATCTTCCAAACCATCTTTAATTGCGATAATCGTAAGGACTACCACCAAAGGCAGCATCGTAATTTCCTTTTGGAAGGCTTCGACCAAAGGCACCCAGTTCAAGACAGCTAGAAACAGGAAATATAAATTGGCAGCTCTGCAAATCCAAACACACACAAGCAGGTGTTAACAAATCACATGCAAGTTTAAAGCAAGAGGGGCAACAATACCACAGGGTGCCTTCCGACGAATTTCTACTGTTTCATTTTCGATGCTACGGAATAGATAACTAGCACAACCTGACGGATCTGAGCAATGTGTCACTCCTGGAGACATCCAGCTCAGGGCATTATTTCAATAAATAGGAGGTATTTTTTATTAAATACATAATAGTGAATATTGGAGCAGGATAGCCTTGGGTTGTGTAAAACATGATATAAAGCATAACAGAAGACACTATTTTCATTTTAAAGGCTCTAGAAATTTAGAGGAAATTCAGTGTTTAATGCATAGTAGAAATAAATTTTTAAAAACTCCAATTCTCTAGCCTTCAGAAGTTACTTTGCAAGTCCGAACATTAGATTCAAACAAGGCTCAAAATAAACAGAGAAGCCCGAGAGGGTTTTCTTTTCCCCTGGAGACCTACCCTTCTACCTCAGCTCTTCAGCAATTCACTTTTTCAGGAACTTCCTCCACTCCTTTATTTTACATATTCAAATACTTCTCCACTGGTCCCTAAGGTAAATTCAAGTGGCTCATTTCCTTAAAATCTCAATCCTGCATAGCCCCTTGAGTTTTTACCATGAATTTTCTCCATTAACCATTAAACTTCTCAAAATAATTTCCCCACATTTCTCCCTTCCTCGCCTCTAACTCCTTCTGCTCTGAAAATTTCTTTCTTAACCCTTTTTGCTACTTTTTTGGCTTCTATTGTTTCCATGTGGACTGCATCCAAACTTACAACACTGGCCCTGGACTCTGTTCAAGTTCCAGATTCTAGCTCCATCAAGTGTACTAGATTATGAACTTCATAAAAGATAGACTCACCCATAGCATTTAAAGCCATTAATTCAACAAATTCACATCTATACTGTAAACATACCCACCGTTCAATAAATGCATGTGGAACCGAAGTAGAGTGAATAATGAAAATGAATGTGTGTGGAATGAATAATGAATGCTGAGAATCTCTCTATTCACACATTAGCATCTCAAACTCAACATTTATAAAAACAAAATAATCAAACCAACTTTCTTTTCATTCCTGTCTTCTGCTAATCCTTCTGGTTAACTCAGATCAAAATGTTCACACCATCTTTCTACTTAATTCTCCGTATCTAACCCATAATATCTGTAATAGATCATTCTTTTCATTCCCGCATTTTTCTAAGCTCAGGTCTTACCACTCACCAGAGTATATACAGAATCTTCCTAAATGTTCTCTCTGCCTTTATTTGCTTCTAAGGGTGTCAGGCAGAAGGGTCCACATTCCAGGCCTCAGTTAAATCTATGCTACTGCCCTTTCTGCTTTTATTCCTATTCCTTCCTGCATCTGAAATGTGCTTTGCCGACACCTTTGCCTTGAAAATCTCACCCACTCTCCATAATTAAATTTCAACGCCATTTCGTCTTCTATTGTTCTACTATTGCTCATTTTGAGGCTTCCATCCTACTTGGTAGGACTTTATTAACACTCATCACATCCACTGTGTCTTTTCATTGTATACACCTCCTGTTTCCTCGGCTGAATGGCAAACTCCATTAGGAAAGGAGCACCATTTAGACATTTCCTTCAAAGCCTAAACTCACAGGAGAGCTTCAATAAATACATATTAAACTGAACTATGTCGTTGCTTCACCTAGTAACATCTTATATCTGCATTTGCTTCAGAGCTCTATTTCCCCCTATAATCAAGTAAGAAAAAGTGAAAATAAAATGCAGCTTGATCTAATGGAAAGAACATGGAAGCAAGTGTGAAAAGACTCAGAGCTATGGCTCCTGGTCTGCTCCTTATCACTGGCATGACGTTGGGTAAACCCCAGCATCGAACTTTGTTTCCTAATCTAGAATATGAACACAACAGTATCTTCCCTGGTCAAGAGAAAGCATTTTACCAATTGTAAAGCACTGTGTAAACGTGAGGGGTCATCTTTTCACAACAGACTCTACCAGAGTCATCAAAGGAAATGTCCCAAGTCGTAGGCTTAGGTAACCTACGTTACAGAAATGAAAAATCTTGTATCAACCAGAATGACAAAGAACGTAAGATCTTCTTTTTCAAAAAGAGAATAAAAGTACCTGTGAAATTGTTCAAATAAGTTTCTTGGCACAAAATTTAGAAGTGTGTACTTTGTTGTTCGTATTCGGTTATTGACGTAGGTACCAGAGAACTTTTCATACTCATCCTTGAAGGGCCGAAGGTGGGGGACAACAACGCGGTGCTTTGCTGCCAGTTTGGGAGCGTGAGAAGACACACTCCCACAGGCGAGCAGAGAGGAATAGCTGTACGGCCTCTCATCGTTGTCCCTGTGTGTGCTGCCCATCAGCCGCTGCCAGCGATACCTGGCCCACTGAAGACACTCAGTCATGTCCAAAACGTGCTGAGATCCAGGAGGTGTAGGTGATCTGGCAAAACAAACAGACACCCACTGAAACACTCCTCATAAATTTCTGGAAAGTCTTAAAGAACAGGAAGGACAGTAAAATTTACAATTTTTTCCGTATCAAACAAACATATGACCCAACCGCTGAAGGTATAAATGGTATGAGAACACTTTCGTTAGGTGCTCTATTTACTCATGTATTGTCTTTCCCCTTCCCCCGTTCTCAATCCCAGGGAATTTTAGTGAGGACTGAATTGGGGCTGCCTATTGCCCTCCCCAGCATCCTCCTCAGCCATTGAATCTCTGTCCTTCTCTCCAAGGCCAGGTGACTCATCTTGTAATGCCTTCCCCTCAGCACTGCCATTCTCTCCTGAAGAGTGAATAGTGGATCAAAGGACTGATCTACACAAGACAGAGACACTAATGGCGTCTTCGTGGGATTGCAAAAAGACCAGATGCAGAGGTAATTAAGATGTGGTTAATATCCTTTCAAATTTCCAGTTTAGAATTTAAACCACTTTATATCGAGCAAGAATGACCAAGGATCTACTTAGACATTCCAGCTCGAGCATTTTCAAAATTTGTCAACTGTCAGACTGGTGAGAAATACGTTCTGTGATGTAACCTACAACCTCCACACACACAAATACAAACACAGCTGAAACAGAAGTTATAAAACAATTCTTATCCTTATTACTTGCAATGCATGTTCTATTCTACTCTATTTTCACTCTCGTTTGGTCTCTCTCCCATTTTAATACTGGTCAAGATGCACTGAATTGATCTTGAGATTAACTAATATGTTGCTATACACACTTTGGAAAGACAATGATTTTTTTTTATTTTTATTTTTTAATATATGAAATTTACTGTCAAATTGGTTTCCATACAACACCCAGTGCTCATCCCAACAGGTGCCCTCCTCAATACCCATCACCCACCCTGCCCTCCCTCCCACCCCCCATCAACCTTCAGTTTGTTCTCAGTTTTTAACAGTCTCTTATGCTTTGGCTCTCTCCCACTCTAACCTCTTTTTTTTTTTTTTTTCCTTCCCCTCCCCCATGGGTCTCTGTTACGTTTCTCAGGATCCACATAAGAGTGAAACCATATGGTATCTGTCTTTCTCTGTATGGCTTATTTCACTTAGCATCACACTCTCCAGTTCCATCCATGTTGCTACAAAAGGCCATATTTCATTTTTTCTCATTGCCACGTAGTATTCCATTGTGTATATAAACCACAATTTCTTTATCCATTCATCAGTTGATGGACATTTAGGCTCTTTCCATAATTTGGCTATTGTTGAGAGTGCTGCTATAAACATTGGGGTACAAGTGCCCCTATGCATCAGTACTCCTGTATCCCTTGGATAAATTCCTAGCAGTGCTATTGCTGGGTCATAGGGTAGGTCTATTTTTAATTTTCTGAGGAACCTCCACACTGCCTTCCAGAGCGGCTGCACCAATTTGCATTCCCACCAACAGTGCAAGAGGGTTCCTGTTTCTCCACATCCTCTCCAGCATCTATAGTCTCCTGATTTCTTCATTTTGGCCACTCTGACTGGCGTGAGGTGGTATCTGAGTGTGGTTTTGATTTGTATTTCCCTGATAAGGAGCGACGTTGAACATCTTTTCATGTGCCTGTTGGCCATCCGGATGTCTTCTTTAGAGAAGTGTCTATTCATGTTTTCTGCCCATTTCTTCACTGGGTTATTTGTTTTTCGGGTGTGGAGTTTGATGAGCTCTTTATAGATTTTGGATACTAGCCCTTTGTCCGATGTGTCATTTGCAAATATCTTTTCCCATTCCGTTGGTTGCCTTTTAGTTTTGTTGGTTGTTTCCTTTGCTGTGCAGAAGCTTTTTATCTTCATAAGGTCCCAGTAATTCACTTTTGCTTTTAATTCCCTTGCCTTTGGGGATGTGCCGAGTAAGAGATTGCTACGGCTGAGGTCAGAGAGGTCTTTTCCTGCTTTCTCCTCTAAGGTTTTGATGGTTTCCTGTCTCACATTCAGGTCCTTTATCCATTTTGAGTTTATTTTTGTGAATGGTGTGAGAAAGTGGTCTAGTTTCAACCTTCTGCATGTTGCTGTCCAGTTCTCCCAGCACCATTTGTTAAAGAGACTGTCTTTTTTCCATTGGATGTTCTTGGAAAGACAATGATTGAATGTGGCTCCACAATGGGTCAAAAGTATACACAGAAGTGAACAGACCTACTTTCTGTTATGGCAGAAAGGCAGGGGAAAACAGCAGCCGAACTAGAATGTTCAGGGATGGCAACACTTCCTATCATGGCCAGGAGAAGGTAGCCTTTTAATCTTTCTTTATCTATCCAAGCAAAGCTAAAAATACATTACTGCTTAAAGAAGTTTGTTATTAATAATAGTTCACATAAATCTACAGCAAAACTTAAGATATCAAAAGGAAAGCAAATCAGAGTAAGTCATACCTCGTTAAGAATCAGCATAAATCATAGTATTTTAAAGCTTAGACTTTAGAGATTATTTAATCTAGAGGTCACAAACCAGTGGCCTTTAAGCAAAATTCTACCCAGTGATGTATCTTGTATCATGGTGTCGGTAAACACATTATTAGAATTTGTTTTCTGATACAGGACCAACCTTTGCAAATAGATATAAATTCACATAAAATACTGATATTTAGTTTCTCTTAAATAAAAAAAAAAACAACAAAATATTGGGCACATATTTTCACATGATAACAACTGTCAGAAGCCTTTTTACTATAACCCCTGACCCTAACCCTGCATTTTCTGGTTCATCTATTTTAATCGAGTGAATGAGCACAATGTTTACCACTTTTTGACAAATCAAATTCTTCCTGCTCTATAGACTCCAGCTCATATATCAGTTGTATAACTTATTAGGTATGTGACCTATGTAATTAACCTCTGCACCTCAGCTTGCCAATGAAAAAAATGAGACACGATGAAGAATCATGGGGCACACTGTTGACATTGTTCATTCTATTCCCCACTCTCACTCTCCACTTTGGCTATTTCTCAGGTTATACAGAATCAAGGTTGTAAACCCTGTAAATTGGGCTGAGATCCAATCTTTCAATATATTGCTTTTCAAATTAAATAAAGTTGTCCAACTCTAAGTAAATGCTCAGTCCAATACACCTGTAGATACGTGACAAGTAACCAGCACTAAGTAGGATACATATAGAAGAACAAACATTAACAAAATACAGGCATGACATAAAATAACCCCCACACCACCCGATCTCATCCTCAACCATTCTATCCAAAATTCAAACTATGTTCACGAACAAACTGTATTCCACTTGTTGGGTGTTTCCCAAGCTTCTGTCGTAACAGTTCCCTAGGCCCCTTCCCTGGATATCCTGATTAAAAGAATCTAGAATGGAGCCCTGAATGTGGAATCTAGTACCCAAACGACTTATCAGGGAGGTTGCAAAGCACAGGTTATACCTCATATCTCTGCAAATGCTGCTTTCTGGAGGGCTGGTCAATCATTTCATCCACTCACTGCACCAGCCCCTATTCATCCTTTTGACTGTTTTAGTTTGACCGTGGAGTGGGGGAAACTGAGGAGTGTCCACACAGGAGATACAGTAAGGCATTCCCTGCTCTGCTCCCATTACAATGCTGAGCCTGGCTCATTCACCCCACTTGTTTCAGGGTGCAGCAGGTAGCTTCTTTCTTCAAAGTCAGGCAAGGCATCTAATTGTTTCCAGACTCCACAACAGAGTCTAATGCTTGGCCAAAGTTAGATGATCAGCAAATGACTGTTGATCATTGAATTTTATAGAAACGAGGAAGTATGGGGAAAGGAGACGAAACACCCCATTTCCTCTTTCATGGTTCAGCCTGGCTTTCCTTCCATTAGAAGGAGTAATACGATTTAAGTTTGAGAAAACAGAAGCAGTCAGTTTGTGACTGCATTCCTTCTACCTTTATTAATAGAAGGAATCTGCTTCTCCAAGCCTGAAAGACTCTTGCAGAAAATCATCGTTTTCTTTCCTACTGGCTTTATAAGACCAGTAAGCAGTATAGTAGTGATTAAGAGCATAGACTCCAAAGCCAGACGCTGACATCAATTCCTGGCACCTTCACTTGCCAGCTAACCTTGATCAAAGGGTTGTTGTGAGGATTAAGTGAGTTAATATATGTAAAGCCCTTACAATGGTGTGTGAACCATAATTAAGAGCTAAGTAAAGCAAAAAAATGTAGTGATTATCTGGAAAATGTTCTCTCAATTATAGCATTTATTCATAAATATTGAGAATTTATATGCACAGTGTTGACATTAACAACTATACCCAATTATTGATCTATATTTAATTTCTTAAACTGTATATAACTCACACTCAGCTTTAGCAACTTTGCATTTCATTTAATTGGAGAGTTTGCCAGGCAACCAACCATGTGAGGATAGCAATACCTTCTTCTCAGCTGTTCCCAGGGGTAAACAGAGCAACCTAGTAGACAAAACTCTAAAGAACAACGTGCTATGAAGCATTTTTACGATTTTTCAAAACATCCTTCATCATTCCAAGATTTAGCCCACTCCAAAGAGAGTTGATTTGTCATGGTGTTCTGCTAATACATAAAATGGTCCCATGCTTTATTTGACCTAATACTCTGCCACTGATCGAAACACTGCCTTCAGAATTAACAGCAAAATTAAACACACACACACACACACACACACACACACACACACACACACACACAAAGAACCAAAGGCTAAAAGTTCAATCATCACTTAGAAACAGAAAGAATTTTCAGATCTAGATACTTGACTTGTGAGTGAGCTACTGTCCCTAAAGGTAGGGAGATTTAGTATTTCGTTTAAAAGGAAAAAAAAAACAACAACATTTACCTAGGTTTTATTAAAGTCTCCATGCCTAACATCATTTTTACTTTAGGAGTAAACTACTACTTGTGAAAATTTGGGTTACAACAAACTTGCTGCTGGTTAGTGATGGAAAAATACCATTAAAGATTAACTATATGAAAAGGCCTACATGTTCCCAGGCTAAACATGGAAACTTGAAGCCCAACATTACCCAAATATGCAATGTCAAAAAACACCTGACTCTGGACACTTTGCTTTCACTAACGGACATTAGCATTTTATCTAGAATTTAAAAATTAATTAATATGATCATAGATCCTAAAGGTCAAGATGCTTTTTTTTTTAATGTTTACTTATTTTTTAGAGACAGAGAGGTAGAGTGTGAGTGGGGGAGGGAGAGGAGAGAGAGAGGGAGACACAGAATCTGAATCAGGCTCCAGGCTCCGAGCTGTCAGCACAGAGCCCCACAGGGGGCTCAAATCCACCAACCCGGAGATCATGACCTGAGCCTCAGCAGAAGTCGTCAGCCACTTAACCGACTGAGCCACCCAGGCACCCCCTAAAGGTCAAGATTCTTAACACACGTGAATACTGGGAGAGAAGGACTGGGTATGAGATTAACATGAACCAAATGCTATATACACCCAACTTGCAACACTCCTTCACAGCAAGGCAATTATATGGTAAAAAAAAATAAAAATAAAAAAGTTTCACTGCGAATAACCATTTATCACCATAATATAAATATCTATACATATTAAAAACATGTGCAAACTTTTTTATAATTGCCACAAAAAATTATAAACCACTTTTACTTAGGAATATTGATGAAAAAACTCATAAAAATCTAGCAAATTAAATACAATGCAAAAGAATGGCTGCTGGTTGTCTCTAGGGGTTGAGAGCAGCCTTCCAGTGACGGCCAGCAAGAAAATGGAGACAGAGGTCCTACTACTGCAAAGAACCAAGGTCTGCCAACAACCTGAGTAAAGTTGGAAGTAGATTCTTCCTGGGTTTTCAGTTAAGAACTCAGCTCGGATGACATCCTAATTTCAGCCTTTGAGAACCTGAGCAAAGAACCAAGTCTCACCATACCTGGACTTTTCATCAACAGAACTATACTCATAAACTAGCGTTTATGAGTGGCATGGACTAAGCCACTAAATTGTGGTTGTTATAATGGCAAGACAAAATTAGCGCAGAGGGCCCAAAAGTAGATCCTTGTATAAACAGAAAGATAATATATGGCAAATGTGGGATTTCAAATCAGTGGGAAAATGGTGACTTAACACACCTGAATAAATGGTTATCCATCTTGAAAGCCAGAAAGCTAAAATCCTTTATACCTCATTTAAAAATAAATTTTTATTTCAAAATATTTTAATAAATTTTTGATTTAAAAAATCTCTAGGTAGATTAAAACTTAAATGTAAAAATTATGGTAAATTTACTGGAAGAAAATTCAGAACACTTATTGTTAGCTGGGCAAAATTGTTAACTTCTCTCTTGCTTAGGAAAGTTCTCTTGTAGTCAGTGCTGGTGAGGATACGGGGAAACAAATCCTCTGGCAATGGGAAATGAATTGCTTAAAATCTCCCCTCCACCAAAAAAAAAATTTAACAATATCTAGTAAAATTGAAAATACATGTAACTATTGACACAGCAATTCCATTTTGGGGAGTCTTACCTATAGGTATGGGTATACGTACAAGAATGTATACTGTAGTTTTGGGGGTTTTGTTTGTTTTTTGTAGTAACGGTTTTGGAAATATCATGAGAGTCCTTCAATTATGGAAGAGCCGATACATACACTAGGACACATCCACATTACAGAATATTACACATTTATTTAAAATTATATATATCCAGGGGCGCCTGGGTGGCTTGGTCAGTTAAGCGTCCGACTTCGGCTCAGGTCATGATCTCACGGTCCGTGAGTTCGAGCCCCGCGTCGGGCTCTGTGCTGACAGCTCAGAGCCTGCAGCCTGTTTCGGATTCTGTGTCTCCCTCTCTCTCTGCCCCTCCCCTGTTCATGCTCTGTCTCTCTCTGTCTCAAAAATAAATAAACGTTAAAAAAAAAAATTTTTTTTTAAATAAAATAAAATTATATATATCCATCCATTGACCTGAACAAATGACTATTGTGTATAGTTAGAAAAAAAAAGGAAATAACAGAGACCTGCAAATATAAATGATCAAAACCAAAAATTAATAAACATGAATGAAGTACAGACCAAAATTACTGATCTGGATTCAAAGAATGGCAAGAATAACAACATGGGCACAGTTGAAGTTTCACTTTAGTTACCACCTACCAAAATAGGCAAAGGTATACATAGATCTAGGATGCACATAAGCCGATGCAGCTCTTGTCACCTCCTTAGTTCCTCAGGAAGACAAGACCGTTTAGCAGTGCTGTCGGCTGTGAGGAATGTGGAGCCTGCCAGTTCACAAGATACTGGAACAGAAGTCCACTGCCTTTTCAAATTCTTAGGCTGGAAGAAGGGCCACATCAGCACACGAGGGTCTACGGATTAGATTATCAAGCCTTGATTAGAGAATCAAGGGCTATCTTAGCATACCGCAGCTCCACAGACCTAGCTTGTATTTCTTAATGCACTGTTGAATCCACAATTGGCCTGGCCTTGGTTTGCTTCACTTAATAACACAAACTGTGTGTATGTTCACATACATTTGCAAGAACATGGATAAAAGTATAGAATTATTTACACAGGGCTATGACTATCGGTTATCGATAGTGAGAATACAAAGGGAATAGAAGATGAACTCTTCTTTCTTATCTTTGGCACAATGAAGATGTATTGATTTATAATTTTTTAAATAAAGTTTTTGAAGGGAGAATTTATAATTAATAGCTACAAATGTCTAATGTTGCCCTAAGCATTAGGTCTGCATGATGCTACATGATCCAATATTCCATTCAGTCACAGAAGCTGAAAAAACCAATAAAGTTCTAAAATCTACAAGAGATCATTATGCACAAAACCAATTAAGATTAGAAATAAAGAAATATAGGGATGCCTGGGTGGCTCAGTCGGTTGAGCATCCAACTCTTGATTTCGGCTCAGGTCGTGATCCCAGGGTCTTGGGACCGAGCCCCACATCGGGCTCCGTGCTAAGCATGGAGTCTGTTTAAGATTCTCTCTCTCTCTCTCTCTCCCTCTCTCTCTCTCTCTCTCCCCCCCCCCCTCCCTCCCTCCCTCCCTCCCCCTCTGCCCCTCTCCCCTGCTCACAGTCACTCATGCTGTCCAAGAAAGAAAGAAAGAAAGAAAGAAAGAAAGAAAGAAAGAAAGAAAGAAAGAAATGTGAACAAAGCATTGCTTATAAAATAAGTACTAACATTTCTATCATGGCTACTCTTTATGAAATACATTTCCCAGTGTCATTTATGACTTCTATTTCTCAAATTAAGAAACAAAAAGTCAAAGAAGGGTTTATAATAACTCAAGGCATGCAATTTTAACTCCAAAGTCATGCCTTTCCAACTATACAATACTACTTCTATAGAAAACTTAAAGTCAAATATTATCATTTAAAACTATATTATTTCTAATTATAAAATTTTTTCTAGAAGATATTAAAAACAAAAATCCTTCATAACAGAGCGTACCTAAAATAACATATCGCACTATGCTCCTTCTTGAATACAAATGTACTTGAAAGCAAACAGTTCTCAAAAACCCTGTTTCCCTTAATGAATGCTTAATGAAAAGTTTGTAGCAAGGCAGATTACCAAAGGTAAATATGCAGTAATGAATTCCCTTGGGCCCAGTTAGCATTTAAAACTTTCTGAGGTCATCACCACCCAACAAACAACTTGAATTACACACATAAGCTCACCTGCCTGAAAGAGAAAAACATTCCTATGTATAGTCATGTCAAGATGCTCTGTTTGTGGCTGTCAAACTCCAGCATGCATCAGAGTGTCCTGAACCACATCCCTGACTTTCTGATTCCACAGGTCTGGGGTGGGGGTTCAAGTATTTGCATGTCTAACACATTTCCAGGTGGTGTTGATGCTGCTGGTCCTGAACCATACTTTGGGAACCACTACTCTATGCTAAATCAGTTTATTTCAAAATGTGAAGTTGAAATTAAGAGTGAACAGTTTATTAGGTACCACTCCTGTTACCAGCAAGCCCATCGCCTCTGACTGTATAGACCAAGCCTATGACCAGCGACTTGACAACCTGCACAAACAGAAGTTGGTGGTGAGGCCTGCAGGATCAATTCTTTCTACAGATTTAATATAGTTACAGTCAGTTTCAACCAACATTTCCAAAAGCTCAGCAAGGGAGAACAGTAAGTCCCCGCCTTGACAGACTTCTAATCTTCTTCTCAACTAAGAGGAGAAAACCCTAACAAAATATCAAAGTTGTTACATGTTCAAGATCTTGGAAGAAAGTCAAGTTATCTAGTAGGGTCAATAAAAAATACAGAGTAATTTTATAGCTATCAGTTTCTGAGAATAAGATAGGAACTGTTCACAGTAGAAACTTACAAGCTATGAAAGTCTCCTTGACCTCGATGTGTCAGGTAGCCCTCTCTGAAGCACGATGAGCCCTGATAAAACTTGGGCTTGTTCCAATCTGGGTCACCCCTGACTAACTTACTCAATTCTCTCTGTAAGAGCCCTATTGCCCTCAAGGAGATCAATTCTCTCTGACAGGTAATAACAATGGCAGTAAGATCATTTGATATCTTTGCTGGTTTCTTTGTCCTATCAGGGGCCAAAGTGACAGGTTGGCAGGGCTCCTTTAGTAACTACTATCCTGTGATCTACAAAAGGAGAAAGTATTTTCATCACCCCACATAATCACTGGAAAAAATATGAACAGTCATAGATGGATCTAATACAAGTTTGGTGATGACAAGGGTCAATTTATTTAGTGGGAAAACTGGATCTTGAATAATGAAGTCCCATAATCCTCTGTGCTCTCCAGGTGAGAGGAATCAGATTTGCCAAATAAAGTCATTTTGGAGTTCCATGTGCTCTTTAATATTCTCTATGAATTTAACTCCTTGAACTAAATCCCCAGTCGAAGTATATATTCTTTTAGATGTATGCAAGAGGCCAGGCAAGGAGAATATGTCACCAAAAACAATGAACTGAAGTAATTACTTTCGATAACTGCTGATTATTATCATGGGAGGAAGTGCTACATAGGAGTATAAAAAACTAACTTATAGTATCTTTCACTTCTACCACTAACGAAGAAATCTTTGTGAGAGCTTTGTCATTTTTTAGGACCCTAAACAGGAAAAGGTCAACTCTACTCAAGCACATAGCCCTTAGGCATCTTTAGAAAAGAGTGCTTAAAGGGGCACCTGGGTAGCTCAGTCAATTAAGCATGCAACTTCGGGTCAGGTCATGATCTTGTGGTCTGTGGTTTCGAGCCCCATGTCGGGCTCTGTGCTGACAGCTCAGTCTGGAGCCTGCTTAAGATTCTGTCTCTCCCTCTCTCTCTGCCCCTCTCCAGCTTGCTTGCTCTCTCTCTCTCTCTCTCTCCCTCTCTCTCTCTCTCTCTCTCTCTCTCTCACACACACACACACACACACAAACATTTTTTAAAAATTTTTTAAGAAAAACAAGGAGTGCTTAAGCCACGTTTACTCAGTCCGTGACCTGAAAACCAGACACTGGCTGATGCAGGGGGAGAGAAACAAAAAATACTGTTCTACATCACAGAAGCAGCCTCTAAATCAGACTGAGGGAAGGAACCCTCCACAGCAATGGAGGGTCCTCATGTTTAATATCATTGCAGTTGAATTTTCAAAGACAACATGTTTATTTTAAAAGAAGACAGATATAAAATATGACTGTGGTACCCAGATGCATAGTTTTATACTGGGAAGAGTTATTCATTCTTAATGTTTCCAAATACATTAAGTATAAGACATTCTTTAATTCTCTTATGTGAGTGTGCATGTGTAAATATATATATATATCTATAGATATATATATATATCTTCATCCATTCAGACGCTGAAAGCTTTACCATCTCTCATCTTCAATGTATCTCAACTTTCTCTTGAAAGGACCACACATCCAAATGAGTTACATTTGCTGATGCTTGGGCTTCAAAACTGGTTTAAGCTAGCAAAAGGGCAGGGAAAATGCTGCAGTTGTATGAATGTCTCTCTGGTACTAGGAACCAAAAAAAAGCTCACCCATACTCATGGTTAGTTCCCAATATGCCTTTGTCTATTCTTAAAGCTGAAAAAACATATATTAAAAGTTAATAACAATTTTTAATACTATGTTTTGACATTGGTAATTCTAGATAGTACTCCTAAATATTGAGATGACAGAAAAGCATGTTTTTGAGATTTGGCTATTCAACTCTAATAAAATATTAATTCAGTAAACCTAAGATCATAACAATATCTGCCACTTAGAAAGACATGCCGAGTTCTGTGCTGGGGATAAATATACAGTAACTTTAATCCTTACAACAAAGGACATACAATTATCACCATGTTAGGATGAGAAAACTGAGGCTCAGAGCGATTGAGAAATTTACCCAAGGGACATAGCTTGGTGAGTGGTTGGTTACCCAAGCGTAATCCAAAGAACATGAGGGTTGGAAGAAAGAAGACGATGACTATAAAAAATCTGAATTTATGTCGTTTAGAGAAAAAAAAGAACTAAAGACACACTTCATTTGAAAAACTAAAGTTAACAAGTCCAAATATTTGTATTTA
The DNA here is from genome assembly GCF_023721935.1 of Panthera uncia. NCBI lineage: Eukaryota > Metazoa > Chordata > Mammalia > Carnivora > Felidae > Panthera > Panthera uncia. The sequence goes on along the minus strand of NC_064811.1, from coordinate 38,968,201 downwards.
ATTTTAAAACATTCTATTGGTGCATTCAATAGAACAATCTTTACATATGTTTGAAACGTGATTCAGTACACACAAATAAAATTTGCTTTTAAATGATTCATTTTTAACCTGACTTCAGTATCATCTGCCCCCACAGGGACCTGTAAGCAGCTAAACCGAGGTCTTTCACTGTTGCTCCTTCATACATGGCCTCACTTCCCTGCTCATCCAAATTCAATTTCGTGGTCAACCCTGTTATCATTTCCTTCTGTAGTCTCTCTACCCCTTAGCTCTTCTTTCCTCTCTTGGCAAAACTCTTATCCTAGTTCTATTCAAATCAGTTATATCCAGATCCCTGTTATACTCTGTTCTAGTTAGTACCTCCAAGTTGAAAGTGTCAGAAACGTGTAACATCCCTCACTGGTGTCACTTTAAATTACTGACCGTGGACCACCAGCCAGCCACACCTGCTGATGGTAATCACACAGCATTTGCAAACTCTTCACTTTCCCACTTTCATAGACAACTGTTTCATACCTTCTCCTCTAACTTTCCACATCTCCCTCCTAACATTCTTCCTGCTGATGACCTTGTTTCTACTGTACTGAGAAACCAGGGCCATCAAACCAGAACTTCTACAGGTTCCCCCCATGTAACTGCCCTCCAGCTCAGACCTCTTCCCCCAAACTCCAGACTCCTATATCTGCCTGCCAACGAGGCAGCCCCTCTCTAGATGGTAACATGTACAGAACTGTGCTCTTCTGCTTCCTCTGCAGATTAGCCCTATCAGTTGATGGCAGCTCCATCCTTCCGGATCCTCAGCCTGGGGTCCTGTCCTTTCCTCAAAACCCACATACAGTCAGTCAGCAAATTCAGCTGAATCCAGAATCTCACCACATGGCATCACCTCTACCACTACCATCTAGTCCCGTTAAACCCTAAGTTACATCCTGAATTTTCCACAATTTAAAACTCTCCAGAGGCTCTCATCTTAATTATGACAAGAGCTGGCAGCGTCACGTGTACCTGCCTCCCAAACTCCTCTCCAATCTTTTTTTTTAGTGTTTATTTGAGAGACAGAGCACAGATGAGCAGGGGAGGGGCAGAGAGAGAGAGAGAGAGAGAGAGAGAAGGAGGGAGGGAGGGAGAGAGAGACAGAATCCCAAGTGGACTCCATGCTGCCAGCACAGAGCCCGACGCGGGGCTAAAACTCCCCAATGGAAGATCCTAACCGGAGCGAATATCAAAAACCAGATGTTTACCCGACTGAGCCACCCAGGTGCCACAGTCCTCTCCAATCTATTGCTCCTCCCCTCCTTCATGCCACCTGCCACAGGCTCACCTCAGCCATCCCTGTTCTCCTTCCCAGTTTTATTTTTCATAGAACTTTTGCATCACTTTCCAACGTCATAAAATTATTTTTGTATTTTAGCTCTTGTCTCTCCTCTCCATTAGAGGAGGGATTTCTATCTTTTTTGTTCACTCATACAGACTAGTCCAGCAAAGTACCAGGCACAGAGTAGATTTCAATGCATATCTGTGGAACGAACATAAGAATCAGGTACCACCTCTCTTATACTTAGCAAAAAGAGGAATATCTGTGACAATCTTGTATACACCAGCTCCATAAGGTATATAAGCTTAGTTATTCCATGATCTCATTGTATCTTTTATTGTGCATGCTAAAGTTATTAGAGTTTCAGATTTAGGTTTATAGCATGTAACCCTAAAATGACCACTAAAAAGACTCTGCAACAGGTAGACATAAAAAGGGAAATAAAACAAGGAGACTGTATTTTTAAAAATTACTCAGGTATTTGAATTTCTTTGTTGTGAAACTCTCAGGGAGGAAGTTTTCTGAATACCTATTTTTTTTCACATAGCTTAAGGTTTATCCCTTTAAGTACCAAAACAATTTTATCTGGGATGAAACAGCAACATGTAAAAGAATGAAACTGGACTACTCTCTTACACCATACACAAATAAACTCAAAACGGATGAAAGGCCTAAATGTAAGACAGGAAACCATCAAAGCCCTAGAGGACAAAACAGGCAGCAACCTCTTTGACCTCAGCTACAGCAACTTTGTACTCAACATGTCTCCAGAGGCAAGGGAAACAAAAACAAAAATCAACTATTGGGACCTCATCAAGATAAAAAGCTTCTGCACAGCAAAAGGAACAATCAGCATAACTAAAAAGCAACCAAAGGAATGGGAGAAGACATGTGCAAATGACCTATTGGGTAAAGGGTTAGTATCCAAAATCTATAAAGAACTTATCAAAATCAACACCCAAAAAAATAAATAATCCAGTGAAGAAATGGGCAAAAGACATGAATAGACACTTTTCCAAAGAAGACATCCAGATGGCCGACAGACACTTGAAAAGATGCTCACCACTGCTCCTCATCAAGGAAATACAAATCAAAATGACACTCAGATACCACCTCACCCCAGTCAGAGTGGCTGAAATCAACAACTCCGAAACAACAGATGTTGGCAAGGATGTGGAGAAACAGGAACCCAGTTGCACTGTTGGTGGGAATGCAAACTGGTTACAGCCTCTCTGGAAAACAGTGTGGAGGTTCCTCAAAAAATTAAAAATAGAACTACCCTATGACCTAGCAATAGCACTACTAGGAATTTATCCCAAGGATATAGGAGTGCTGATGTACCCACAATGTTTACAGCAGCACTATCAACAATAGCCAAATTATGGAAAGAGCTCAAGTGTCCATCAACTGATGAATGGATAAAGAAGATGTGGTTTATATATACAATGGAATACTACTTGGCAATGAGAAAGAATGAAATCATACCATTTGCAGCAACGTGGATGGAACCGGAAGGTATTATGCTAAGTGAAATAAGTCAGTCAGAGAAACACAGATATCATATGTTTCACTCATATGTGGTATTTGAGAAACTTAACAGAAGACCATGGGGGAAGGGAAGGGGGAAAAAATAGTTTCAAACAGAGAGGGAGGCAAACCATAAGAGACTCTTAAATACAGAGAGAAAACTGAGGGTTCATGGGGGTTGGGGGTAGGGGGAATGGGTTATGGGCATTGAGAACAGCACTTGTTGGCATGAGCGCTGAGTGTTGTATGTAAGCGATAAATCATGGGAATCTATTCCCAAAGCCAGGAGCACACACTGTATACACTGTATGTTAGCTAACTTGACAATAAATTATATTTAGAAAAAATAACTAAATAAAAAATTAAAAAAATAAAATTAGAAAAAACACAAAGTGGGAAAAAAAAAACAGGATGAAGTGTGAAGAGTGTTAAAACCAGGGGAGTATAAGTGTGTGTGTGTGTGTGTGTGTGTGTGTGTAGTCCCTGCGTGTGACTGCCTTTTAAAATTAAATATAAATTGTTTTTTTATTACTATTTTGGAATTTATGTGCATTCTTATATACCACTACTTTGGATAATCAAGGTTTGATCCTACACAGACTTATGGTTTTTCCCTCTGTTCTGTAACATCTGGTATTCAGAAACTGTATCCCCTTCCAGATCGTCTTTATTTTTTTCCTTGTTCATGTTAGTGCTTCCCAGGATTTATACTGAACAATTCAACTTTGTCAAAGAAGAATCATGCTTTCACAACATTGTACTTAAAAAAAATAAAATAGGGGTGCCTGGGTGGCTCAGTCAGTTAAGCATCCGACTTTGGCTCAGGTCATGATCTCATGGTTCATGGGTTAAAGCCCAGCATCGGGCTCTGTGCTGACAGCTCAGAGCCTGGAGCCTGCTTTGGATTCTGTCTCCCTCTCTCTGTCCCTCCCCTGTCTGTGCTCTCTCTTTCTCTCTCTCTCTCTCTCTCAAAAATAAACATTAAAAAAATGTTTTAATAAAACAAAAATAAGTAAATGAATTTTCCTATGTTTTACACAGTTTAAATAAATTTTCTTCTGAGAATTCAGTTCCAATGTTCTAAGCACCATTACAGCAAAGTGTTCTATATAGTGATGCCTTCAGGACGTTTGGAAACACATCCATAGGTTCTCTTTCAGTAGTTGAAGGCCTCCTTGTTTTGAATGCTCATGTCTGACTTTATAGGTTTCTCCCTTGGATGCCCAAATATCTGACTTTATTAAAATTTAACTCATACTCCCAACTCTCTTAGAAAATCAATATGCTTAAATATTGAATTAATAATGACCTCAATGGTCTTCAGGAAGCAGAACACAGAAACTTATGGCTTATTTAGTGAAACCTATTTTCACTGTTCAGAGATCACTTTTCCTTCTATCTGTTTAATAAACAGGCACCAAGGGTTCCCTGTGCCAGTCTGGCACTTTTCCTGGACTGCAACCACAATAATGAAAAGTCCTATGTAAATTCCATGATTCCTGCCCTCAAGGAACAAAGAGCCCAGAAGAGGGATCAAGCATGAACTTCATGAGATTCCCTCATTCCCTGAAATACTTCAGAGATTAACCTCCATGAGACAAACCTTGACATGTTTATGGCCAGGTTTCAGAGTGGTAAATACAAAGAACATTAAAACACTAACCTAATCAATAAACAAGTAAGTTATGATATGAAGCTAGCACCCAGATAAGTGCCCATTTTGAAAACAAGAGCCAAAATACTTTCCTAAACAGCAGAACACAAATTTCATGGCGTGGTATCTTTATTCATCACACAAAGGACAACAAATTCTAGCTCTATGTGACAAGCTGTGTGTGTAAAACATAATAAACACACTGGATTGTGATTCTAAATACATGCGGTAAAAGACTGTTAGTAAGAAAGAGGGGAATGAACTGTAATTATTTAATAGCTGCTTCCCCATTAGGACCATCCTATTTACAGTTTGAACCAATAACCAGACAATGCCTACCACATGACAAGTACTCAATGAATATTAAAAAAAAATTGTTAATGTTTATTTATTTTTGTGACAGAGAGAGACAGAGCATGAGCAGGGGAGGGGCAGAGAAAGAGGGAGACACAGAATCCGAAGCAGGCTCCAGGCTCCAAGCTGTCAGCACAGAGCCCGATGCAGGGCTCGAACCTATGGACCATGAGATCATGACTTGAGACAAAGTCAGACGCCCAGGCGCCCCATGAATATTTTTAAATAAATTAAATAAGTACTTTAAATAAATATTTTAAATAAATTAACTAATATCTAATAAGGTTCATGGTCATATACTATGCATCCCAGAAATGAGTGTTCTCCAAAGAAGAAAAATCTCAAGAAGATAAAGGTCAAGCAATCAATAAGTGTGCAATAAGTATTACTGAATGATGGGATCCTACTTGGTCTATTCTACCTTGTCTTCTGTAATCCAAGACGACCTAAAGCCACTTACCTCTGCTTGAGATAATTATATTTGTCCTATTGAAGACTTAGGTTGCATTAAACTAGGGGTTCTCAACTAGGAACAATTTTGCCTCCCTAGGGGACATTTGCAGTATCGGGAAGCATTTTCGGTTGTCACAACTGAGGGGGTGCTAATGAATAGGTGCCGTGGATGCCATTATAATCACAGGACAGCCCCTACCACAACAAAGAATTATTGGCCTAAAATGCCAATAATGCTACTGCTGAATACATGTCTAGAGCAAGCCATCACATTTGTTCAAGAGAGAGGAAAGTAGCAGAGTGGAAAAAAGAGCTTTTCAAGCAATCATGGGGTCAAATCCTGGCCCTAATCACTCAATCCTAGTAGGACTTTGTATAATCTTCAGTTTCCCCATCAGGAAATTAATAAGTACTCTTTAGGTCCTTAGGTTTATTGTGAGGAGTTAATGAGAATATATGCAAGGTATCTGGCATAGAATAGATCAGTAAGTGGCAGCTATTCTTACTATTATGGAGCACTTATTAATCATTTGATGGCAACATTTCACCAAGTAGGAAAAGCATTTAAAGGTGATAAGACTTAGCAACTTAAAAAATTCATAATTTAAAGCTAGAAAAGATCTTCAATATCCAACTAAATACTTCATACACAAGAAAACTGAGGTTCAGAGACACTGACTCACCCATTATTATACATCAAGTTAGTGGAAGTCACATAAAATAATCCAGCCATCCTCTCCACTACCATTTAATTACTCATTCATATATAGGTAGGTTTTTATTAATTCCTAAATTGCACACTTATAAATATGTCGTAAGTTATTTAAGTCATAGTTTGACTACAAGATTTTATGCCTGCTAAAATTCTGTATGATAGTGTGCTTACCCTATGTTTAAAATTACTAAGATTTATTCACATTTGTATCTACCTTAAAATTTTCACAGCTAATTTGTGAGCTCTGCCTTATTTCATTTTTATCCTAATGAAAATGAAATTTTCCTATTAGCACTCACAATGGCCTACTTTTTACTTTGATATTTTATAAAAGCAATATAAAAAATTATTCACTTCTGGTTTAAATATTTGCTAGAAGGGCATGAACAAACACGTAGACACTGACAAACTGCAAATACATAGGAAAAAAGTATTTCCAACTTCACCAGTAACCTTAAAAAAGCAATTAAAACAGAGTATTTTTTGCACTGAATGTAGCAAAGAATTTCTTTATTCATAATGCTCAATGAAAGCAAGCTTTCATACAGTTCTGGGGTAATCTAGCCCGCTTTTTCACTTCTCTGGAGCCAAGAGGTAATACGCCTTAAAATGCTCATCGTCCTCAGCCCTGAGTAGAAAGATGATCAACTCAGCACTGGAAAGGGCACTAACTCAAATGCTGAGAAAAAGAGAAATTGTTAAATTGTGGTGTATCTAAATGGAAATATAATTAAAAAATATTCAAATGAATTTTTGAAGTTTATAAGGTTTTATAAGTTTATAAGGTTTTAATCCATTATTTATACCTGTATATCACTATGAACTCAAGTGGAATGAATATATATATATATATATATATATATGTACATATACATATATACACATACACTCTTTATACATACAGATTTGGAATAAAATATTTTTAAAACATAAACACTGGTTATTTTGAGGTAGTATATTAATAGATAACTTTTAAATATGTTTTGTAACTGTCCATATCCATGAAAATATATACTCACTTTATCATTAGAAAATATATCTTCATTTCAGTGAAAAACTATTCTAAAACTAATCCTACAAAACATGTCCCAACTTTAATCACAAAGCCAAATGCTTATGGTAGAGAAAAGCATACAAGTAAGTTAATGTTTTGCTTCTACATTTAAGATCAGGGATGGGGTGCCTGGTGGCTCAGTCGGTTGAGTGTCCAAGTCTTGGTTTTGGCTCAGGTCATAATCTCATGATTTGTGGGTTCAAGCCCCACATCGGGGTCTGTGCTGATGGCACGGAGCCTACTTGGGATTCTCTGCCTCTCTCTCTACCCCACCCCTCCCCAGGCTTGCTCTCTCTCTCAAAATATATAAGCGTAAAAAAAATAAAAAATAAAAGAATACAGCCTGTAAAGATGCACTATGAAAATACTTTTATGTGGAGACTCTATATATAATTAATTAATTACAACTTTAATGATCAAAGTAGGTACCTATATCATTCCTCACCTCCACAAAGACACTCAGGACCTCTGGTAAGAAATCTTGATTCCCTAGGCACAAACTCCCTACTGAGAGTCATAAGGATTCATATTTGTATCTTTAATCATCCTCCAAAAATATACCCAAGATCAAAGGATGAGAAAAATGTCCCCCTCTTTTTGTCTTATGAAACACAAAAATGTTTAATTATATCTTTTGAAGCTAGCTCACAAGTAGCACACAAGTATTTGAAATGGCACACAGGAGTCCATGGAATTGTCTTTTTCAGAGACCTTTTAAACTAGACCAGGTACCTATCCACCAAAACCCAGTGACTATGGCCTGCTCATTAAGGATCTTACCCTAAGCCTGTATTCTCAAACTATCACAGATCAGAATCACCTGAAATTTATGAAAACATGGCTTCTTCCCCTGTGCACGCACGTGCACACGCATGCACGCCCCCCCCCCCACACACACACACACTCCAGTTTCAGATTCAAAAGGTTTGCAGTGGGGCCTGAGAATTTGTATTTCTAACAAGCTTAAGTGATGCCAATTCTGGGTACCAGAATCTGAAAATCATTGACCTAGGCAGCTCAAATCTGCTCTGGAAAAACTTATTTATAATTTATAAATATATTTTCTCCATAGATTCATTATGACTAAATATTTTTATGCAACTAATCATTTCTAGCCCAATAGTGTATATGTTACTGTCGTTCAAATAATTAGTGAAACTACTCTTTTATACACAAGAAATGGAATATTTTCTGGATGTGTAACCACAGAAACTTTTATCAAGGCAAAGAAAATAAAAGAATGAGGAATAAGAGAAAAAATTAATGGATAGGGAAGGGAGTTATTTGTAGCTAAAATGGAAAGAATTTAACTCTGAAAGATGGTATATACTTATAAAACTAAAGGTTAAGTTAATTGGCTACATTAAATTGTTTTCCAAAGGTTTTTTGCAGATTATTAACTTGAGTTATAAATACAAACCAAATAAACACATCAAAGACTAAAATTTGGGGGTGTCTGGGTGGCTCCGTTCATTGGGCATCTGACTCTTGATTTTGACTCAGGTCATGATCTCACAGCTTGTAGGATCGAGCCCCACATGGGGCCCTATGCTGGCAGCATGAATCCTGCTTGGGATTCTCTCCTCTCCCTCTCTCCCCCTCTCCCGCTCCTCTCTCAAAATAAATAAACTTTTTTTAAAAAAGACTAAAATTTTAAGTCACAGTTTCCTTCAAAAGTATATGGTATCACTGGATATATGAAGACAGGCATTTCTTTAGCTGAACTGTAGAAAGGAGATTTCAGTATAATGGATGAGATTTAATTAATTTCTAAAAACTATTTAAAGATTCACTTCTGGAAGTGCTGGGTGACTTAAAATATGTTACAAGTATTTCAGAGAAGTATTAGTTTACAATGGTTAAAAATGACTTCAGCACATGACTTAATGTAATGAACACACAGATCACATACATCAACTACAGGTATACCTTGGAGATATTCCAGTTTGGTTCCACATCACTACAGTACAGTAAGCCAATGAATTTTTTGATTTCTCAGTGTATTCAAAAGTTATGTTTTTATTACACTGTAGTCCATTAAGTACAAAATAGCATTATGTCTCAAAGAGAACGTAAATACCTTAAATAAACAATGTACATACCTTAATGCCTGTCTTAATTAAAAACTGATTTATTGCTAAAATTATGCTAACCATTATCTGAGTTTCCAGCCAAGCTGTCATCTTTTTGCTGGTCGAGGGTCTTGCCTCAATGTTGATGGCTGCTGACTGATCCGGGCAGTAGTGGCTGAAGGTTAAAGTGACTGTGGCAATTTCTTAATATAACAATGACATTTGCTGTATCGACTGACTCTTCCTTTCACTAATGTTTCTCTGTAGCACGCAATGCTATTTGTCAACATTTTGCCCAAAGAAGGGCTTCTTTCAAAATTAGAATCAATCCTCTCAAACTCTGCCACTGCTTTATCAACTAAGTGTATGTAATATTCTAAATCCTTTGTTGTCATTTCAATTATCTTCACAGCATCTTCACCAGGAGTAGATTCCATCTCCAGAAACTACTGATCACTGATCATCATATACATCAAATACAATAGTAATGAGATATTATAATAATGAAAAAGTTTTAAATATGGCAAGAATTACTAAAATGTGACACAGAGACATGAAATGAGCAAATGCTATTAGAAAAATGGCACTGACAGACTTGTTCGACACAGGACTGCCATAAACCTTCCATTTGTAAAAAATTCAGCATCTGAGAAGCATGATAAGTTCAAGTACAATAAAGTGAGGTATACCTGAATTTTAATTGTCTTGACATGTATATTTAAATTGTCTTTGGGGTACCTGGGTGGCTCAGTTGGCTGGGCATCCTGCTCTTGGTGTTGGCTGATCTCACGGTTCATGGGATCAAGCCCCACATAAAACTATGCTGGCAGCGGGAAGCCTGCTTGGGATTCTGTCTCTCTCCTTCTCTCTCTCTCTCTCTCTCTCTCTCTCTCTCTCTCTCTCTGCCCCTCCCCTGCTCAGTTCTGTCTCTCTCAAAATAAACATTTCAGAAAAATAAAATTAATACAATAAATTGTCGTTTATGCCTATATTACAAGGTATAGCATATAAACACCAATAAAGGACAGATGAAAGCTGTAAACGATATTGAAAAGAAATTAATGATATTCAATGGGATTATAAAATGAATTCATAATAAATGGTCAACTCCAACAATCAACACAATGCTACTGACCCTTTAAAACACATTCATCTTGAACAAGAAGTGATGATATAATTAGCTGTTTTCAAACCAGCAATAAGTGCAGCAACAATCTGCAGCTAGTAGAAAAACACAAGCTCTAACAAGTTCAAGTGTCACTGATGCTCAGATTGACAGTCTGCCACTTTGCACAAGCTCTTAGCTCCTGAGTCTCAGCTTCCACATCTGTAAAGTAGAAATAATCATCACCTACCTCACAGAGTTTTGTAAAGAGGTTTATTAAATAATGCACTATGTCTAACATACTGAATAACTTCATTCTTTCAATTAATGTTGGCTGAGCTTCGAGTATATGCCAAACAACGTTACAGATAGCAGAAATAAATCAGGGAACAAAAGACAAAAATCTCTGCTTCCTAGGAGCTTACCTTCTAGTGTTCCTTTATTTTACCTTGTCTTAGGCACAGTGCTGGGTACTTTGAGAATGAATAAAAGTGCCCAGAGCAGGTCAACATACTCAATTCAACAACAACAACAAAAAGCTAACACTAGTGTAATCATAGAGTATATAAATTTAGAAAACAGAAAGTCCTAGGAGAGGACATGACATGAGGTTGGAAGACAGAAAGGGAGTGGAGGGTAGACTTCTGGGAAGAGAGGGCATGTTAAATGAACTCTGGGAAATGACAGGAGAGATTTGTAGATTTTAGAAATATTATGAATGAAGGCTAGGAGACTGAAAAGCCCTGTGTTCATTTAAGTAACAGTGAGTAGTTCAATATGGCTGGAGTTTCAAGTACACATTAAGGAGTGAGGGCAAATAAAGATGGAAATCTAGGTTAGGACCATGTAAGTCCTTACTTACTAAGATGAAAAATTTATACTTATTTTGAAGGAAATGGGAAATCATCGAAGATATGAAGAGGATATGCGATGGGAATGCAAGCTGGTGCAGCCACTCTGGAAAACAGTATGGAGGTTCCTCAAAAAACTAAAAATAGAACTACCCTATGACCCAGCAGTTGCACTACTAGGCATTTATCCTAGGGATACAGGTGTGCTGTTCCAAAGGGACACATGCACCCCCATGTTTATAGCAGCACTATCAACAATAGCCAAAGTATGGAAAGAGCCCAAATGTCCATCGATGGATGAATGGATAAAGAAGATGTGGTGTATATATACAATGGAGTATTACTCGGCAATCAAAAAGAAGAAATCTTGCCATTTGCAACTACATGATGGAACTGGAGGGTATTATGCTAAGTGAAATTAGTCAGTCAGAGAAAGACAAAAACCATATGACTTCACTCATATGAGGACTTTAAGAGACAAAACAGATGAACATAAGGGAAGGGAAACAAAAATAATATAAAAACAGGGAGGGGGGCAAAACAGAAGAGACTCAAATATGGAGAACAAACTGAGGGTTACTGGAGGGGTTGTGGGAGGGGGGATGGGCTAAATGGTTAAGGGGCACTAAGGAATCTACTCCTGAAATCAGTGTTGCACTATATGCTAATTTAGATGTAAATTTAAAAAAATTAAAACTAAAATTAAAAAAAAAAGATGATGTGATACGATATGGACATTTAAAAGATTTCTTTGCAAGAAGTTGAAAGCACATTGGAATGGGGGAGAAAAGGCAGGGAGGCTAGACTGAAAAAAGGAAAAAAATGTGCTTCCGAACACAGTTGACTAGTAACCTAACAAGGAGTGGGATTACTAGAGATTTCCAGAGGCATCTTGGAGTGCACATTTGTGACATCAGCAGCACCAATGGCTGGCGAGGACACCCCAACAACATGGTAGGAACCACGCTCATATTCCCCACTGTACCTCCTGTCCTCTGCCTGTTACCAACACTGCTTCCTCAATAGGACATACTCTGTCCACACATTCCTACCATCATCCCATCCATCTGGACCATGACCCAAATCAAGCAGGCAAAAAATGTGACTAATTGGGCACTGGGGACCACAATACACCCTCTTTTGCATTACTTAGCTCAAATGAAATGTTACAGTTTGAGAGAGGAAAGACAGCTTAGGACTCTGAGTAAGAATTATTTTTTAAAATACCACTGCCCTACTGAAAACATTTCACTTTTCTCTAGGTCCTTGGTTTAGGAATCTTAAAATTATAATAATAGTTCAGGGGCACCTGGGTGGCTCAGTTGGTTGAGCATCATCAGACTTCAGCTTAGGTCATGATTTCATGGTTCATGGGTTTGAGCCCCACATCGGGCTCTGTGCTGACAGCTCAGAGGCTGGAGCCTGCTTTGGATTCTGTGTGTGTCTCCCTCCCGCTCTCTGTCTCTCAAAAATAAACATTTAAAAAAAAATTTTTTAAGTATAATAATAGTTCAGAATCAGGCATTTTTCTAACCTGACAAGGTAGAAATGTTGATTTGTTAGCTGAAGGGCATCACAGGTAAGTAGAGAGAATATATGAGAACACCTGTCTTGGAAAGACTTTAGTGAAGAAAAGATATTATAAATTAAGATTTTTAACAATAACCTTCAGTGTATCATTATAGCCTGTAAGGGAAACGACAATGTTTTTAAATAGTGCTAGTTATGAAAACTATACCTTGAAGAAAAAGACTTCACCAAATTTTTGGATAATTTAAAACTGATTTTGACCTTCTCATAACTAAGCTATTATGATTTATTACCTTTCCTACATACAGAGTTGAAGTTTATAAATTTGTGTGGCTGACAGAAATATAGACATGTACTCCTCTTCCTCATTCAGAAAGGCCTTGAATGAAATGAGTAGATTTTAGAAAAAGAAATTAAGAAGTGTTTAATTAAGGCCTAGTAGCTTGGGCCCCAAGAAGATGTGATCAACCGGACATGAATAGGAATAAAGCTTTCATCAGTCCAACACCGCTTATTATTTCAGAAAACAGCTGGGGGCACTAGAGTGAATGTGACTAGAATAAGTTTTATCTTGAGATTTCCCTTTAATTTCACATGTTCTCACCATCAAATATAATCCGGAAACAATGACACTTGACACGGAATTACACCCTGAGACTATATAGGCTTTGTGAAAGAAAACAAAGAGAATATCATCCATGTACTCTTCGTTCTAGAACAAACTGATTTATTAGGATAGCAATTTTTTCCCCTGATAACCAAAATATATTTACTGTAGAAATTTTAGAAACTACAGATGAATACCATGAGAAAACAGAAATCACTCATAATCCCATCACCCAAACATAAGTAACATCACCATTTGGTTTACTCTCCACCAATAAAGTAGTTTCTGTGCATTAAACTGGATTTTTTCAAAAGTAAGATTCTGTAACTTTTCATTCCTCCTATCCTAAACATATTTCCATATCATTAAAAAGTCTTCCTTCCAAACAACTTCACACATTTTAATTTGCTCTCCAAGTTTACTGATGTGATGTGTGAAAGTGTGCTAACTTAGTAAACATCCCTCTCCTCCTGACCTTAAAAAAGTCCATTTTTTCCCTCTGAGAATTGCCCATTTATGTCTATTTTTCATTGGGCATAATTTTTCACATGGGTGTTCATTTATGTCTCACTGCAGTTTATAATATCCTTTGAAAAGGGTTTACTAGTATATAAAATATAGACTTCAGAGTTTTAATTTCGGTTTTGGTATCTCTTGGCAACATTTTTCAAAACAGTATTTTTGTGATTATTAAAATAATAGTAGCCATAGAAGATTTGGGAATGTGAAGAAGAATATTTTCAAAGAGCCACAACTCTACCACCTAGAAATCCAATTTTTTTTCATATATGTCAGTGAATACATCCATTGATACAAAAAGGAACTTGTATACAAACAGGAAGTACAACAGTCTTGTTCAATGTTTAATTTAGAACAATGCCTAATATATAGTAAGAGCTGAATATGTGAGTAAATGATATTTTATCTTTTTAGAATACTTTCTAAGTAATGAAATTTTTTTCAAAACTATTTTGGAAACTGAATTGCATCAATATAGATATATAGTACAATAATTTAGGTATTTTGCTATTGCAGGGTTTATTCTTCTTTTTCGTATTACATTCATGTTCACTGTAATGAACATATTTACAAATCTTCATATAAAATTCAGAGGATTACCTGGGTATATATTTCTAGACCCAGTATTACTGAGTCAAAGCCTGAAAGGATTTACAGGTTTTAATACATACTCTCATTTTATCAGCTTATATCATTGCATGAACATACCCTTCATTTAGAAGCACAAAAGAAGATTCCATGAAGGTCACAACTCTTTAACAAAACTAGTGTCACTGTTACTTCTTACTCTAATGGTGGCACTAGCTCCATGAAAAGTGTCGTTTCTATGGCTAAGATGATTTCTGAAGTGAAAGAAATCCATCTAAGGTAATAGGAAGGGAATAACGTCTTTAAGAGAGTACATTCATATCAAACCTCTTCTTAAGTGATAAGGAAAGCTGTTCAGCTGCTATAACTACGACCAGGAATAGAGACAGCACACACACTATTGTTCCAAGAGTTGATCCACAGATTCTCCTCCTCGCAAGCACAAACTATTCAATGTATCTTCACCATTGCATTGGGTTTGGGCTATTCCCAAGCGATTTTGCTTGTAGCATTTTCTTTGATTTTCCTTCATCAAAAAGGCTATGTCTAATTAGATCAGACAACAACTGAGACATGTACTGAAGCCTTCAGTATGTGAACATTCTTGACCTCTTAATTTAAAAATAGATTCTAACAAGTTTACTTGTCTAGCCAATAAGTCATTTCCTTTGTTTTACAGACATCAAAATAAACAATATCCTATTCAATTTCTATTTAATCATTAAGTAATTGTATTAAAAAAGTATTTGATTCTTGCCATCCTAAGGTCAAGCATTCCCGAAATCCGGTTTTAGACTGCGTAGATTATCCATTTATGTATACAATTTAACAAATGGTAAATTAGCAGCCAGTGCTGGGGCACCTTGGTGGCTCAGTCCGCTAAGCCTCCAACTTTGGCTCAGGTCATGATCTCATCGTGGTGAGTTCAAGCCCTGCTTTGGGCTCTGAGCTGACAGTGGGGAGCTTGCTCCCAATTTCTCTGTCTCCCCCTCTCTTTGCCACTCCCCCACTCGTGTTTTTTTTCTCTCTCAAATAAATAACTATTTAAAAAATTAGCAGCTAGTGTTATTTTTTTTAACTCCCTAAAACTTTTTACATGTTGCCAATTTGCTTTTCAATATATGTAGTTTGACCACATTTTCATAAAAACAAATCATCCCAATATAAGTATGTAATATGTATTTGTAATGAGAACAGAAGAGAGTCCAGAAGGAGCAGACATTACCCCTTGGGGTAGAGTGGAGTGAGGACTCACACTGGGGCACTGAAGGAGTTTACAGTGTTACAACGATCGCACCTGTTCTTAAGCCAAAGATTTTTTTTTTATGATGGCACTCTTCAGATATTTGACCTAGCCCAATATAAAAATTACTCTCTCCTCTATAGTTACTTTTCTAGAACAGCAATCAGTTGGTAGACAAAGAGCCCCCATTCTTGTGGCTCAATCTTCTAGAGCTGATGAGACTCAGAAGCTTGCTCTCAGACTACAGAACTGTTTCTCCTTGCAAAGAACTAGCATGAAAAGAAGCAACAAGAAACTTTGTGGTCTTATTGAGATAACATTCTAAACACCTGAGTTAGCATGCCCTTATGATTAAGAATAGTTTAAATATATCCTTTAAAAGCAGAAAGGCTTGACTCTCCAAACTGGAGGGTTTCACTAACCAAGTTGATGTCTCTCTGCTGTACATAGGAAAGTATGACTATGTTTTATAACGTAAGAGGAAGGATGCCTCAAACCATTAAGTTCTGCAAAGTTAATGTGTGCAGGGACGAACGCGGGCTTTTCTGCAGCGCTCCTTTAAAACCATTTCTGAGCAAACTCCAACACAAACACCTTCCTAAGGAATAAACCCGGCTTTTCTACTGGGTTACAACTTCAACCCCCACTGTCTTCCTTACCCTTGAGACAAAGCCAAAATTGCCTTTAGACTGCTGGATTTCACAATGAGATGACAAGTGTGTGCGCGCATAATTTACCTTTTCACAAAACCCAGCATTCAGAATAGATAAAATAATTCCTCTTTTGCAATCAAAATCAAGTAACTGAAAACGGGGTCTCTCCGTTTTGGTTTTGTTTTGTTTTTTAAGTTCAACAACAGACCTAAAGTCTAGTTTTGAGGCACTGCATCAAACCTGAAAGCAATTATTGGGGAAGCGGGAGAGGAAGAGGGGAGGAGAAGGGAAGGGGGAGCAGGGTGAGAAGTGAAACAGAAGTGAAGGAAACAGACCTAGGAGTTCGCACGTTCACCCTTACCAATTCCTCCATCCGCACACATCACAGCATGACGATCACGACTCTCAAGGTGCAAGAGAAAACCCAACACAAATCCGAAGAGTGGAGGCGGGTTATGCGCCTCTGCCAGCCATTTGCTTTTTGGGGAAACAAAAAACAAGAAAACAAACAAAAAAAACCCACTTCTCAGAAGACAGCCCGCAAACCGCTCGGCTGAAGCCTGAGCCAAAGCCGCGACCTCCTCCTCCTCCTCCTCCCCCTGCTTCTCCAGCCCTCCTGGCCTGACTCCGGAGCAGCAGAGCTTCCGCGAACAGCCAATCGCCGGCAGCCCCGCCTCCCGTGACGCAGGGGGGCGTGGCGCGGCGGAGGCTGGCTTCCCGGCCTCAGCTGTAGCACCGAGCTGCCAGCCCGCAGAGGGCCCGGACCCGGGTGGTCCAGGGTTTTTACAGTCCCACCCCGGCCGTTTGTCCAGACTTGAAGCGCTTGGCAGTTATTTTTTTGGAGGGGTAAAAGGAACAAATCTAAACTTTTAATGTTATTGTTTTATAACTGGGAAAGGAATTGAGAAAAAGACTACAATTCTGATTTGGCCTCGCTCAGTGTAATGTACTTTGTCCGTATACCTGCCATGGTCTGTGGCTTTAAGCAAAAATATTTTTCTCCTAAATAAATTCCAGCAACCCATTTGGTCCCTCAAAACTTCTGACCAACTAACTGCTTTGAGAAAGGAAAAAAGGGATTTGGGAAAAGACAGCCATTAATGGCAATAATTCAGACTAAAAACTAATAATCACTGACCGCCAATTGTTTTATCCCACTGAAACAAAAATAAAAGGAGCCAAAACCTCCACAGCTCATTTGTACATCTATCTTACATTTTCTTAACTGTTTCTCAAATGCGCAGCAAAAGTGAAGAAAACTAACGATCCTTCAAATGTTTCACTAACAGGGAAGAGCTCTCCAGGGCAGACCCATGGAGCCACTTGGGAGGTTTGCAGACTCTCCCAGACCAGGCTGGAGAGGCCAAACAAGTTCCTACATTCACTGGGAACGTGCCTCTCCCGGAGGGGAGAAACAAGTTCTGGGTGTGGCTTCCTGTGACGGCAGAATTTGGAAAGCAACTTCTGCAGGCAAGGGCAAATCTCTATAGAGTGTAGTCAACCCTGGGAATAAATTCAGTTGATATAAGAAGACTGGCATTTCGCGGCCTCTGAAAATTCCTAGCCTTGGTAGCACTTTTTGCAGTCATGTGAGTGTCCCTAACAGGATTTAGGATTAAACTTAAAATTACATTTTCTATCTGATAGCCAACCTTCTCGAGGAAACTTGAAATTTAAGATGGGCCTCCCAGAGTTTCCCCAGTCAGCACCCATGCTATAATCTCCGTGAAGGGCCTTCCTGGGAGGATGCATACCAGGACAATTCAGGCAGGCCGCTGGTATTTGCCGCCTGTTTGGATTGCTTAAATCAGTGGTTCTAACCAGCTACACCTCAGAGTCAACAGGGGAGCTTGATGCCAAGGCTCAACCCAGCCCAATTAAACTGGAATCGATAGGGGTGGGGCTCCGGCAATTTCTTTCTTTCAAGTTCCCTGAGGGACTCTAATCTGCAACAAGGGTGAGAATCACTGGCTCAGATTTAAATGATTAGAGACAATTCGAGGTTAATATTTAAGTTAAAAATGTGATATTTTGTAAGTAAAAGTAAGTAAAAAATTAGGTAAATTTTTGCAGAATAATGTGAAACATTTGGTAATATAACTTGTCCTTATGTATTCTTTACATATTTGTATATTTTTATATAAATACAGAAAATATGTGGTGAGATACACATCAAAATTGTTTACTCAGAAGGGAAGGATTGAAGAGTGAGGGGAAATTATTAGCTTTCCATTCATGTCTGTGTCATTTGACAAGGAAAGGTACATGTACCCTGTTTATGATTTAAATAGATCCAGTCAAGTTTAAAAAATTAATATTTATGAATGTCATTGCAAATGGCCACTATTAAAATGGACTTCAGTTTGTTTTTGCAAATGTTCCTCTAATATATAACTTTTCTAAGGGTTCTTTCCATTTTGTAAAAGGAAAGAAAGAAAAAATCCATAGTTTCTTTAACACATTAGCTAATTGCCAAACAATATATTTACTTCCTTATAATTCATATAATGTACCTATCATCTGATGATTTTTTTAAACTAATATTCAAAGTATACAATATAAATGTAAGGAAATTTCACCTTTTCCAAATTATTTGTAATTAGTATCTCAAAACTAATGGTTTGGGGACAACTGTATGGCTCAGTCAATTAAGCATCCAACTCTTGATTTCAGCTTAGGTCATGATCTCATGGTTCATGAGTTTGAGTCCTGCTTTGGGCTCTGTGCTGGCAGCATGGAGCCTGTTAGGGATTCTCTGTCTTTCTCTCTCTGCTCCACTCCTGCTCACACTCTCTCCCTAAAAAATAAATAAATAAACATTACAAAAAAACTAGTGGCTTCATAATTAATTCCCAATAGGAAACATGGCATAGTAACCAAGTGCCTAGGTTTGACCTGGCTTTAAATCTTAGCTTTGCATATTTTTAGATAAATGATCTAAGGTACCATCTCTAAACCCCACAGGTATAATGAATCCAATAATATCTACAACAGTGTTATTAAGACTACACCACATCATGTAATAGGTGCTTAATAAGTGATAGCTATTAATCCACTGACTTCTATTGTCCTATTTTTTCTTAAACATTCAAAGATTAGCATGGCAGCAGTAGACTAAGAATTTATCAGGAAACATTTTTATAAAATAGTATGATTTTTTCTATGACCATTGATACTTCTTATCCAGTTATATAGGCGAAAGAGAAACATTCATTCTTTCAGGTCACTGCTTTAGCATAGAACATATATAAGGGTGTTTTTTGTTTGTTTGCCTCAAAACGTTCTACATATAACAATGTTTCCTGAAGTGATACACAAGCGGATTTTAGGATTCATAAACCACCATTTCTTTTTCTCTATACTTATTAACAGAGAGTGACTTAAGCACAGATCATGATGTTTCCCAGGATTGGTTTCCTGACTAACTGCTGGACAAAAAAAAGGAGACGTCAATGCCTCAAGCAATAAGGGCTTATCTCCTGTAGGTAATATCATCCTGCATTTTAGTAATATCATCCTGCATTTTTTTGTCTCTTTTTTTTTCTTTCCTGGACGTTTACTGAGCATCAGTAAAACATTTCTATGTTAGGCACTATTCTAAGTAGTTTACATCTATCACCTCACTTGATCCTCTTGTCAGCCAAAGTTAGAGCAAGCCAAAGTGTGAAGGATGAAGAGAAGTCAGGCAAATGAAAGGATGAATAAGGGTAAGACCGTTGCAGATAGAGGAAACATGCTAGAGGTGGAACAGCTTTCACACTGGGGATTTATAGGTCATATTCATATTACTAGCATGGAGATTTTCACAGGATATTGGTGGCTTTGGCCTGTGTAGGTTGCCCAGCTCTATGATGTTTTTATATTTCTGGTTCCATATTTCAAGGGTGTTCTACCTGATCATGGTCAACCCTCACTTCCATCCTTTTTTCTACTACTAACCTACCCCGTCAATTCCCAACCATGCAGAGACTCTACCAGCTGTTTCTCCCCTCTTACGTTTCCAGGTTGTGTTAGCAGAATGTTATGAAAGTAAGCTAATTGAAAAGTTAATGGAGTCCACACTCTTGATAAACTTTCTGTTTATTCCTAAGTGATTCCTTATCATTATCAGCCAAGCTCCCCTCTTCTGACAAACACTTAACTGAGCACCCACCAAATGACAGCCTGAGCTCACCACCTCCACTCACTAGAAGGGAGTCCACAGCATGCTGACGTGGATCCAAGCACCACAATGTATAAATCTCATTATTTCCCTTCCCTCTCACTCTTTCTCCATTCCTGCATTTCTGTGTAAGTGGTTCTCCCTTCTTTAAAAAAGCTCATTTCTCTCTGAAGTTGGTATCTCTGGCCACCGGCTCTTGCCCCTTCCACAACTTTATGGTACCCATTATTGCCTCTTTATATCATTAACTTGTTTCTTTTCACTGGACCTTCAACCTACGTATATTTAATTTAGAGATGAATATATATGTTCTCCACACCAAAGAAGAGGAGGAGGAGAAAGAAGGTAGGAAGGGAGAGAAAGGGAGAAGGAAGGAGAAGGAAGAAGAGAAAATGATAGAGAAGGCTCTCTTTTGATCTTGCTATTCTTTCAGATCAAACTGTTTTTTTTTCTCTCTCCGCATTACCAAGATTCACTGGAACATATCTTAATCGCTTCCTGACTCCTTGAGCCCCTGCAATCTGATTTCACTCTTTTCTCCCCTGAATTTATCAATGGTCACAATTCCAATTGTCAAACTCAGTTGTATCTCTCCCATTCTCCATTGTCACAACTGGCTTTGATAGCCACTCCCTGCTACTAGGAACTCTTCTTTGGGGGAGTTCTGTGGTTCTTCCTGGTTCTCTTCTTCTTTTTTTTAAATCATTTTTTAAATAAAACATTAAAACATTTTAATGTTCATTTATTTTTGAGAGAGGGAGAGTGACAGAGTGTGAGTAGGGGAGGGGAAGAGAGAGAGGGAGACACAGAATCTGAAGCAGGCTCCAGGCTCCGAGCTGTCAGCACAGAGCCCGACATGGGGCTCAAACTCAACAAACCCTGAGATCATGACCTGTGGTGAAGTTGGATGTTCAACCAACTGAGCCACCCAGGCGCCCCTAGATAAAAAAGATTTTTATAAAGACTCTTATCTGCTTCATCTGCTTTCTTCTCTACCTCAGGTGTATGAATTCTCCCAAGATCTGCCCTGGTAGCTCATTCATTGTGATAATGTAGTTATGGTTTCCAGCCTGAGGACTTCCAAGCTTTCTGCCCTTTGCTGAGCTGCAGGTGTGCATTTCCAGTTGTCTGCCCACCACCTCTTCCTGATAGCAATGTCACCTTGATACCTCCAATGCAGTATGCCCTTCTCTCTACACTTGCTGCTCCCTTTTCTCCTTTCTATTTCCCCACCAGACTCTGCTGTGGCCACAGCTGGGGTTCGGTCATGCCTAGGCAGGTCTGGCAAACTAGTGGGGCAGCACAGCAGACATTTATTGCCATGGGAGGCCTAGGAAGAACTTGGGATTTAGTTATTCTAAGACGAAATTCCAGGCCAATTTGACTGGCCTAGCAAAAATCTTAATCCTTGTAGGGGTTGGATGACTCTCAAGGAGAGTGCTTTTCATTAGAATTATCTTCCCCATCTCCCTTTAAATATCACCACAGAACCTTAATACCAGTTTGTGAAATACTAATACATTTACTGTATGTAATGTATACAAATATCTTTACTATAGAGGTATGGAACAGGTGTTATAGGAGTGTAAAAGACAGGGAATTCTCATGGGACAGCAGAACTAGCAAAAGTTTCATATGGGGTTGTGATTTGAGTGGGGCTTCTTGATATGTGTAGGAATGCACTGATGGAAAAATAAGGGTCAAGCCTCTGGGTAAATACAAAACAACAGACAAATAAGAAGAAAAATGCAAATGCACTGGAGTATATGGCATGTTTGAGAATTGTTTACCTTTTTGTCAGACCAGTGCAGAGTAGAGAAGGAGACAAAGAGTATTAGGACTCCAGTGTGAAGGTTTTTGAGCAAAAGAGTTGTGGTTGGTTCTGTGCCATAACAAATTAAACACACTGGACAGGATAGACATTGCAGTGTGAGAGAGATGAAATAAAGGCCTGAAACAAGGGTCTGGCAGTGGTGTGGAAAGGAAGGGATGCATTCGAGAGTCTTTGCAAGGTCAAATCTTCCTTGAGAAAAAAAAATGAGCTCCATCCAACAATGTAGGTTGCATGGCCAGTAGGAATGTTATTGCTCTGCAGTAGTGGGGTTGGTCAGAGGATCCTGTGCTCTGCAGAAGAGCCCTGACCTGGATAGGCTGATAAGCAGAATTCTAGTTGGTTGCTTTTTTTTTGTTTTTTGTTTTTTTGGTCTGATACATGGTACATGACTTAAATGGTGATAGGAAGTACCATTAAGTTAGGTACTTCATTAAGCCCAGTGCAAGTTTTCATGCTGAATGTAGTGACATTCCTGCCATCTATTGGGTGAAGTACCAAATCTCTTCTTTTTTTTAATTTAACTTAATACTTAATTTAATTAATTGATTTATTTTTTAATTTACATCCAAGTTAGCATATAGTGCAATAATGATTTCAGGAGTAGAATCCAGTGATTCATCCCCTACGTATAACACCCGGTGCTCATCCCAACAAGTGTCTTCCTTAATGTCTCTTACCCCACCCACAACCCTTCCAGTGACCCTCAGTTTGTTTTCTGTACCAAATCTCTTCTTTGAATAATAGCCTCCCCTTATCTGCGGGGGGATATGTTCTGGGCTCCCCAGGAAATGCCTGGAAGGGCAGATAGTATTGAACCCTATATATACTATGTTTTTTCCAATATATACAGACCTACAATAAAGCTTAATTTATAACATAGGAACAGTAAGAGGTTAACAACCATAACTAATAATAAAAATAGAATTATACTGTAAAACAAGTTATGTGAACGTGGTCTCTCTCTCTCATAATATCATTGCACTGTACTCACCCTTCTTCTTCCTGTGTTGATGTAAGATGACAAAATGTCTATGTGATGAGATGAAGTGAGGTGAATGACAGAGGCACTATGACATAGCGTTAGGCTACTAGTGACCTTCTGACCATACATCAGAAGGAGGAGCTTCTGCTACCGGACCATGGTTGACTGCAGGTAACTGACACCATGGAAAGCAAATCTCAGTTAAGGGGTAATTACTGTGCCAGGAAACAAATCACAATAGAAAGTCAGCATGACCAGAGAGGAGCACACAGTGGACTTCAAAGGTGCTGGGGATGTTTATTATCAAGCTCTATGGTGGTATAATATAGTCAGGATTCTACAGAGAACAGAACCAATATGATGGTATAAATATATATTGGGAGAGAGAAATTTTAAGGAAACAGCTCACACAATTGGGGGTGGGGGGTGGGGTGGTGGTGGAGATCCAAAACCTGCAGCAGCAGGCTGGAGACCAATGGAAGAATTGATTTTGCAGTGTGAGTGCAAAGGTTATCTGCTGCCAGAATTCTCCCTCAGTCTTTTTCTGTTAAGGCTTTCAGCTGATTGAATGAGATCCACCTTCATTTCTTTGAATCAAGATCTGCTGATTTAAAGTTAACCTTATTTTAAAAATACTTTTGCAGAAACATGTAGAATAATGCTTGACCAAATATCTGGGTGCTGTGGCCTAGTCAAATTGGCACATAAAATTAGCCATCACAACTTCCTTTTATCATTGTTTTTAAACTGTTAAGATACATTAAAAATTAAAAAAAAAAAGATCAATGTCTTCATCTTGGAAGCTGAGAGTACAATTTGGAATATAAGATCCCAAGGTCAGCTAAAACAGTTGTGAAAGCTCTGGTAAGCAAATAATAATAAAATAGACTTAAAAAAAAAAAAAAAAAAAAAAAAAAAAAACACCAGCCAAACCAGGGCCCTTTGGAATCCAAGGGAATCATCTTTGTTAACAAGGACTACCAAAACAGAAGGGCAAGGTATAGGCAGGCCTTTCCTGTTCTCACTTACTTGGTCCCAGGCCACATTAAAAATCTCCCACTGATTTGGAAGCTTCCAATTGGAAATTCAGGGCATTTGCTGAATCATTAGTTGAGACCTGAAGGGAAGAATCTAGAAAATATCTTGCCCTTGTCAATCAGATAGAATTGAGAGGTGGGAAAGAGGGCTGGTTAGACCTCCAACGAGCTGAGTCCCTTGCTGTGCCCAAAACTGTTTCTGCTACCACATGCTGGCATTGACTATTCCTCTGAAAACTGTTATTGCTTAAATCTACCCAGGGTATAATGTTTAATGTTCAGATTAATTGGGACCATCTGTCATCTAGGAGACACATTTACTCAACCCACAGTGAGTATGGAGCAAGATAAATATTTATTTCTCTGTTTACCAAAGTGATGTTTCTCTTTTTTAATTATTTTTTAATAAATGTTTATTTATTTTTGAGAGAGAGAGAGACACACACACAGCATGAGCAGGGGAGGGGTAGAGAGAGAGGGAGACACAGAATCTGAAGCAGGCTCCAGGCTCTGAGCTGTCAGCACAGAACCCAACGCAGGGCTCCAACTCATAAACTGCAAGATCATGACTGAGCTGAAGTCAGAGGCTTTACCGACTGAACCACCCAGGTGCCCTCAAAGTGATGTTTCTTAAACATTATGTCTTTGTCAAAGTTCCATAAATCAAATTTTATTTCAAATGCCCTAGAGAAATTCTTTATTAAAGGAGTCTGGTAGAGCATCCTTTTATAATTTCAAATTTTGTTATGTTTGTTTTTCTTGAAAGAGGGCACTAATGATGTTTAATGTTCTATGCAGTCCTGCTAGTTTCTGAGTGGTCCTTCACGAGGCCCCTCAATATTAATGGTTGCATAAAACTGACTTGCTATCATTGCCATAGGGATTTTATAAGAATTCTTAACAATATTTTTTGTGTGTATACATTCTGTTAAGCCAGCTTTTACAGATGCTAAGACAGAGGTCTTATGCTATTCTTTTATATGCTCTCAATTTACATAGTTTAATCCATGCTAAAATTTCTTTGGTTTTTTAAAATAATCTTTATTTGCATAAAAGTAGATTAAAATAAAACAGATTTAACAAAAGTGAATTTAGGAAAGTATCAGCTTTACCTGTAAATTTTAAAAACACTGTCTAGAGCAGACATTATAATTTCTATGTATCATTCTTCTTACATTTCAGCATGTGAAGTAGATAAATGTTTTACTACAGTAGAAAAACAAGACATGACTAGTATTATTGAATTGTGTTCTGATGACATTGGCATTATAGTCAGAGTCTGGATTGGATTTGACCAATGGTGACTTTAACTTCTGGGCCTCCATTTCCTCTTTTGTAAGAGGAAGTTAGATTAGATGCTTTCTAAGTTTGGCTTCTACCATGGTAACTATCTGACCGAGTTCTTGTTTCCTCTTGCTCTGTTACATAACTTAACAATACCAACAGAAGAGCTATCTTAGAGAAATATACTCACTTCACTATGATCTGAATATTGCTCACAATGCTATATATAGAAATTTCTTCATTCTTGGCCTCAAATTTTGATTTAAAAATGTACTTATTTTGGATATATTCTGACATTGAATTTTATTATCTGCCTTTTTGGTTTGTGTGATTCCTTCCAATTAAATTGCTATGCTCATTCATTTCTGCCTATGAATATTCAACCCAACTCCCAAATCCTTCTTATTCCCTTAATAGAATGACTCTGATCACCCTGATAGTTCTCTTTCTTCTTAACTCCTGGCTTGTACCTGTCATGGACCTTATTATTGCTTTGTTTTTGTAATTTTAAATGATCTAGACAAGTAAAAAGAACATAAAACAAACTTACAATATTCTATTTTTCAGAATTATAGTTATCATTTTGGATTATGGGCCTCTAATTTCTTATTTTTTAATGAAATATTAAAGATATCACTAAAGTCACCTTCAATACTACTCCAAGTCCTGCTTCTAGAAGCTATATGTTTATGTTGTATAACCTTCCAAGATCCTTTCATAAAAAATACACATTTATATGATGCTCTGCTACTTTTTGTATTTTAACTAATGTACACGACTATTATATGGTGTGCCAATATTTAGTTCCACATCTTGTTTTTTAACTGAACATTATGTGTATATTTTTATTTTAATTCCAGTATAATTAACATACAGTATTATATTAATTTCAGGGGTACCATATAGTGATTCAACAGTTCCATATATTATTCAATGCTCATCAAGATAAGTATGCTCTTTTTTTTTAATGTTTATTTATTTATTTGGAGAAAGAGAGAGGGAGAGCCTGAGATGGGGAGGGGCAGAGAAAGAGCAAGATAAAGAATTCCAAGCAGGCTCTGCACTGTCAGCATAAAGCCCAACACAGGGCTTGATCTCTGTTCCTGAGATCATGACCTGAGCCTAAATCAAGAGTTGGACGCTTAACTGACTGGGCCACCCAGATGCCCCAAGATAAGTGTACTCTTAATCCCCTTCCCCTATTTCACCCACCTCCCCTCTGGTAAGCATCTATTCCTTCTCCATAGTTAAGAGTATGTTTCTTGGTTTGTCTCTCTCTTTTTTTCCCTTTGTTCATTTGTTTTGTTTCTTAAAGTTCACTTATAAGTGAAATAATCTGGTACTTGTCTTTCTCTGGCTTATTTCACTTACCATCGTGCTCTCTAGATCCATCCATGTTGTTGCAAATGGAAATATTTTGTTCTTCCAAATATTTTGGAAATATCTGTTCTTTTATTTCTTTGTGCACATATGCCATATCTTCTTTATCCATTCATCAGTTGATGGATACTTGGGCTGCTTCCACAGTTTAGCTATTGTAAATAATGTTGGAATAAACATCAGGGTGCATAAATCCCTTTGAATTATTGTTTTTGTATTCTTCGGATAAACACCCAGTAGTGCAGCTATGGATCACAGGATAGTTCTACTTTAACTTTTTGAGGAAGCTCCATACTGTCTGCCTCACCAGTTTGCATTCCCACCAACAGTGCACAAGGGGTCCCCTTTCTCTGGCCAACACTGTTGTTTCTTTGAACATTATATTTTTAAGATCTAGTTCTATTCTCACTGATATAGTAAGTAAGTTCATTTAAAAGCAGCGTTTTATAGTGTTCCATTACATGACCGTACCTTATTTCATTTATAATTCTTTTATTGATGGAATGCTATCATATGGATGCCCTTCATATTGTGGTAACTGGTTCACAAAATATATCTCCCCTATGACATTATAATTCCTTGAGTTTCAAAGATATTTTTAAAATGACTTTTGCCCAGGAAGAACCACAAAAATAGAATAAATACAATGAGAAAATATCTTTAAATGCCAATGAAAAGAATGGTAAATTGGCAGAAACCGGAAAATATATACCTGAAGACACAGATCTGAGGTTAAGACTTGCTGAGTCAAGCTGATTAAAGGTAAAAACTCAAGTGCTGAAGCAGAAAGAGTGGAAACCATGAGGGAGGGGAAGCTGCCAGGTACAAGGTGGAAAAGAACCATAATATGCAGAAAAGAAAAAAGTACTCCTGTGATTCCAGGGCAAAACCAAAAGAAACCTCCCCCAATTCCAGCAAGTTGTAACTCACACTCCTTGCTGGAACCAGGGCAGGGTAAATGTCTCTGTGCCTTCCTCTACTGTTGTAACAGGCTTGGGATGATAATACATTTACAGGGTAGAGAGCCAGAAGTTGCATTCAAATGGACCTCCCCCAACAGACGGATCAGGGGGTTAAAAGGACCTTTTCAGGCCAGTTGGGGATTGCAGCTGCGGGCATTTTCCTCAGTCGCTGAAGGGTAGGGTGGTATACGGACCTGAGCGTTCCTTCAGGAAGAAGAGTGTGCTGAAGGATGCACTTCCATCTCATTTGCTGGATACCAACCAGGCTATGCAGGGAAAGCTGCAAAATATTCTACTCATCTCCAGAAATTCCTCAAGCCCTTTGCTGGCTTTCCTCTTTGGTTCTTCTGCATATCCAATCCCCTTATGCTAAACTTCGCTGCTGAATGAAAACTCTTTGCTGAGGCATTTCTTTGGCAGCTCTTCTGGACCTGACTTTATTTACCAGTCTCAGGGGTTCAAAGTTATCTATTTATTTTGACTTTGACCATGACTATTTTAACATTTTCCAGCTTGACTAAACATTATAGAGAGGCTTCTTCCTGACTGAACTCCTGACTTCCACTTTCCTAGAACATTCTCTTTGGGAAAACTTGTAATTATAATTACTTTTCCCCTTTGAGATGGAAATCTTTTGAAAAGTCTCTTGCCAGTTTTACACTTTAGGAATATCTTTCTCAAGAATTTGTGATTTATGTTTCTGAAATGTAATCACCAAAGGATAGCCCTATCTCTGTTTCCATGAAAGGGTAGATGCAGGGCCCGGACTCACAAACTGTGAGATCCTGACCTGAACTGAAGTCGGACCCTTAGCAGATTGAGCCACCCAGGTGCCCCCTCATTCTTGAGACTCTTAAGGGCTTTGTAATATTTTAAACAGATATTTGTTAAGCCACATGTATTTCTGAGCTCTTTTCAGTCAATGTAACAGCAAATAATTTATATATTTTAGACAATGGGGCAGAGATATTTTTGGTCAAAGAGGTAATTTTGGACCATCCTCTAAGGCTTTAAGCTCATGGTTCTCAAGTTCAGCTACACATTGGAAAAAAAAATATTGCTGGGTTCTATCCCTAGAAATTCTGACTTCATTGTTCTAGGTGTGATTTGATCGGTTGTAGGGATTCTACAAAACTCCTCAGTTGACTCTAATTTGTAGTCAAGGTTGTGAACCATTACCTATGCTCCCTACAGTGTTTTTTTTTTTTTTAAATTACTTACTTCTTTTCTGAATTCAATAAACAGTTATGGGGAACCTCCTTCCTGCCAGATGCTGTCCAGAATACTAAAATGAATGTGTCATGGCCTCTGCTTTTCAAGGAGGTCTCAGAAAAATGGGAGAGGCAGAATATAAACCAATAGCTGCCATGCAATGCAATAAGGACTGTGATAGTTTGTTCAGAGTTATGGAAACACAAGTGAGGCAGTAATGAAAATTCTCTGAGGGATGCGTTTGAATTCATTAGGCCAACTAAGTGTACATGGAGCGAGCTGCAGGAGAAAGGAGAGCAGATTCTACTCAAAGTTAGAAAAATCTATTCTAAACAATAGGAATAGCAGAGTGATCAAAAACCCACCATTCTCTAAATGTGCTAAAGGTCTTTCTTATCGTGCTGTTGTTGTGACAACATTGGTCTAGACTGACCAGATCTCTTGGTTACTAAGGGTTTACATCTTCACTTTCCAAATCTTCACCTTTTCTACAAAATTTTTTTCCAAATCAGTGGATCTCAATACTGGTTTACATTAAATCACACGGGATGTTTTGTCAAACAAAATAATACTGTGCTTTACCTGCAGTAACATTCTTTTATTATTGGCAGAAGGGGTGAGGTCTGGATATTATTTTTTTTAAAGCTCCCACATGATTGTCTACAGACAGACACAATGGACATTTTGCAGGACCATGGTAGTTTCTCAAGCTAAATTGTGGGAATGGTTGTACAGCTGTATAAATTCAGTAAACCTCCCTGAACTGTTCTTCAAATGGTGGGGCTTTTTGGTATGTAAATTACAAGCTATTTCAAAAACAAAACAAAATAAAATTGGACACATTTTAAGTGAAAACTCAATCACTCAAAAATTCCCTGGAGTGACCCTAATGTGCTATCTTGATTAAGAAGCACTGGCTAAAATTCTAAGAGCTCACAGACGTGGAGAATTTTCGTACAGTGATTAAAGGAGGTGCCAACTGAGAAATGAGAGGTCTTATAGGCATAGAATCTTCATCAGAAAGACTAATTGAGCACTTGACATGCCATTCTAAAAGACTGCCACTCCTAAGGATGTAGTGTGGATTACAATGCATTCCATCTGAGGTCCAAAATTGCAGTTCAACCAGGTATTTCACTTTCACAGAGCAATTTCAGAGCTTTTAATATATTGTATCTTTTAGTGCTATACTGAAATAACTTATGTATGATCTCTATTGCCCTTTTTAAATCAAAATGTCTATTTGTTTCAAAGGTCATTTTAATGGAGAACTCAGATACCTTAAGCTACAAGAATATTTTTTGATAAAGAATAATGGAATAAGGAGATATTAAAAGCATTTCTTAACTATGTACAAAGCTCAAAAAACTAAAGACCTTCAGTTCATTATGTTTATTCACCAGGATGGGGCATTTATCCAGTGACCTCTAAGACACTGTTTCTCTAGGCAGCCAAATCTGAGTTGATACAGACAAGACTGAACCCAGACCCCCCCAAATCTTTACAAATTAGCTATTCATAACTTTTTCTAATGCAATAGAATCAATGCCAATATAACATTTAAATATTTCCTGTACAGTTATAATAATTAAAGTCATTTAAACTTGGAAGGCCCTTTCCTCTCAACAATTTATGGACAGGAATAATTTTAAATAGATTGCAATGCAAATCACTAAGCACATCTGCATTGCAACACATCTAATTATGATGAACAAATTAGTCAACTTCAAGTCAGAGGATAACTGGAAAAGCAGGTTTGAACTGGGAAAATAGATATGGAAAGCTACAGACAATTTTTTTTTATTATTAAAGGGTGCCATAAATTCTGAATAATGAGTTAATAGCTTTTGATTCCTAGAACATTTGTCAGAAATTGTACTTACTGAAGCTAATGTTGTCAGTTCATGGGTAGTAAAAGTAGGGAGCCCCAGAATTTAGGGACAAGGAAAAAGTAATCATTTGAAATTAACTAGGAAGACAACCCACAATGATGGGGAATAGGAATTCCCAGGGTAACCCTCTGGAACAGAAGTATTTCTTAAATCTTGGTCAAGAGTCTATATAAAGCAACTACAAGGGTACGGTATCTAGTCAAAGAAACAAGTTTTTTCTTTAGTCAAGAGGAAAGGATGCTTTGTTTTCACCCTACCCATTCCTGGAATGAAAAAAGACTAGAGTTCATTACAATTTTAAGGAAGTATTTTAGATGTATTCCATTTTCATTCATTTAGTCTTACATTCACTAAGCATCTTTCTAATCCACGATTTGGTTAAAGAACTTGTGGGTTAAGAAAGAGTGCCCTAAGGAGAAACAATTCTTATCCCGGGACATTCTGGTTTATCAGTCTCTTGAGATGGGGGGCTTAAACAAGAGATTTATTCTCACAGATCTAAAGACTAGAAATTAAGGGGTGCCTGGGTGGCTCAGTCAGTTAAGTGTCCGACTTCAGCTCAGGTCATGATCTCGCGGTCCATGAGTGCGAGCCCCGTGTCAGGCTCTGTTCTGACAGCTCAGAGCCTGGAGCCTGTTTCAGATTCTGTGTCTCTCTCTCTCTCTCTGACCCTCCCCCCATTCATGCTCTGTCTCTCTGTCTCAAAAATAAATAAACATTAAAAAATTTAAAGACTAGAAATTAAAAATTCAAGTGTTCGCAGGGTTGGTTCATTCTAACAGCTGTTAGAGAAGGATCTGTCCAGCCCTCTCTCCTCAGCTTGGAGAACCAAGCTATCTCCCTGTGTCTCTTCACATAGCCTTCCCTCGATTTGTATCTGTGTCCAAATTTCCCCTTTTCATAAGGCATTAGTCATATTGGATTGTGATGCACCATAACAACCTCAGTTTAACTTGATTATCTCTATAGAGACCTATCTCCAAATAGTCACATTCTGAGATGGGTCTTACGACTTCAACAGATGAATTTTAAGTGGGACAATTTAACTCATAAAAGAGAAGATACATACTGGGGGGAAAGCAGCAGTCTCTGCCATAATGCCTACCTTGTGTCTGAATGATCGGCACAATCTATGTCCACCCTTGTCAGAGTCAGTTACTTATGGGAATTCACAGGATGAATCAACTCCAGTTTTCTCTGGAACTTCCTTATCTGGGCCCCTCACCAGACCCATTAGCACAGGGCATGTGTGTACATGTGTGAATGTATCTCACTTTGTTCCCAGGACTGCATACTACTTGCACTCCAAGTAACACTAGTATTGGCAAAAGATAATAGGTAATCTTTACTATGGGTGAACTACATTCTACATGCTATGCTAAACACATTGTATGCATTATTTCATTAAAAATTTTTTAAACGTGTATTTATTTTTGAAAGGGGGGGAGAGAAGAGACAGAGTGCAAGCAGGGGAGGGGCAGAGAGATGGAGACACAGAATCTGAAGCAGGCTCCAGGCTCTGAGCTGTCAGCACAGAAGCGACGCGGGGCTCGAATTCACGGACCGCGAGATAGGGCCTGAGCCGAAGTTGGACGCTTAAGCGACTGAGCCACACAGGCACCCCTGCATTATTTCATTGTAAATTCACAGACACTTTATTATGTGGGTAGTAGTTTTATTCCTATCTTCAGTCAAGGAAACTGAGGTACAGAGAATTTAAGCACTTTACGCAAAGTCATGCAGCTGTTAAGTGACAGGGATATAAATGGACTCTGACTCTAGAGCCACTGTTCCACACCGTTCCTCAAAAAGTTTCACTAACACAGTAGCTATAGCTTATGACTCTATCTCTTGGTCAGAGCCCCCAGCCTCCAGCTGGCTGAGAGGACAGATGCTTTACCCTGTCATATAGTTTGCATTTTACTTCTACATCCTCTTTCTCTTTCCAAAGCATCCAGCCCACCATAAATTCCATAGATCTTAGTTCCAAAAATATCTTTTTTTTTTGAGATTTTAAATGTTTCTTTTTTTTTCTTGTTTTAGTGAAGTGTAATTAACATTCAGTTATATTAGTCTGAGGTGTACAATACAAGGATTCAACAATTCTATGCATTACCCAAAATATCTTTTGAGTCTTTCCATTTGTATGTGGTTCCTACCACTCATCATCGAAGCCCCTAGATTTCTATAGTCTGTGCGTGCAAATTAGGTCATATCAACTTAAATGCCTACATTAGTTAGGATTAGTCTGGAGGCACCCAGGTGGCTCAGTTGGTTGAGTGTCTGACTCTTGATTTTGGCTCAGGTCATTCATGATCTCATTGTTTGTTCGTGGGATAGAGCCCCACATTAGGCTCTGTGCTGACGGTGTGGGATTCCCTCTCTCTGCCCCTACCCATCTTATGCTCTCTCTGTCTCAAAGTACATAAATAAACATCAAAAAAAAAAAAAAAAGGAATATCCTCCGAACTGATTCTCCGGCTTTCACTCTTGCACCCGAGAGCTGGTTTTCCAAAGTCTAAATGCTTTCCAGAGTATAACCATTTAAAAATGCAGACTAGTTCACATCAATTTGCTGATT
Organism: Panthera uncia; assembly: GCF_023721935.1. Classification (NCBI taxonomy): domain Eukaryota; kingdom Metazoa; phylum Chordata; class Mammalia; order Carnivora; family Felidae; genus Panthera; species Panthera uncia. The sequence goes on along the minus strand of NC_064811.1, from coordinate 38,934,635 downwards.
AAAAATCTCTGACATCATCTCCATTACGCTTCCCTTGCTTACTGCGTATGGTCTGGCTATACAGGCTTTGGTTATTATCTTTTTATTTTAATTAATTTATTTATTTTGGGAGAGAGAGAGAGAAAAAAAAAAAAGTGTGAGCAAGGGAGGGGCAGAGAAAGAGGGAGAGAGAATCCCAAGCAGACCCCTCACTATCAGCGCAAGGCCTGATGTGGGGCTTGAACTCCTGAACCATGAGATCGCGACCTGAGCCAAAGTCAGACACTTAACCAACTGAACCACCCAGGAACCCCTGTTTATTATCTTAAATAAGGCAGGTTTTCTCCTGCTTCAGGGCCTCTATGTTGTAATAGCAACTCTCATTTCCCAGATGTTTGCCTTCATGTCTCCTCCTCTTTTATGCCTGCATGTACATGCCACTTCTTGGCAACGTACTCCTTGACCAATGTAAAGTGTATTTCCACCATCCCTCTCTGTCACATCACTCTGTTTCATTTTCTTTAAGATGCTTCTCCAGGGTACCTGGGTGGCTCAGGTGGTTGACTGACGCTTGGTTTCGGCTCAGGTCATGATCCCAGGGTGGAGGGGTCGGGCCCCACATGGGGCTCTACACCAACAGCACAGAGCCTGCTTGGGATTCTCTCTCTTTCTTGAAATAAATAAATACACATTTTAAAAAAGAGAGAGAGAGATGCTTCTCCATAGCTCACATGATCTTATTTGCTTACTTGTTCAATATCTGAGGTCCCGCCATACACAACTAGAAGGTAAGTTATTGTTCACACTGCCTGCAATACCAGAGCCATTAGAGCATCTAATGCATGGTACGTGTTTAACCAATAATTGTTAGAGTGAGTGAATGAATAAATATCCCAGGGCATGGTGCACAAAATTCTTTCTTGCTCCTTCCACTTCAAAATGAAAAGATCCCAATTACAAATAACCTCTGGCAACAAATTAACTCTTCGATAAACAGCTTGAATTCCAATTTCAGGTCAGTAAGCACACCCAGTGAGGTTTATCTGAGATCTTTAGATCTTTTTTTTATATGTGTCCGAGCTGTGACCACTGACCTGCACTGCCTATACTGCACTATATAACAGCCTAGGTGGGTTTTAGATGCAGATCACATTCCCAAGGCAGAGACTCTCCAACACTATATCTAGGAGGGTAAAGAAGAGGGAGATACACCCTGCTTTCTGGAACCCACTAAACTTTGGCTAGATAACAGGGGAGAAAAGAAGGCCACTTATAAGGGAATCTAATAATGTTTTTTATGTTCCAGGCTAGACCTCATTTCAAGAACTTTACATATATGAACTTATGACTCTGTAAGTTCTGTGCTAACATAACTAATTACAGATGAAGAACCATAAACACAGGTAAGTGAACGCTACTTGCCTAATATCCCACAGACTGTAATTTGCTGAATTGGGGTTTAAATTTAAGAAGTTTAACTCCAGAGTCCCATGTGTCTAACTATCACTACAAGTAAGATTTGTAAATTTAGAACTAGAGCACAGGTAGTAAAAATGGGACTGTAAGAAACAGAAATGTTTTGAAAACCTCCTGGATTATACATATAAGAACATCCTCTTATCAAAAGGCAAATATTAAGTACTCTGACTGAATTTTGGGCCCTGTTCTCTGTGCCTCTTTCCCTTATTTATTAATCTGTTATATGGCCTTGGGAAGTCATATCACCTCAGAATGCCTTTCTTTCCTCTTTAGGGCCAGTGAAACACACAGACAGCCCAGTGACTTTGCAACTAACCATGACCTTGGACAAAGTTGATACTTCACCAAATTTGTTTTTCCTCACCTTGGAAAGTTGGGGTAACTCCCACAACACAATGTTATAGGGAAGATTAATGAGATAAAATATAGAAACTGGCATATAGTAGATGCTTAATAAATATTGTTACCCCAACTTTTACCATATACAAAATCTAGCCTTTTCTTAGAAAACAGTCTCTACCCTCAGTAGACTTACTAAACACGCACAGATTAGGTAGGAGATTTCCAGACTCCTTGTTCATTAACTGTTAGTTGAGGGGCTCTTCTGCACAAAGTCGAAGTGTCTTAAGATAATTATGTTTCAGTTGGGGCAATGATTGTTGTACATAACTATGTATATTAAGAACTGGAAAGCGCTAAATATTTTAAGTGAGGGAGAGTCATGAAAATTTAGAGGAGGAGGAAATTGCTTTCACCTCCAAGAGATGGGGCACAGAGTACAGAAAGGGCATCCCAGCTAAACATCGAAGGGTGTCACTAATATGTAGTTTTTCTTTGCATAGCCCAGAATAAAATAATTACTTTCTCCTCTGTGGTATGCTTCATCACTTTCCACTACTTTTATTATTAAATTTATATTAGACTGTCATTTCTGTTTCTGTCTCCCACTTACTGTGTACTTCTAGTTACCAGGAACTGTCTTATCCCTCGAAATTCTCCAGCATCTGATTAAAGTAACAGCTATAGTGAGAGAAATCACAGAAAATGTTTTTTGGTTAGTTCGACGTTAACCGTGTGGCTGTAGGGTCTGACGTTGCTTAACTTTAGGCTGTGCCTCCTAGCTCTGGTGACTTTTACGGTTGCTGTAAAACACGGAATGCCCAGTTGACTTTGACTTACAGATAAACGGGGAATAATTTTTGGTATAAGTACGCCCCATGCAATATTTAGAGCAGACTTAAAAGAACACGTTGTTCTTATCTGAAATTCCAGATTTAACCAGGCACTCTATTTTTATTTGCTAAATCTGACTATCCTAGTGACTGATCTTATTTGTTATTTGGAAATGGGGATGAAAATAGTACCGGATAATCTATATAAAGTATCTTGCACACAGGTAAACCCTAACTTAACCTTCCAATTAGAATACTTTAGTAAAAAGAGACACATGCCAAGCCTCCGGGACAATGGCCCTGAGCTCAAAACAGGGTTACTCTTATTAGACGGCTTTCTAAGGAGTGCAGAGAAAGTTCGACAGAACTCTGAACAAAGGTGCAACGTGCTTGCGAGATTTGCAAATTTGCTTTCAATATAATAAGTGTGTTTAGCAAACTTACTCCAGGCGGAAAAGGGATTTTCCTTAGTTACAGGGAAAGCGCCGGCTGTGTCTCTGCGCACGCGCACGAGAGCCCCTGCGTCTCCACGCTCGGCCCCCGCCCACCCGAGAGAGTCACGTGGCTGAGCCGTCGCTCATGAGGCGCGACCGGGCCTTGTCATGTGACCTAGGTTTCTACTTGGTACTGGGATGGAGCCGGAAGAGGGGACGCCCTTGTGGCAGCTGCAGAAGCTTCCAGCCGAGCTGGGCCCGCAGGTGAGGAGAGCGCGGGCGGCGTGGCAGGCGGGGCCCCGGGACGCCCCGGCGTGCAGGTCTGGCCCGGTCTGATCGAGACGCGCTGGCTGGGCTCGCCCGGGCTGCCCAGGGCTGGGACGGGGAAGGGGCGTCAAGTCGGGTGCACGGCCCCCTGCTGCCCCTGGAGAGCTGAGAAGGCCAACGCTTTGGGCGCCACCTCCACGCCCCCGCTTGAAGCTGCCCCTCGAGGGGCTTTGCGAGCTGACTCCTCGGCTTTGCTCGCACCTGGGTGGGAGTGGCCCGTCAGCTCCCCGGCGCGGCCCAGGACCCGCTGACTCTGGGCTGGGGAGCGGAGTCCCCACTGTAGTATTTGAAAAACTTACAACGTGGAGCCGGTGGTGTGCAGCATCTCATTTCATTCATTCGTACACCACGCACGCCGGAATGCTGCCTGTGCACCAGGCACAGTGCTAGGTGCCGGGGATGGGCTGGGGACATGGGGACGTAGAGAAGCACACCCTGCCCCCTGGAGGGCTGCACAAAACAAATTGGTAAGTGCTCCCAATAACTGGGCAACTTACTTTCGGTAGGGTGGTCCAAGGTGGCCTTTCTCTCAGGAGGTGACATATACAGTGAAACCTTGGGCCTGAGAAGTAACCTGGCTGTAAGGGATCTGGCAAGAGCCTCGTTCGTTTGTTCCGCCAGCTTTTCACTTAAGTGGGCCTTGTGCTGAGTGCCCAAATGGGATAAGGTAAAACGGCGAGTGAGATACAGCCCGTACTCTGCTGGAGCTTGTATCTAATAAGGAAACCAAACTGAATTATCCAGTAACCAGCTTGTGGGACAGGTAGCAACCCAGATTTGAAGGGGCAAGGAGAGGCGTTCCGGAAAAGGAACGTCTCAATTTCTAGGTTGAGTTCCAGAGGACGAGTCGGACTAGACAGGCTAGAAGGGAGAGAATACTTTAGGCAGAGGAATAGCAGCTACAAGGCTAGAAAAAGGAAACCAGCCTCTGCGGGCTTTGAGGACCTGTTCTAATTCTTGGAGGCTGAAATTCAGAGTGAGAAGCAGGGCAGGGAGACTAAGGCTAGGCAGGCGAGTAGAAAGTCAGGTGGCTCGAGTCTGTATGCCACGCTTGTTATTTAGCCTTAATACCAAAGGCATTGGCAGTTTTGAGTGTGAAAAATGAAATGTGGAGGCAGTAATTGCATTTATGTAATTACTGTGAGCTGTGAAAGGAAGAGAAAACCCAGTGGTTGCTGTAAGAGGAAAATCTGACTGAGAAGTGAGACTTTCCCCCTTGAACTTTCAAGCAGAAAAACTTAGACCTGAAGGAAATTTGCCCATCCCTGAAAGAAAGCAATATATGCAGAATTGAGCTGCAGCATCTGGGAGCGGAGGTTGTTTGTCCTCAGAAGTCAACCAATTAAGGGGTGCCTGGGTGGCTCAGTCGGTTGAGCGGCCGACTTTGGCTGAGGTCATGATCTCGCGGTCCGTGAGTTCGAGCCCTGTGTCGGGCTCTGTGCTGACAGCTCGGAGCCTGGAGCCTGTTTCAGATTCTGTGTCTCCTTCTCTCTCTGACCCTCCCCCATTCATGCTCTGTCTCTCTCTGTCCCAAAAATAAATAAACTTAAAAAAAAAATTTAAAAAAAAAGAAGTCAACCAATTAATACATTGTATTGTAATCAATATATAAGTATGTTTATTTCCATCTCCTCTGTCGCCCAACAATTCGGGCACTTACACAACTTCTTGACCAGTTGGCTTGACTCTGGTCTCTCTTATTCTGAACTCCTTCAGGGTAGATAACTTTCTTTTACATTCCCAGTTCTTCAGATTTGTGTTCTGGCTCAAGGTGGGTTCTTGATCAGTGTCTGCTGAGGGAAGGAATTAATGCATACTGAACTCTGCTTAATCATGGGGGGGCAGTTGTCTGGATTCCAAGCTTCGATGGACTGGCCTTAAGTGTAAATGATTGGCAATTCGGAGTAAGTCCCTATTGTGTTCCATTTATAATGGGTCACGGGTGGGAGTGGGGGTTTACCCTACGTAGTGTGAAAGAGGCGTGTGGGGTAGGCAGCCTTAAAAGCCCCTCATTTAAGACTTCTTTTTTCCTCTGTTCCATTTGCAATGGGGAAAGTGGGGGGGGGGGGGGGGGGGGGGGAAGGGAACAAACTTACTTAATTCTTATCAGGATCAGGAAAAACCATCTTAACTCTCCTGTGATTTTACAAGTGAGGAAACCAAAATGTCAGCAGAGAGAGTTGGAGTACCGTGCCCAAGGTTGTCAAACTAGTAAGTGGCAAAGGTGAAACATATGTTCAGATCTGTTGGTTGTGAGTCTTTGTATTAGCTTCCTGCTCCTATCGTCCTTCTACCTGCTTCTTAGTAAGGCCCATAACCTTTCTCATCATGTAGGTTGATGATGCCCAGATCCCTGCATCCAGCAAAGAATCTCTTCCTTGGGTGTCAGGCTCCTGCTTAGACACACCCCAGGTACCTCAAATTCAGTGTGTCCTTGGCTGAACTCCTTGTCTTTCCCCCTGGAACTATTCTTCCTGTGATTATAGCCTCATTTTTGGTTTGGAGCACCACTGTTTACCCAGTCACTCAGCCTAAAATTCTGAGTATCATCCTTGGTCCTTCCTCCTTTTCAGTCTCTTTTACCTAGTACTGCCCCCATTTTGAGTGTCCTCAACTATTTAGCTGTCTGCTCTTCCCTCCCCCCATCTAATTTCTTCCTGGTAAAGAGAAGGCAAGGGGCCTTTGGTCTCACCATCTCTCTTTTCCTTTTCTCTCCTTGCATCTCCCAACTTGTTGGGAAATTTATGGAAACATAATGCAAATATGTGAACAGGTTGCTTCCCTGTTGAGACAATTAAAGTCTGGACCCTGTATACAAGGCCCTTTATGATTTGGCCTCCACTCACCTCTCCAGCCTTGTATCCTTTTTTCAAATTGAACATGTGATTGTTCACTTTATTCTATTATGCATATGCAGTTGCTGGTGACTAGAAATGCCCTTCTCTCCCCTTAAATGGCCAAGTACTACAACAACATAATGTGGGTAGGTGATATCCTCATTTTATTCTTTTAAAAGCAGCCCTTTCTCTTCTTCTCTGTGCTTCTTTGTACTTTCTATAAATTTATAATATAGTTCCTCTCATTCTAAATTGCATTTATGTATTTATGTTTGTCTTTCTCTAATGGACTAAAGCTCTGATATGGTAGCACCTTAATCTTGTTTATCCTCAGTTTTTTCATTTGTAAAACGGGGATAATAACAAGACTTACCCCCTGTATAGGGTTGTAGTGAGGATGAACGCAATGCTTGGTACTCAGGGCTCCATGTGTGGTATCCATTACAGTTATATTTGCTTTGTATTTCCATTAACTTGTTTAACAAATGGAGTGAAGTGCTCATTACCTGTTTTGTACATGTAAATACAAAACATGAATGAATGAATGACTAAAAACATTTATATTCCAAAAGATAGTACTTTATCAGTTTGAGCTCTGTGTTTTGCTTTAGCGTGGGGGCAGTTTGGGATAACATGGGATATATGTAGAGAATTTGGAATGAATTTCAAATTGAGACTGTTGGTGGATGTATGGTAAATAAAAGGTCTGTTCATAGAGGGCATTAGCCATCATTTGGAAGTGGAGTTACCAGTTGCTCATTTCTGTTCTGATATGTGTGGTGTTACAAGGGGAAGAGTTACTGCTTAAAATGGACTATGGTCCAGGGGAAAAGATTTGGAAGACTTGTTGTTTAAAATAATTTTCCAGATTATTTGGGTTCAGATACTCTTTTAACAAGACACAAATATCCCCTGGGAAAGAAAGCCATGTTAATCATTTATCTCGAATAGTGCTGACATAGTAGGCAATCAGTTAATGTATGTTAAAGACGTGGAACGTAATACCGGTAGTGGTGGGGGTGGTGGTAGTAATAGTGATAATAACAATAATCAGAAGAATGGTAACAATGGCTAGCAGTGTGTAAGTGTTTTATACAGGCTAGGAATGTGCCAAGTAATTTGCATGTACTCCTTACAACAGCATAATGTAGCTACGTGATCTCCTCATTTTACACACGGAACAGGCACAGAACATCGAAATGACTTGATAAGACTAGTTAAGTAGTGGAACTAGGATTGAAACTAGACAGTTTTATTCAAAAATTCAGTCTTAGTCACTATGTTCAGTTATATATATGTTAGGATTTCTATTGCTGATACTAAGGTGGGGTACAGGGAGAGGAATGTAAAAAAAGAAGATAAAGGCACTGATGACTTTCTTGGAGTGGACCAAAACAAGTGAGTGTGAATGCTGTGAAAATGGAGGCAAGGGGAAATGAAATTTATAGATCTACAGTAAAAAACTTTGATCTAAAAGTCATACTCTATTATTATTATTATTATTATTATTATTGGTATAAATACAATGTCTAAGGAATCCCAAGGTGAAACTTTTATATTCACCATCATCCTTTCAGGATTATTGGAGAAACAACAATGTGTCTATGAAATTATTTCAGCTTCTGAAGGTGGACAGAATTTTAGAAAGTCTGGGATTTTTATTGGAGCTTTAATTTTTAATAAGAGTAATGTTAAAAATAGTTACATTTCAATCTTCAGCTGCTCTTGCGGGTAACATGAGCTGCTGCCAACAGCATTTGTTTCCTACAAGGAAGATAAGTCTGTTTTGTAAGTTTACTTATAATTCACTTACTTTCTTTTCTCTCTAGCTGCTTCATAAAATAATTGATGGCATTTGTGGCCGAGCTTATCCTCTCTACCAGGATTATCACAGTGTTTGGGATTCGACAGAATGGAAGAATGTTCTAGAAGATATTACCAAATTTTTCAAAGCTGTAGTTGGTAAAAATTTACCTGATGAAGAGGTAACTTCACTCCAAATTTCTATATCTCATAATAAATAATAAGTAGTGTTAACGTTTTTCTCAAGTTGGTTTTAGGGCACTATATCATACAGGAGCCATCATCAGTAAGTATATGTTATATTAACAAAAACATCATAATTTTGAGTAGGCAAATCTGATTGTGGAAGTTCTGGTTCTCTTGTTTTGGTTGTTTATGTTTTTAGAATTGTGATACATTTAAATCATGTAGAAGAAAACCAGAAGTTAGGTAACTGACACCTACATTCGCATTATCACAATTAAACAGTTGTTAACATTTTACTTTATGTATTACAGGTTTGTGTGTTTTAGAAACAAGGTATTATAAATATACCCAAATACCACCTGGCATGCCACCCTTCCCCAAGAGATTACAACTTGTTGGTATACCTGTTTTGTATTCCATGTTGTAGGAATGTTTATGTCTTTAAGCAGTGTATACAATTATTTGAGCTGTTTGAATGTGTAACTTGTAAATGATAACATATGTATCCATTTGTAATTTTTTTATGGGATATTGTTTTAGACTTGTCAGTATTGGTAAATGTAGATATGGTTCTTATATTTTAATTTCTTACAGTATTTGATGATAGGATTAGCAGGACTTCTTTTTCTGGCCTCCTGATGAACCATTAGATCCTTGCCTCTTTCATTATTATGTATAGTGCTTCCACTGATATCCTGTGTGTGTCTCCTTATACACATACTGTTAACCCAAGGGATACAGGAGTGCTGATGCATAAGGGCACTTGTACCCCAATGTTTATAGCAGCACTTTCAACAATAGCCAAATTATGGAAAGAGCCTAAATGTCCATCAACTGACGAATGGATAAAGAAGATGTGGTTTATATATACAATGGAATACTACTTGGCAAAGAGAAAGAATGAAATCTGGCCACTTGTAGCAATGTGGATGGAACTGGAGAGAGTTATGCTAAGTGAAATAAGTCAGGCAGAGAAAGACAGATACCATGTTTTCACTCACATGTGGATTCTGAGAAACTCAATGGAAGATCAGGGGGGAGGGGAAGGGGGAAAAAAAAGTTACAGAGAGGGAAGGAGTCAAACCATAAGAGACTCTTAAATACTGAGGGTTGATGGGGGGTGGGGGAGAGGGGAAAGTGGGTGATGGGCATTGAAGAGGGCACCTGTTGGGATGAGCACTGGGTGTTATATGGAAACCAATTTGACAATAAATTTCATATTTAAAAAAAAATGTAAAAAAAAATAGCATATTGGCCACCTTTTCTAGGATAGATATCTTGAAGTGAAATTAATGGGGTGTCCTTCCATTGAATGGCTTTTGTACCTTGGTAAAAAGTTATTTTGGCATGTTTGTGTAGGTTGCTCGCTTTTAAAAAATGTAGTTTATGTATATTCATTTTGATTTGGATGAGATATTCTGGGTGGGAGTTCTTTGTTAGAGCTATGTATTTTAAACATCTTCTTCCATTATGTGGCTTGCCTTTTCACTCTTAATGGTGTCTTTTTGTCAACAGAAGTTCTGAATTTTAATCAAGTCCAGTTTTGTCAACATTTCTTTTGATTGTTAGTGCTATTAAAGTCCTGTTTAACAAATACTTGTGCCAAGTCATGAAGATTTTTTTGTTAGTTTTCTTGTAGAAGTTCTCACATTTATGTTACTGGTGCATTTTGAATTAATATTTGTGTGTGGGTTAAGGGTCGAGTTCGCATTTTTTCATATCAATAGCCAATTGACCCAGTACCATTTATTGAAATGACCATCCTTGCCCCATAGAGTTTCTGTGCAGCCTTTGTTGTAAATCAGGTAGCTGTATATGTGTTGGTCTGTATCTGGACACTTTATTCTACTCCATTAGTCTAGTCTATATTTCCCAATACTACACTGTCTTAATTACTGTAGAATTAAAGCTATGTTACATAGTCTTGATAGTAGAAGACTTTCAATTTCATGCTTCTTCAAGATTGCTTTGGCTCTTCTAGGTCCTCTGTATTTTCATGTACATTTTAAAGTCAGTTTGTCAATTTCAACAACAACAAAAAAAACCCTGGGATTTTGATGAATATTAGTCAACTTGGGCTGCCATAACAAAATACCATAGACTGAGTAACTTAAACAACAAGAATTTATTTCTCACAATTCTAGAGTCTGGTAAGTTAGTCCAAAGTAAAGGTGCTGGCTGATTTGATTCCCTGTCAAGAACCCTTTTCCTGGCTGCAGACTGCCTTCTTGCTGTGTTTCTCATATAGCAAAGGGAGAGGGAAGCATTCTTTCTTATGTTTCTTTTTATAAGGGCACTAACCCCATCATGAAGGCCCTACCCTTATGACCTATTAAACCTAATTACCTCTCCGAAGGCCCCATCTTTGAATATCATCACAGTGAAGGTTTGAATTTCAACATAAGAATTTTGAAGTGACATCATTCGGTTTGCAGCATGGAGATTGCACTGAATCTCTAAAATCATTTGGGAAAGAATTTATGTCTTAATATTAATCTTCCCAATCCACGAACATGGAATAACATTCCATTTATTTGGAGTACTTCAATTTCTCTATTATTTTGCAGTTTTCAGTATAGAGATCTTGCAAATATTTTTTTAGATTTATTTTTAAGTAATTGATACTTTTGGTGTTAATTTTGTTCTCCACTTGTTTATTGCTGGTATATAGAAGCAATTTTTATATCTTTACCCCATATCCAACAATTTAAAAAAATTTAATGGCTTATAAAACATTTTTCTGGATTTATTTCTTTTGTGTGTACAATCCTTTTCTTTTTAGATTTTAATACCCATTTTTTTTCTTACCTTATTGCAGTGCCTAACACCTTTAAGACAGTGTTGAAACAAAAAGCAGTGTCTTATTCCTGATCTTAGGGATTCACAATTTTATCATTTATTGTGTTAGCTGTGTGGTTTTATAGATGTATACTATAAGATTAAAGAAGTTTCGGGGCGCCTGGGTGGCTCAGTCGGTTAAGCGGCTGACTTCGGCTCAGGTCACGATCTCGCGGTCTGTGAGTTCGAGCCCCGCATCGGGCTCTGTGCTGACAGCTCAGAGCCTGGAGCCTGTTTCAGATTCTGTGTCTCCCTCTCTCTGACCCTCCCCCGTTCATGCTCTGTCTCTCTCTGTCTCAAAAATAAATAAACGTTAAAAAAAAATTAAAAAAAAAAAAAAAAAAGAAGTTTCCTACAGTTCCTACTTTGCTGAGAATTGTTATCATTAATGGGTATTGAATTTTATTTAATTTTTTTTCCTAAATTTGTTATTTTTTTCTTCTTTATTTTGCTGATGTGGTGTCTTTCATTGGATATTTAAATGCTAGATTAACCTTGCATTGCCAAAATAAACACCACTTGGTCATCACGTATTATGTTTTTATGTATTTCTTGATTTGATTTGCCAATATCTTATTTAGGACTTTTGAATCTGTTTTTGAGTGATATTGGCCCATAGTTTTTCTCTTTGTAATGTCCTTGTCAGGGTGTCAAGTTTTATTCTGGTCTAATAAAATGAATTAGGAAGTATTTTTTCTCTTTTCTTATTCTCTGAAAGAGTTTATGCAAGATTGACTTTCTATCTTCCTTAGTACTGTGTTACTATGTTGTATAATTTTCAAGTATTTGGAGATTTTTTGTAATCAGTTATGATTTAATTATACCATGGTAAAAAATATATATATAATTTGATTGCAGTCCTTTGAAATCTGTTGTGATTTGCTACATGTCTTGTCTTATGGTTCCTTTTGGTGAATGTTCCACATATATTTGAAAATAGTATGTTCTGTAGTTGTTGAGTAATGTTCTGCGTGTCAATTAGGTTAAAGAAGATAGTATTTTTTTGATTCTAATCTTTATGATTGTTTTGTGTGTTTTCCTGTCAGTTACTGGGAGATGTGTTAACATTCTAATTATAAATCTAATAAATCTAATTAGACTTACCGATTTCTCTTTTTAGTTCTGCCAAGTTTTGCTACTTTATATATTTTGAAGCTCTTTTATTGGGTGCACACAAATTTATGATTGTTCTTTCTGTTGAATGGTCCTTTTGCCATTCTTTATTTCTTGTAATACTTCTTAAAGGCTACATTGTCTGATATTAATCTAGCTATGCCAGCGTTTGTGGTCTTTGCTTTCATGCTACTTCATCAGTCAGCCCTTTACCTTTTTGTTTTGCAAAAATCTCGTTTGTCAGTTACACATTCTCATCTTATTCTAGGTACAGAAGTCTTTTTTTTTTTTTTTTTTTCTTTTACTATCATTTTAAAGGGATTGTGAAAGGGGAGTGGAGCTATATGTTTACATTTTAAACAGAAAGGCCCTTTCACTTACTTTCTGTTTATTTTCATAGATATTTCAGCAGTTGAATCAGTTGAATTCATTTCATCAAGAAGCTATCATGAAATGCTTGAAAAGTAGGAAAGAGGAAATCAAGAAGGCTCTGTTAGAAGAAATAGTTGATATTTCTTCTGCACAGCTACAGGATTTTGACTGGCAGTTGAAGGTGAGAATCTGTTTATAGGCATGTATTTTTTTATCTCATTTTTTGAATGGAAAGAAATATTTATTCTTTTTCATAATATATATCTAAAATTTCTGTTATTTTAAGAATACAGTGTCAAAAATTACATTTTTTTACATTATTTATGCATAAGTACAGTACAGACATCCAAAAATATGTAATAAAATTACATTGATAATAAATTTAACTAGAGCTGTGAATCATTAAATATCTTAAATAGTGGAGTAGTATGTATTCAACGTATATTTTTGGCTAGAACTTTCTAGCCTTTATTATAGTCTTCCTGAGATTGGTAAATGTGATTCTGTCTCCAGAGGAAAATCTATGTATTATTAAAAGTTAACTTTAATGAACATTTTGAAAAAGAGACTCATGATCAGTAGGATTCATAAAAATTTCAGACTAACTTTCCATGCTGTATAGGATACGTAGACCTCAATGAGGAGGTTGTGTTGAAACACGTTGTGTTGAAACATACTGCGTTTCCTCATTTCAGCATGATCCTGGATAAAGTGTCTCATACTGTCTTTGTGGATAAAGTGGAGAAAAATGTGGAACAATTACATAGTTACTTGGGTCATAGCTGGATAAACAACCAAAGCCAGATGTATTTGTGTTATCCAGGGAGGAGGTCTCTGTGATTCTGGTTTTGGCCCAGTCTTTTATGAATATTATGCTTATCAAATCTAAGATACATTATATTAATATAATACAAAGTTTAAAATTATTTTGTAGCAAATTACAGCGATGGGCCAAATGAAGCACAATAAATTAAGCAGAGATAACCTAGATAGAGGATTTTTATATAAATAAAACCAACTTAATATAAAAGATATGAGAGGTAGACCAAAAGTAATATGTATGAGAATATTTAGTTGTTTTGATTTACCAAATGTGGCTTGAGTCAGCAGTATGATGATTCAGTCTTATGTTTTGTTGATAGAAATGCAGTGTTTCAAGCAGTGGGTAGTTCTAATTCTGTTTTTATTCATTTCACTTTTTAGTTAATTTAGTTATTAATGCTTTTAGTTCTGGTTGCCAAATTTAAGAGATACTTAAACAAATTAGTGCCAAACCAGAAAAGAATGAACAGGAACTTAAAATCATGAAGGTTTTTTCAAACATTTGGGGAAAGGAGAAAACTTCGTAGAAAAATGATAGTTCTCTTTAGAGGACTAAAAATCATCTCTATGGATGAGGGACTTGATATACGCTCTGTGGCTACAGTGGCTAAGACAAGGGTTAAGGTTTAAGGTACATAGTTTGAAATAAGATGAGTTCACATTCAACCTAAGGAAAATGTTTTAACACCTATCAGTATCTGAAGATTATTTTAACCTCTTCTTGAGGTAGCACGTTCATCATTGGTGGTATTCAAGCATAGACTGAGAAACCACTTATTGGACACACTGAAGAAGACAATTATCTATAATGTAGACCATCTTTGATACTTCTAAATTAAAAAAAATTTTTTTTTAACGTTTATTTATTACTGAGAGACAGAGAGACACAGAGTGTGAGCAGGGGAGGGGTAGAGAGAGGGGGAGACACAGAATCTGAAGTAGGATCCAGGCTCTGAGCTGTCAGCACAGAGCCCGACGTGGGGTCGAACTCACGAACTGTGAGATCATGACCTGAGCTGAAGTCGGTCGCCTAACCGACTGAGCCACCCAGGCGCCTCATCTTTGATACTTCTAAATCTCAGATATAATGAGCCCTGGTTTTTGAAGAGAAAACGGAGGAGGTATGTGAGGATTCAATTCTACAGTGTGTGCATGCCGAGGGTGGACTTAGAGGTTGTTCGTTAGGGAAGTAGTTCCTTACCATTCATTGCATAAGTAAATTTTTGCAAGTAGTAGCACTTCAAAGATTCACTTATTGTGGGGTTTTCTAGTGCAGATTCCAGGAAAATTTGATTTTTCCTTTGCCATCTGCCAATGAAGCCATGGCACTTGTTTCAAAAAGTATTAGTATCATAAATATTTGGTTCTTCTGTTTCTTCTAGGATTCTCTGTAGACAGAAAATAAGAAGTAGGGAAAATGAGTGTTTTTGCTGAGTGACTAATTGAAAGTGGTATCTTGATAATGTGTTTAACAATAATTTGGTAGAGAATTGGCTGATTGTGAATCAAGCGTCTTAATTTCACAGGCTTTTACCAGTGTTTTTGGTTGTATCCTTGTACATGGGCTTTCATCCTCTTGGTTTCTTCACACGTCTTTAAGAATTCTCAGTTTCTTGGGGCGCCTGGGTGGCTTGGTCGGTTAAGCGTCTGACTTCGGCTCAGGTCATAATCTCATGGTCCGTGAGTTCGAGCCCCGTGTCGGGCTCTGTGCTGACCGCTCAGAGCCTGCAGCCTGTTTCAGATTCTGTGTCTCCCTCTCTCTCTGCCCCTCCCCTGTTCATGCTCTGTCTCTCTCTATCTCAAAAATAAATAAACATTAAAAAAAAAATTAAAAAAAAAAAAAAGAATTCTCAGTTTCTTGATGCATTGGACCCATTCATTCCTTCCCGGCCATAACTCTGCGCTGGATTGCTGCTTATGCTACAAAATTCGGACTGGTTGTCCTTTTTTCCCAGTCCGCATCCTCTCTATTCATCCTCCTTTCTCTTTCTGTTCTTCATGTATGTGTTGGTTTGGCGGGGGTTTCTTTGTTTCTTCCTCCTTTTCCTGTATTTGATAGCAAACAGGAGTGTTCTTGTATTGTTAATAAGCTCTGATGTATATTTAATATATTCTTTTTTTTACTACTTATTAATTACTATTTTCCTCATTTTAAACAGCTTGCACTGTCTAGTGACAAGATTGCTACGTTACAAATGCCACTTTTAAACCTTACTCTAGACGTAAAAGAAAATGGTGAAGTCAAACCATATTCTGTCGAAATGAGTAAAGAAGAGCTGCAGAATCTAATAAATTCCTTGGAAGCAGCTAATAAGGTATTTGTTTTAATTGTGCTGTGTGGTTTAAAATGTTTAAGTGTTGACTGATAGATACCCTTAGAGCAATAGAAGAAAAACTCATAATTGACTTTTAATATTTCTTTTGTTTCTGATCTTTTATGTCAAGCACAGAAAATACCTTGTTGATCTGTTCTGCATCTCTAGTTTTAGACATTAAACAAATTACAACTTGTAATTTTGACTGCTTAGTTTTGAGCCTAACTTATCAAGTAGTCATTTTTGATAGAATAGTAGTGCTATTCTCACAGCTAGATTTTTTTTGCCGTGCTCAGTAATGATAAAAATAAATTTTTACCTTGGGGCTGTGATTCTAAAGAGTTTTTATGATTTTAAATAGCTGTGATCCTAAAGAAAAGAGTGTCTTATTTAACTGGACAAATAAAATTGCTTTTATAATCCTCTAAGAGACAAAATATGGCTTGTAGTTATTATGACAAAATCAGGTAGGGATAAGGTATGACTAATGAATGAGTAAAAATTTTGCATTTACAAAGGGTTGGCTAAATTACAGGAACAATTCCCAGTGTTTATTTAATGAGAAAAATACTTAAACAGTACAAACTGCTGCTGTCAGAAAATGTCTTTGTATATGTATGTTCCTTTCATTATTGCTCAGCTTTTTCTGTGTGATCTGAAATCCATGATTAATGTCAGATACTCTAACCACCTTTTCTTGCCACTGACTAGCCTTCTTAGCCTTACCTCTTTTAAACTCTGCTATCCTCAGTTTTCCTCTATACTCTGCAGATGCCGATTTTAGTGCCATGGTGACTGGTCCACATGCCCAGTAACCACACTGGCAGCCTGGCTTGCTTTCGTATGGGGCTGTCTGAAAGGGTGTGTGGTGCAGCCCAATGTAAATGTTAATTGATTCAGAGCCATGAATCCTGGCAGGCGTGCACCGTCTGCTCCTGTGCATTGTGCTTGCTTGTTATCAGTTCTCCAGGCCCTTCTTCAGAGATTTCAAAGCATTTCATTAAGCAGAGATTGGCATCATTTTGGAATAACCTGATTTTTCCCCCCCTGACTTTGTGTTTTAAGGTGGTCCTGCAGTTGAAATAACTGGAAATGATGAATACCAACACTATCAGATTTCACTGCTACACCTGATAACAGCCGAGTGAATACTGTGTGTTCAGAAAACCTGCAATATACGGACTCTTACGCTGTGCTGAGAAAGCAACAGTGTTGAGATTGCAAAGATAAAAATTTATCAGCTTCCCTAAAGAACAGGAAATGACATGGTTGACTGGAAATGCATAAAAATGATAGATGAAAAAGCTATAATAGCAGTTTATATTTTCGTAATGGCTGTTTTGCCCCATTTATTAAATATTTGAGAAATCTTTATAGATATACAGTTTTATTGAAAGTTGAAAATAGGTTCTAAAGTAATGTAAACATACAAAGCACAAATATACTTGAATGTTGCTTAAAGGAATATATGAATAGCAAGGATGTGTATTATGGATATATATGATTAATTTGTAATATTTTAAAAAATAACTTTTAAAGAATGTATAAGCTGCATATATAACTCAGGAGATTCCATATCTTTCTTATATTTCAAAGGAAAGATTATAAAATGTAAATTTCTTAGAGAAAGAAGCTCTTCAGACATGAACAAGAAAAAGTAATTAAAATTGTGTGAACAGTTTTGAGTTTATGAATTATTAAAATATTACTAGAATAGGAAAAAATGAAAATAACACTGTTACTTCTGCATTTCTGTGTCTGATTGGGAGGGTGTGCTGTGATAAAGAGAGTAGATGTCATTGTATAGTGTGTATATAACTATTCAAATATTAGCTAATATTAAATATAAGTCCATTTTTGTTATAAACCCTTAATATTGAAGTTAATAGTTTTCACTGGAAAACAAGCCATTTTTAATTTCAGTTAACTTTAAAAACAAGCATTCTGGGGGCGCCTGGATAGCTCAGTCAGTTAATCATCCAACTGTTTATTTCAGCTCAGGTCATGATCTCAGTCTGTGGGATGGAGCCCCCTGCGTTGGGCTCCATGCTGGCAGTGCGGAGCCTGCTTGGGATTCTCTCTTTCCCTTTCTCTCTGCCCCTACCTCACTCTTGCGCGCATGCGCTCTCTCTCTCAAAATAAATATTAAAAAACAACACAAGTGTTCCAAACAAATAAAATGACATTTCATTTTTACATATGGCTTTATTTCAAAACACTGTCTACATAAAGCAGTGGCCCATAATTGATCAGAACCTGCTATCTGCAAGCTTTGTAGCTCATCAGAGCAGTTATCTCATCATACAGATGAAGATAGGCTTAGAGAGGTTAAAAGAACATCTGTGTGTGACCTAGGCAGCGCTACTCAAAATGTGTCCCTAAACTAATGCCAGTCTGTGGACTATTTGTTACAGGTCAGTGATTACATGAGGAGCTTAAGCTAGAGCGTTCATCAGCATATTGCTTTTTTCATTGAGAAACGTTAATTTTGGAAAAAAATCAGCTGAACTAAACAGTGTGCTTGGGAGGTAGGTGACTTCCTTCCTGTGCAAGTTCCTTGTGTCGTTAAGGACCAGAGGCAGTTTGCAGGCTAGCACTTTAAATAGTACAGATGGTCCCTGATATACGATCATTTGACTTAAGATTTTTCGACTTGACTGTGGTGCGAAAGCAATATGCATTTGGTAGAAATCATACTTTGATTTTTTTTTTTCATTTTGAATTTTGATTTTTTCCTGGCCTAGTAATATCCAGGACACCATTCTTTCCTGACGTTGGGCAGTGGCTGTGCTGCAGCTACCAGGGAACCATGCAGTCATGAGAATAAACAACCGATACACTGACAGCCATCCTGTACCCATATAATCATTGTTTTTCACTTTGAGTACAGTATTCAGTAAATGGCATGAGGTGTTCAACACTTTATTAAAGAATAGGCTTTGTGTTAAGATGATTTTGCCTAACTGTAGGCTAGCATAAGTGTTCTGAGCACACTGAAGGTAGGCTAGGCTAAGTTATGATGTTTGCTAGGTGAGGTGTATTAAATGCATTTTTGACTTACGGTATTTCCAGTTTATGGTGGGTTTTTTGGGATGTAAGCCCATCATCAGTTGAGGAAGATGTGTACTTATCTAAGGGCCTTCTGAATTTCAGCCCTCCATGCAGTATTTCCATTGAGAAGCAGAAAATCTTGCTCTACTTATTCCTCTCACTACCTTATTTATCACTCCATTAGTATGTTTAACTACCTTATTGAGATCTGACTGATATACTATAAACTCATTTATTTAAAGTGTACAGTCAGGTAAATTTTGACATACATACACCATGAAAGAATCACCTCTATCAAGATTGTGAACATGGCAATCCTGAAAGTTTCCTCCTATTCCTTTGTAATCCCTACTCTTCCACTCCCCCACCCCCGCCGCAACCTCTGATCTGCTTCCTGCCACTTGTAGAGTACTTCACACTTTCAAGAGTTTAATATCAGTGGAATCATATAGTATGTACCTTTTCTTTTAATCTGGCTTCCTTCAGTATTGGGTTCATCCATGTTGTTGCATATATCAATAGTTCATTTCTTTGTATTGTTGAGAAGTAGTCAGTTGTAGAGTTTTACCATATGTTTTTATTCACGTGTTAAAGGATATTTTGGTTGTTTAAAACTTTATGTATATTACATAACACAGAATCCTGTGAACATTCTTATGTATACCTTGGTATGGATATATGCTTCCTTTAGAGTGAATACTTAGAGGAATGAGATATTTCCAAAGTCTGGAAGAGTTCATTCACCTCCATTTGCTTCCTAACACATACTTTGGTCAGTCTTAATTCCAGCTACTGTAATACATGTGCAGTGGTATCTCATTGTGGTTTTAATAATTTTTATTTCTGTAATGACATGATGTTCATTGTCGCATGTGCTGTTGGCCATCTGTATATCTTCTTTGGTGAAGTGTCTGTTCAGATCTGTTGCCCATTTCTAAATTGGGTTGTTTCCTTAGTGTTGAGTTTTGGGAGTTCTTGGTAGCCTGGATACAAGTCTTTATCACATATATGCCCTGCAGGTATTTTCTCCCAAACTGTGACTCTTTTTTCTTCTCTAAATGGACCTTTTTTTTTTTTTTTTAGTTTAGTTTTAGTTCTAGATTCACATAAAAATTGGGTAGAAAGATCCCATATACCCCACATCCAGTTTCCCCTGTTATTAACATATTAGTATGTACATTTGTTATAACTAATGAACTGATGCCAATACATTGTTATCAACTAAATTCCATAGTTTATTCAGATTTCCTAAGTTTTCACCTGATGTCCTTTTTCTGTTCTAGGATTCCATATTTAGTTGTCATGTCTCCTTAGCTTCTCTTGCTGTGATAGTTTCCCATCCTTTCTTTGTTTTTGATGACCTTTACAGTTTGAGAAGTGTGGGTGAAGTATTTTGTAGGGTGACCCTCTGTTGGAATTTAATGTTTTTCTCATGCTTAAGCTGGGGTTATGGGTTTGGGGGAGGAAAATCACAGAGGTAAAGTGCCATTTGCAACACACCATATTGAGGGTACATACTATTAACAGGATTTGTGACTTGACATTGACTTTACTTACCTAGCTGAGGTAGTTTGTCAGGTTTCTTACTGTAAAGTTACTCTTTATTTCTATTTTTCCATATTGTACTCTTTGGAAGGAAGTCACTATGTGTGGCTCATATTTAAGAAATGGGAAGTTGTGCACTCCCTTCTTAAGGTCAGAGCACTTACATAAACCTTTTGGAGATCTGCACAGATTTGTCTCTTCTATTAATTTAATCCTTTATTTATATAATATGGACTCATGGGTATTTATACTTATGGTTATAATCCAATACTATTTACTATTCAAATTGTTCCAGGTTTGGCCATTGGGAGCTCTTTCAGTTGGCTCTTTTATATTATTTCCTTAACTTTCTGGCAGTATGTTCCAGGCTCATTTTGCCTATTTCCTGCCCAGTCCTAGAATCAACCATTTCTCCAAGAATCCCTGGTTCATTTTATTGAGGAATGGTAATAGAAATCAAGCTAGATGTGCTCATTGTTATTGGGGTATTGTTTACCCTCAGTTGACAACAAAGAAATATATGTATGTAAACTAAGCTGTGTATATATACCTATCTGTAAATATTTCTTTACATAATCAACTATATATTAAGCTACACAAGTTCATCCTGATGTCTTCAACTCTAATCCATTACCACAAGGATCACATTCTCACCTGCTACCCTTCCTTATCTGTAAATTCACAGTACAGCTGTAAGAAACCTGACTCCCAAGTGCCTGGGTGGCTCAGTCAGTTAAGCGTCCGACTCTTGATTTCAGCTCAGGTCATTATCTCACAGTTTGTGAGTTCGAGCCCTGCATTGATGCTTGGAATTCTCTCCCTCTTTCTCTCCACCCCTCTTTATGTCCCCCCCCCCCCCCCCCCGGCCAAATAAATAAACACTAAAAAAAAAAAAGAAACCTTACTCTTACCATTCACTATACATTTGCTTAATTGTTCAATTCTAGTGTGTGTGTGTGTACATATATATACATACACTTACATATATATCTATATATATATAATTGTTAATATATGGGAAACAACATTATCTTCCTGGAAGGAATCATATGCAGTTCTTTTTGCCTTTAGTCTTACTTCACATATTTCCAGAGTTACTTAGGTCAGTACCAGCTGCTCCCCACCCCCCCTTCGGTGAGGTGGTTTCATACATTTGTAATACAGTTCAATTTTTTGCCATAGTCTGCATTCCTTGCTGGGATTTCTTGACTACCTAAGTGATTTTTAAATTTGCATACATTAATTTTTACTTAGTTGAATAGCTCTGTTTTGGCAAACACCTACTGTCATGAATCCACTTTACAGAATAGTTCACCCTGAAAATCCTTTGTGCTTTACTAATTCTTGCCTCCACCTTCCTCTGGACCCCACCATCAGTGATTTTTTCATAATGTGTTTATAGTTTTGCCTTTTCCAGAATGTTATATAATTAGGATCATACAATATGAGTCTCTTCAGACTGGGTTCTTGCACTTGGTAATATGCATTTAAGGTTCTTCCATGTCTTTTTGTGGCTTGATAAGTTATTTTTTTTATCCCTGAATAATATTTCATTGAGTAGATATATCAGTTTGTCCATTCACCTATTGAAGGAAATTGGTGATGCCTAGGAGTGTGATTGCTGGATCATTTTATATGACAAGTTTAACTTTGTAAGAAACTACCACATTTTTTCAAAGTGGCTATACCACTTGATATCTTTTTTCTTCTATCAATTATGGCAAAAAACACATGACTTGAAATCTCTCCTCTTGACAATTTTTGAAGTGTGTAGCACAGTATTGTTAATTCACTGCACATTGTTGGGCAGCAGATCTCTGGAACTTTTTCATCTTCTATCACTGAAACTCTACCCATTGAACAGCAATTCCTCATTTCCTTATCCTCCAGTTCCTGGCAGTTACCATTGTGCTTTCTTCTTCAAGTTTGACTACTTTAGATACTTCATAGAAGTGGAATCATGCAGTATTTGTCCTTCTGTGACTAGCTCGTTTCGCTTTGCCATAATGTCCTCAAGGTTCATTCATGTCTTAACATATGACAGTTTCCTTTTGGGGGGCTGAATAATATTCCATTGCATGTATATGCCACATTTTCTTTGTCCATTAATCCATCAATGGACATTCAGGTTGTTTCCGCCTCTTGGCCATTGTGGTTAATGCTGCAATGAACATCGGAGTGCAAATATCTCTTCAAGATCCTGCTTTCAGTTCTTTTGGTTAAATACCTGGAAGTGGGGTTGCTGGATCATATGGCAATTCTATTTTTAATGTTTTTGAGGAGCTCTATACTGTTTTCCATAGCGACTACACCATTTGAGTCCCACCAACAGTGCATGGGGTTCCAATTTCTCCATGTCCTTGGCTGATACCAGTTACATCACAGATACACAAATACCTATCTTGTGTTGGCTTCATCTATAATTCTTATAGCAAATCCTAAACATGTTATATATATGGTTGTTATTTTTCTAAAAAAGCTGGTTGTCCATTTATTTTTTCCATTCCATAACATAGTCTTCTGGAAGTAGTAACCAGGGTAGGATGTCTCTACAATTCTTGGCAGCTCTGCAGGCCAAAGGTCTGCTGATGAAGAGCTGATCCCAAGTATTTTGCTGGATGGGTGTTAATGTCGTCTCTAGGCTGGAATTTAGACTCTCGCTGAAAAGCTATTCTGCTAACCAATTAATGGATATATGAACTTCACACCTTCAGTCTGTTCATTATTTTATTATCAACATATTATTTCTGAAGGGACACAATGAGTTTGGAGGTTGGAGGTCTTCAAATTAGGAAAGACTGACAAATCGGCCAACTCTAATATTCATATTTACAGTGGAGGTTTTAAAAGAAATTTGACATAATGCACCTCACAAATGGATGCTATTAAAGTCCATTTTAGGCATCGCTTTTGAATACAAGAAGATTTAATTTCTTCTTTTTTTCCTAATGTATAAACACTCCATGTGTCCAAATGTTTGTAAGGTATGTCATCTTAAAGAATTTTTTTTCCCCCCAAAATCAAAGTGGTACAGAAATAAGCTTCTGGAAAAGTGCTGGTATTTTTCCCCCAATTGTTGGATAATACTGCAAAGAATTTCTTCCAAATAAAGGGATTTTGCTTTGTATTAAATTTTACAATGAAGACTCTCAAATGGTAGATTCAGAATTCTAAACTTTTTTAAGGATTATAAAAAGATATGCCTGAAATCTTGCATGTTTTTGAACATAGTACAAACTAAGCTTTTTATATGTAGGCATTTTTAATAAAAAAAAGTTTTATTTGTGTTTTAGGAATAAACAAGCTAACATAAATTGTACATATTTACAGCATTCAACCACATTTCAGAAGCTGCACAACGGCTTTTGTGAGTAGAGCTGGTGGTTTTTGACACCAATCTTCAAATGTGTTTTCTTTCACTTGCTGAAACATTTAAAATCCTGTAGTACCAGAACAAAGAAAACAGCAACTTATTTTGTAGCAGAGCCACACTACTAACAAAAAATACTGAGTGAACTACAGTCCTGTGACTGCTAGAGTATCTGTGAGTCCTGATATCGAGAGCACAAGCGTTTCTTGTGTCCGTACCTGATTGTATGTAAGTTGATTTTCTATTTTACAAGAATACATGATTACTCAATGAATGATTAGGGATAGAAAAAAGGCCATGAAAGGTAAAAGGGTCAGGAATCAGAGGACACTGAACAGTTTCTTATTCACTGATTCACTGCTTAGAGGGAACTCTGCTGCTTTCATGTGTATAAATCACAGTCTACAGGCTTCATGGATTTTTGTCCACAGATAGTTTTTGAGATAGCAAAGTCATAACATCACATACTTTAAGCACTTAAAAAGGAATTAATGAGACGGTTAGGATATTTTAATCAAATCCCTAACAGAAAGATTACAGTCAAACACTGTATGAAAGTTTGATTTCAAATGTAAAAAGCAACCACAGAAAATCTCAAGTTTCAATAAACACAACAGTAGTTTCAATCAGAAAATGCAGCATATATTGATACAAAATAGAAACTGGAATTATAAAAGCAAGGAGTCCACCTTTCTTTTCTTGGCATTTTTAAAACCTATCCCATTTCATTAAAATGTATTTGGTTTCCAGAAATACTTATTCTTGCCATATAGCTTTTCTAGTGGTCTGGTAGGTATACAAAAGTATTATCTGCTTATGTAAGAAAGCAAATGCTTATGTCGAAAGAACAAAAGAACATTAATATGTTGTAATTTATGTCTCTTTCCAATTAAAGAAGTTCTGCCTGCTGAAAAATAGGGAGAAAGGGATTATTTTATTTACAAGAACTGTGTACTACCAGTCAGGACATAAATTAGCTAACTCATGTTTGGTAGGAGGGTAAATAGACGATTCAGCAAACTGATTAGTGGGGACTTAAAAACACAAGGAGTAAAACATTTAACATATTGTAACATATTTGGTGAGTTAAGCATAACAGATTTTGAGAGGCAACATAAGGTATGAATTTTTGTGTGTATGTAGCACCTGCTTTTGAAAGCCCCGGCTATTTAGGACAGGGTGCTATGAATGAAAATAGCAGGAGACTGGTTTGGAAAGTGTAGCTAATTTTTGGATTCAGTCAGGTTTTAGGTGAGGTGGTGCCGAAGAGGTGTTCCATTGCTGGCAGGAATGGAAATTTTCCCATTCTTTAACCTAATGAGCCCTGCTTTCCCAAACCTCATGAATCACTGTGAAAAGATCTTTGCCTCAGGTTGAGTGTCCTTGGGTAACGTCACAGGAGATGATGGACAGCCAAGAGAATTTTTCAAGCAAGCCACCCTAACCCAGATGTGTTTCTCTCAAAAACAGTTTTATTTGTATTTACACAATGTTAAAGTTTCCCGTTTACATTTTCATTACCCTTTTAAATGACACAACATTATTTCACATTAGCCAGTAGGTTCCCATCACAATGGCACAAAATGCTGCCTGGTGGTCAAAAATAAAAAGCTTCTTTAAAGATGTCAAAAAATTTTTAGTCCTTGTAAACATTTAGAATTTCTGAAAACCTCATGCAATCTTCACTTTGGAATAATGCCGCATGGTAGTTTGTATCGAGAGGGTTCATGGCCCTCTCTAAAATAAGGAGTTGAAACAACACAGTCAATAAATATATGCATATCTAATCACGAGCATTCCCTACCTAGTAGTGGATGTTCTGAATATGAAATATCACTGTATTTAATAATTCTGCTTTCCATGACACTGCAGTGAGTTAGAATAATCAAGGGGCTTCCCTAAAAATGTCTCAGGAGCATTGTTGCAAAATATAAAATATTTCAAGCTTTATCCAGTGAGTATTTTAAAAAGATGTAGGAAACAGATTAACATGAATTGATTTAGCTTAAAAAAAGAAAAAGTAGGTACACTGCAATTCAATGTATTTGGGGGAATATCAAGTAGAAAAATACGTTATCTCGTAAAACTGGGGTGGCTGGTTGCCACTCTGAGGTAAGGCTTGCAAACGATATATTTCTTTTATGCAAATTTGTAAATAATATATAGAACAGGAGAACAGGAAAGTTAACAATTGAAAGAAGGGCTGCAGAAAAGGTATTTCTCTGCACATCTATCTTATGCAGTCTTGAGGGACCGTGAAGAACTGCCCATCTCTCTTAGTTCTAAACCTTCTGTTCATTTCTTGGCAGAAGTGAAATCTGGTGTGCAGTACCCTCTGGAAATGTCCTCTTATAATTCATGCTGCAGTGTTCCAATTAGGCAATACAGTCCCAACTTTGAGAGTAAACACCCCATACAACCTAGATGCAGAAGGCTTTGAATAAGGCAAAGGGGAGTATATGGGGGGGAAAAATGAAACTTCCAGTGAAGAATTTCCTGTTTCCATAAAGTTAAAGCAGTCGGAATCAGCATGGAAAGTTCAGTTATGCCAGCACTGGTAGAATTTAGAATGGTGTTATTAAGATTCAGCCTGTTTAAGTCCTAAGCAATGAGGAAAATCTCAATGGCCACTTTGCACAGACCCAAGCCTGGTTTCAACTGTAAGTTTGACTGTATTTTTTATCTGTTTAGAGATTGTAGACCTAGGCTCTATGGAAGTAAAATAAGTTGGGGGAGGGTGTGGGTGGCTCCTGTTTCACAAGTTATTATCTGTAATCCTGAAGTACTGTCCCTAGGAAATCTTTCTTTTCCCACATTTACCAGTGTAGGTCATTCAATCAGTACTTACAGACTCTCTACCAGGGACAGAACAGCAAATGCTTTGGGCAATAGAAAAGAATTAGAAAATGGGGCATTTACCCTTAAGGACCTTATTTCGGGAAGCAGAGAGTGTATTTTTCAAAACTACCAGAAGATACACAAATTCAACATCTATTATTATTGATTAAGTGGCCACAAGAACCGAGGGGGTGCTAGCAGGAGAGTAAACAGAATGAGGAAAGGTTGGCTGCTCATGGATGGCTTTTTGGATGATGTTGCCTTGGTTTTTAATCCAGCGTTGGGGAGGGGCAAGGGAAGAGGAGAATCTGGGCAGTGGAAAAGAAATGTAAAACTTCAAACAGCAGCGAGCACACTTTGGGATGATATGTGGCTGTTGCTGCAGTAGATATGTGAGGATTAGTTTGCTTGAAGCTGGGTAAGGGGAACAATGAGAAATAAAGTGAGTGTGAGTAATGGAGAGACTGAGGTTGGGCTTAAATGATTCACAGGGAGCCAAGGCATATATTTTCTCCAAGGTGTTAATATTAGCTTATTAATATTTCCCATACCCGCCAGGGATGAGAATTATGAGACTCGTAACTAGTGTGACTATATAATCGTTATCTAAATGGACAGATTTGAGAGTGAATTGTGGTTGTCTTGGGGAAACTGGGGCATGTGGTCCCCTAACAGTAATGTTATTAAAAAAGAACTGGGCACACCTCAGGCTATTCAATTGTTGCTGGAGCTGTTCCTTCTACACTTTCCCTCAAGAGAATAATGAAAGGCTTTTGTAAGTCTTGGCTGGGGGTGGGGTGGGGGTGGGGGGGGTGCGGTTGCCGGGGAGGGAGTGTGCAAGATGGAGGAGAAGGATAAAAAAAGAACAAGAGTATTTGGAAATTGTTCTCTTTCTTCCTACTCTCCTCTTATCTTTGAACCACCCAAAAACTGGATCATCAAAGTACAAAGCATTAGATCTAGGCAGTGTGGTTAGAATAGACATAGCTTTGCCTTTACAGTCAGGAAAAAGAAAAAAAAAAATCTCAGATTGAATAGTAACTCTGTCACTAACTAATTATCATTATCAGATTTGGGGTAAATCATTTAACCTATTTAGCCTCCATTACCAGATATTGGTAGTGTCATCATAATTTTCATAGGGTTGTAGGGTAATGATTTCAAGATCAAATCATGAAATTATGTGTGACAAAGTCTTTTCTGATACCTTAGACCAATGTGTGACAGTCGTGTTTGGATATCTACCCCAAAGCCATTCTTCCTTCTTTTTGTTAACATATTCCATCTTTTATTCCCCCTGGGCAACTCACTGGATCAATGTTGTAAACCCATCATGATAATTTCATTCCTTTTATCAGTGACTGGTTCAGGAATGGTTGTGTAATCCAACCTTGGCCAATGGAACAAGAAAGATGGCTGGGAGAGTTTTGTGGGGAAAGATTTCCTTGCTTTTAAAAAGAGACCTAAGGCAGGACTTTCCCTTGTTTCTGCCACTTGATACGAGTATGTGAGTGTAGCCATTTTGCAACCACAATGCGTGCTGATAACATACAGAGTTAGGAAGAACTGGCCCTGGGAGGGATCTCAGGTCCTGGATGACATCATTGTGCTATTGAAATAACCCAGGAACCACCCTGCTTCTGCACTTACTGTTACATAAGCTATCATTTTGGTTAAAGTTACTTTTAGTTGCATCTTTTGTTACTTATACCTGAATGAATCCTAATGGATATATATATTAATAAGTATTAATCTCAATTTGGTGAGAATTTGAAGACTTATAAATGCTTCCTCTGTTTTTAAAAAGATGACATTAGCTATGAATGCATCTCAAAAGTGTAAAGTATGAAAACCTGAAAAAGAGAACTATTAGTTCTCTACTTTAAGAGCACACCTGCATATAGGAATGTTGGAACTGTGAGAGGTCAAGCAGCAGAATATTAGGCTAACTTTACAAAAAAGAGGCCATCTCATTCGTAGACTGACCCAAAATGGAAGGGAGGAATTTTTAGGCACTCTCCTAACAATTCTGAACGGTCAGGGGGCTCTCAGGAGAATCATGGGAGCTTAGAGTTGGAAGGTATCTTCTGAAAAGGGGGAAAAGTTAATATCCGTGTGCAGGAATCACACTGGGGGTCATGTTCAGAGATTGGAGTGGGGACGGTGCATGCTTTAAAAATATGAATAGCTAGAAATGTTAATCAAAATTTAATAAGTAAACTTTCAGTTTTGTCATGGTTGTGCCTAAAACAATTGGCAGATTGAACTAGTTAAGAGGGGAATAGGAGGGTGGTTGGGAAAGTGGGGCAGGGAGAGCAGATAACAGAGATTCTGAAGACCTGGGATCTTTTCCAACTACATGGGAGGTCTCCCCTTGTCTGAGAGCTCAACCCTATCTGGCTACTCCGCCTACAGAACCCAGACAGTGACGGGGTCTCACACTGGCGAGAACACTGAAGGGGACTGTGGCAGCATTTCTGCTCAGATGCTGCCTCGAGATAGGCTCTTCCACTATGGAGGGGGCATTTCAGGGCTTTTCCTGACCGAGTTGCAGAGAATGGCCTAAGGGATCTACATCTTCCAGAGATCTAAAAACAGGGACCACACTGATTTATGTTATCTGAGACTCTCCAGTGCTCTTGAAGGGAAATATTTGTAGTGTAGACCATTATTAAAAAAAATTTTTTTTTTTTTTTGCCATCTGCCTGTAAATTTAAACTTCTAAACATTTTAGCTTCAATGTAATTTTAAAGGAATATGGACAGGTGTAGGATTTGATTCACTTGACACCAGATGGCCTACCCTGATGACTTACTCCCAAAGATATACAACAAAGAATATTTATGGGACTGTTTTAGCAGAAACTACCGTGCTCCTATATCTTTCTGGTAACTTCCTGCACAAACCTGTCTAAAATGCCCTTTGAAATTTATTTGGCAATTTGGTTTCCAACTAGTTGAAGTTTGGAAGGGAATGTGGAAGTCATCGGATGGCCGGTCTTCGGTCATACGACCAGGCAGTGGTAGAGGCAACATAAAGGCCAGGTCATGCAATTCTAAGTCCGGGTGTTTTCCGCCCACTGTCATCTCCCTCTCTCCAGCATGCAGCTCATTTACTGTTAACTTTTTAAGTTATTCTGTACATTGCTTGGTATATGTTTGGAGAACTCTCTGTTCTCCAAGTATAGGAATGCCGTTTGGAGGCAAAAGATGTTCTACATACTTGGGAAGGGCAATTTGGACAAGTTTGCATTATGACTTGTCTTACTACATTTCATGTCTGCTAGAAGGCTCAGGGGGAGTCGGTGGGAGATGCATGGACGTGGAATCTGTAACAGGAATAAGCAACTGAAAAGGTAGTGGGTCAGGTTCCCAGAGGATGGTCTGTAACCAGTGGTGTACTCCATGAATGAGAAACCATTCTGGAAGGAATAAAGGTTTATAAAAGGTGTGCAATTAAGGCTAAAGGAGGGCATGAGAAAACAAGTTTGATGGAAAAGAGCTGATACAGTGTGAACTCACCATATGCAACTAGAATGTACAGGGCCGTTCTTATCATCAAACTTTGGTGTAGATAATGTGAATTTTCCTAGGTTTGAGCTAAAGACTTTTATTTCCACTTGATTTTAAATTAGGCCGGGAGAGACAAGGTTTATGTAAACAGGTACTCTTTCCAGAAAGGACAGAAAAGCAGAAAAGAAAAATAACCCAAGGCAGTTTCAGAGGAGGCTACCATGACGACACAAGCTACCTCCGAAGACCTGCTAAAGGCAATAGGAATAAGAATTTGGGGAAATTATTAAAGTTCGTTGTTTTCACGAATTCAATTGAAGATACGCAAGGTAAGTTCAAAGCTGGAGCTTTCAGCTACGCATGGGCAAGATAACTTAGGAGGTCTGAATGAGAAAGAGGAAAAATGAATTGGTTTCATTGGGTTAAGGCATAAGGTTGGATGGCATACAGCACTGGGAAGGAACGAACACAAGAGAGGTAATCTGTTTTACACGGCCACACGCACACAATGCACACACATAACACATTTTAATGATTTTCACCTATAAAAAAGTTATATTGGAAAATGTCCCCCTTTTCTGTTTCTCTTCAAAAGGAAACCCAGGGAGAGATGAAAGCCAGATAGCAATACTGATTGCTTTTATTCATCCTTTGGCTTCTAACGTGAGCTGTTTTAAGCAAGTGAATCTGTGACCCTGTGTACCTAAGGCAAATGCATCATGTTATTTGGCCTCTCTTTTTATTGATTTATGTTTCTATTGTCTTCAGAACAGGAGATGCAGGTAGAATCATTCATGAGAATGGTTTTATTTCCAGCTGGTTAAAAAATATACTTATTTCCCCCACACTGAATTCCTACTGAAGTCTGTGATGAGTGCTGGTTGCTCCAGGACCTGCAAGGTCTCTAGGGGCCAGTCAGGAATGACCGTGAGACCCTTAATATACCAAAGACTTTTTGATTAGGAAAAACGAAACAAAACAAAACTGTTAGGCCTCTACAGTTGAAATAAGGAAGTTCTTGCTATCAGAGAGGTAAAAATAAACTCAAAACTCTTTATCCTTACCCTTCTAGGAACTTAGCATTTTCTGGTTTGCAATTCTTCTGTTAAAAAGGATTTCCTTGCAAACGTTGCTTGTGAAATTACAACCTTTAACAATTAGGTTTCTGTCAGTTTAGTTGATTTCAGTTATATAGAAAAAGCATGATTCACGTAAAAGCACAATGGGTTCTAGACCTAGAAATTGACTAACCTTGTTAGTTCCATCGCTGGTGGACACTGATTGGGACATTTTGGAGCCAGAATAAGTCTCCAAGCACATAGAATCTTTACACAAAAAACTCTGCCTTGCTAAATTCCTAACTCCAAGAAAGATGCTGTGTACCCTAAAATGTTACTAAGAAACCAATCTATGTCCCAGCTTGCTAGGCTATTCCAAATTTCTGCAGACACTATCACCATCTCTGGGACTGCCAGCTTGCATGGAAACACATGTTATGGCTGAATATCCCACCATTCTGAAGTCTTTTTCAAGAATACTAGGACTTGGGAGACATATATATGAAAATATTTAATCACCAGATTCTAAGTTTAACTAGCACATATCAAACACATCCCGGACTCCCAGTTGAAAAATACTTGCTTTAATTCCCAATATTTCTCTTTACCTTTTAGAAATGTGACATGGTTACTTCTGAATCTTTGCAGGATGAATCGGCCAGTTGGTGTTATCAGTGTCATTCACTGTCTCTTCCTTTTTTCCTTCCCATCATTTGGACATTTCACTGTTTGTTTACCCTGGTCAAACCCATCCATTCACTTCCTGTCTTATTCAAAGTTCTGGGAAACATCGTGGAAGGAAAAAAGGTAGAAACTAAAGCTATTGGTGCAAATGATGCTTTGGATTGCCTGTGGATTTTGAACATCCCTTCCATTCCTGACCCCTCAACAAGCATGGATGATTTGGTATTTCACTATATGAGTAGCCACGAATGACTGATAGAAACACCCCTGATTTTTCATGATACAGTTCCAGGAGCAGCTCGCTACAGTTCCTGTCTCTGCTGGTGTGCCGTCCCTAAGCCCCAAGGGAGTACAGCCTTCTCCTCAGCTACCGTCCCTTTCTGTGGGGGTGGGGCATGAGGCAGAGTGACGCAACTGCGCACGCACAATGGCAGAGAGAGAGCAATAGCTAAAAAGATTCTGGTTTGGGCCCACATCACTAGTTGCTTCACTTCGTGAATAAAAGCAAGTGCCTCATAAGCTTACGTTATTTACAATGCTCGGATTGTTCAAACATCCACCCAAAGCCGAGGACCACCACACAACAAGGAACAATTCAATGAACTATGTACAGAATTTACAAGGAAGTTTACATAATATTCTACATTCCGTTAACAAGTTTACCTTTGTTTGCTTTCCTGAAACTGAGATATTTGTTCGTTTTTCTGTCTTTTTCATCCCAGTAATTGCTGATTGAACCAACACGAACAAATGCTTGCACATTCCTTTTTCCTCCCTCCTGGGATATAGGATTACATTTAGTTTAGGGAAAAAAAAAAAAAAAAAAGTGGCACATCACCCTTTGGTGAGATACTATTCAAAACTGTCCGTATGAGAATTCGTGGAGGTCGTTTCCTTCTAGCATGATAAATATATTTTGCTTGTTTGTTTGTTTAACTTGGCGAATTTCAATTGAGCTCTTTCTTAAAGAAGTATTCGTGAAGGAGTCAACTGATTTTGGAAAGATGGCATTTACTCAACATTTCTGTAGATTGTACATAATGTTTGTTGGCTATCCTTGGATCCATAAACCAAACTTTATTCTCTGCACCACATTTTTCTCTTTGCATTTTCAAGATCTTTCATTGATTGTAATGCACAATGAAGATGGTATATATGATATGAAAACACATATCATTTAATCAGCAGAATTACCAACCAGTCTGCTGTTCCTGTTTGGCAATATAGAGGATTGAGGCAATAATCCTGGATAATTTAAGCCAAAAATGTGTCTTTATCTGGGTCTGCCTCACAAAGCTGGTAAGCGTAACACACGTGTCACCTCTATTTTAAGCCAAGGAACATGAGTAGAAAAAAATGTGTAGTCGTCATTGTCAAATGAAAGATGAGGTTCTGCTGGGTCTACACAGGTTAAATCTATGACACAGTTTATGAACTGCGAACATGGGGTCCCCTGAACATGACTGTGGCAAAGGAGAGTGAGTCTGTGCAATTTTCTGTCTCTGCTGCCACTTCAGTAATGCAGGAGATTATGGCTATTTTCATGGCAAAGATAAAACAACCCAGTAATAGCAGGAGAGTAACCCCTCGATAATGTACTGATCTGAATCTTTCAGAAGTGGGGACCGGTTTGAGGGCACTTAGGAATGTCTAACAATTTTTATGTATTATGTACATCATTTAGAGCAAGACAAGGGAGAGAGGCAGAGAAGGAAGCAGTTTTTTTTCCCTGCACTGTTAAGCCTGGAGGGAGTTTGGGTGGGGGCCACAGAGGAGGGGATTTGGCTGAGAGGTGTCCTAAAGAAGGAAGTGGGGACAAAGGTCATTAACCAGAAATACATCAGCTTCTCCATTTTTCAGGCTACCATTACCTCTAAGTCAGAGCTATTAACAGAATTTGCACAATCCTGTGGCTGTGCCCTCTCTAAGCCTACGAAGACATACAATGATACCATTTTGTGCCTGATGGTAGATTCAGGCTTACTAATTTCGCAATTTACAAAGGCTAAGATATAAGATTTAAAAATGTTCTATTTTTTCTCAGAGATGCTTTACATCTGAACTACAAGCATCAAATTCTTTAGACTTTTAAGGCAAGATAAAAAAATTAGTAAAGATATAAATTACCTCAATCTTTTCCAAGGAGAATGATCTAAACAGGTGAATAAGGAAAAATTGTTTTGTTAAGGAACATAGATCATAGATACTTCCTTTCTAATTTAGCATTTCATCCTTAAAAGCTTTTTTAAAAACTTTGACATCAGATGATTCATTCCTGTTGAGCATCAGCCCAAAGTCTACCTTCCTGTGTTTAAAATACACAGTATTTCCTGAGTGGTCATTGGGAATATTAACCTTACAGTCACCGGCATGGGCACCTTCCATTCTATTTGGGCATTTCATGATGGCAAAGCCTCTTTCCATGCCAAGAAGTAGTCAGTTTCAAAATGGATCCCTTCATCCCCAGAGGCTGGAGATTTCCTTGACCATGGAACTGTGATTATGCAATTGAAAATCTAAATGAGAATTTGGCCCCCATACCCTACTAATTGGTTATGAAACCATTGAGATAATTTTTCCAGTAAAAGCACAGTTTTTATATTCTTACTAACGTATATTGTCTTTGGCTATAACCATTCATTTATTTTAGGTTTCTCTTTTCTTTTTGCTTTCTAAAAAGAGTATCTCAAAACTCTGTCCCCTTGGGCTCATCAGCAGGAATTTGGCCTTATCTTTCCAATTAAGACTATAATTTCTAGCAGCTGATGCTACTGTCAACATGGACCCTCATCACAGCCTTAGGGAGAAAGCCAGATCATCAAATGATGCAATCGTCCTTATTATTACCTAAACCCATATTTGACAGTGAGGGGTCAGATCCCCAATTGCCTCCATCACTGGTTGGTTGTTTTAGGGTTTCGCTCAACCTTGTGAATGAACATACAGAATTCTTAAGATATTCAGGGTGAAAAAAAATTAATGAGGCTTTCATGACATAAAATGGGATAAACCTCAACTGTAGCTGGTTAGACGTGTTTAGAATTGTGTGTTGGGCTACTGAGGGATGCCCCTTCTATGACGATCATGACCACAGTAATCCATGAGCAGAGATAAGGCAGAGCAGTAATGACTGCTGATTAATGATTAATGAGTGCAGATGTGTTCTATGCTTTAGGGGCTGGTATAAATGTTTGAAGGCCCAGTGATTTTGTCACGGTTGTTGTTGATATCTGTGGTTTTCCTATTTTGAGATTTTTCTTTAAAAAGGTAATCTGGCCTCAGATGAGAGTGACAGCAAAATGGGTGTATGTGCATTTCCGGAAGCATTCATTTCCTGCTTTGGAACGCAGAGCTCAGAGAGGTGAGCGCTAAGGTTATTAGCCAGGGCCTGTGCAACAAGGCCTGTCACCATTAGGTGCTCTCTGGAAGGCTAAGAAATATATACTATTTGATTTAAGATTTGGCAGTTTAGGTAACTGCCCAGGCACCCTTTTCACAGCACATAAGTCTTGCCTTCCTCGTGGAAAGGGCAATGTGTTTTACACGCAAAAAATGCTCACCAGCCCATTATTAAAGCCCTCCTCCCCCATTCCCTTCCTCTCACTCTCTCTGGAGCAGGAACTAAGGAGATGTGAAGGCATGGCTTCAGGGCACAGAGGCAAGTGATTCCAGGGTAATAAAATGAGTTCAGGGCTGCTCATTTGAGATAGTCCGTTAAATAAATCTCCATTGCCCTGAGACTCCTTATTCTCAACAAGAAGAGAGAAATGTTCTCAATGGCCACCAGGATGGATTTGAGTGTTAATTTTAAATCTGCCTGCAAGTCTGAGAAAGAAGCGGGGTTTTTTTTTTTGTTTGTTTGTTTTGTTCTGTTGTTGTTTTTCAGAATATCCAGCTTAATGGTGAGGTGAAGATGGCAGGTTTGGTTTGCACAACCTCCATCAGCCCTTGTCCATCCCTCCCTCCTCGCCCGTGGAGCTGGGACCCCTTCTGCAAGGGCGCTGGGGGGGCTTGAGGTTGGAGGGGAGACTTCCTTCCTCTTCTAGGCTCCTCTTATCCCCCCTTCTTCCTGGAAATCTGTAACTTGTCAATGGCTTTGTTTTTTCTTCTGAGATCCTGGAAATTGTGTTGGTTTTTTTTTGTTTTGTTTTTTGTTTTTTGTGGTTTTTTTTGGCAGCATGAGATTGTTACAGTTTACCAGGAAGCGGTGCGCGCGGAGAGCTAGGTCCTGTTTTCCTTCTCATTTTAAAAAATAGATCAAAAAACTCCAGGGCCAAAAGATAGGACTGCTAAAGATCTACCTATATAACTTCTCTCTTCGTGTGTGTTTGTTCTTTGTTTGTAAACACGGCAATTAATAGAGCTCTGACAGAGCTGATAACCTGGACCACAGTAGACTGGAAAAAAACAAGAGTTTTCTTTGTGGCGTGTGTGTGTGTGTGTGTGTGTGTGTGTGTGTTGTTTTTGGAAGTAAACATGGTGCAGTAATAAAATTGATATGCAAGACCTCAAACCAATCGGATGGCTGAATCTCTTACCTCAAAAAAGCACAGCAGTGGCGCTGCGGGGGGCCTGTGGGGTCAAAAATCAAAAGAGGAAAGTAGTCGTTTACGAACCCTTAGGACAGACCTTAGTGTACATAGTAAAGCCAATAAACGACGTTAAAAAGAGAAAAGGTGATGGGGAAGAACATTCGGGACCACTTGTCTATGGAGTTCACATCAGTCAAGTCGGGGATCTTGACTTTGAGCTGCGAGGCGCGCCTGCGGATGCGCCCCTTGCTGTGCGCGCCGTGCCGCTCGAGCGCGCGCCCGTACGCCTCCCCGCGGCTGCTCAGGGGCTTGCGGTACTGGATGCTGGCGCTGTCGTACGAGTACATGCTGCTGGCCTTGGGCTCGCTCACGCCCGTGAGCACTTCCGAGCCGCTCGTCTCGTTCTTGATCTCCAGGGTGCTGAGGAGGATGTTGCCGTGGACGTCCACCTGACGGGAAAGGACACGCTCAGGCCCAACTGCCGGGGCACGGTCTGTGCTCGTGACCCTGTAACTGATGACACCGCAGCCCACTCTTTAAAGACTGTCGCTGGACTTCCGGCTCTGCGTGCCTCCTGCAACCGGATCTGGCATCTATGTATATCTATCCTTGGCTGTTTACCTAACCTACCGCTGTCTAATCCATCATCTGTCTGTGTCTGTTTGTGTATGTATCTAGTCCATCACCCATCTATATCCGTCTCTGTCTCATCCGTCATGTAGCTGTCTAATCTGTCTGCCTATTTAATCCACCATCTTTTTGTCTGGCTAATTCTACCACCTACCTAATCCTATCTATATCTTTCTATCTAATCCTTCATCTATCCGTCTACCACTTATCTAGTCTCCTTATCCAAACTGCCACCTATTTATCTATCATCTATTTCTTTATTTATCGTCTATCGAATTACCATCTGTCTAATCTACCGTCTATATAATCTACAATCATCTATCAATCCATACATCATTTTTATGTATATGTATATGGCATTTTTTCGTGTTACAAAAGTGGCACATGGAAATATGTAAAACTAGAAACAAACAGGAAACAAACAAATAAGAAATAGAAATTTGTAATTTCACTCTTAGAGTTCATTATTTTTAGTATCCTGCTAGCCGCCTTCTGTTTTTTCTACTTACAGACATGGACTCACCTGGTATGTTTTGGTCTACAATACACTTTGTCACTTAATAGTGTAGCATGGTCCTATTTCCATGTTCATAATTATTCCTCTGTGATATCACTTATTAACAGCTTATATGGATAGAGCATAACTGGGTTGATCTATTGTGAGATGTGAAGGCTTGCTTTACTTTTGCGGTATTATATAAACAAGGGACATCTTTTATGTAAATCTTTGTCCATCTCCCCAATTATTTCCTCAGGCTAAATTGCCAAAAGTAGGATTCAGGGCTCAAAAGGATATGACTAGCTGTACTTTGACTTTTGCGTCTCCACCATTATTTATTGTTGCTTCGTGCCGTTCTAGTAGTACCCATCTCAGATTTCCTGGTTTTTGTCTGTGCTATGCCCACACACATTTATGGAACTCCATACGTGAGCACATTTGGCCTATAAAGTGGCTTTGTTTAACTTCAAGCTGATGCACTTTGCAAACTGATTTACCTTGAGAGGACATGCTCATTCATACAAAGGAGTTTGAAATACTTCCAAGGGCAGTACAGGCAGCTGTGTTTAACTCCAGTGTTATTAACACAAGTGCCTGAGTTACAGTAAGTGGTCTATAAATGCTTTCAAATGAAATTAATCTCAGTAAACACTTTTGAGTGTCAAAGGTATAGGTAAGGAGACAAAAAAAAATGGGTAACAAAGAAAGACAGAGTAAAGTGTAGGAGGAGGCAAAGACAGACAAGGAAGGAAAATAGAAGGAAAGGTGCAGAGAGTGGTGGGGTGTGAGGCTGGTACATCACAGATGAGAGAACTAAGATTTATTGAGTGTCCACCCAAAGCCTAGCATTATGGTAGCTGCTTTGTATACCTTGTTTATCACTTGCAACAGGAAACTGCCTCAAGTTTACTCCACTGGGAGAGCTGAGATTACAACCTGTGTCTTGTCTGTTTCAAAGCTTATGTGCTTTTTACTGAGAAAGGACCGCTTCATAGTCCTTGGCCTTCACCACATCCCGCAGTGAACTTAATGATGCATTTGATAGCTTTAAGCTCAGAGGTAGTTGGAGAGAGAGAGAGAGAGAGAGAGAGAGAGAGAGGGAGAGAGACTCAATCTAGCCTCTCCCTCCACTCCCATCAATCATTTCTTTCTGTAAAGTATTTGGCTCTAGCCTAATTGAACTACCTATTATGCCCTCACTGGCACCTTTACTGGCTTATTTATTCGGGGAGTTATTATTAATTTTGTTGTTAAAAACTACTCTTTATTGAATCCTACTACATAATTTATCTCACTTATTTCTTATAACAACCCTATGGAATATATAATATTATTCTAGTTCAACAGATAGGGAAATAGACCCAGAGAGCTTAATGGCCTGCAATTAAACAAGGAATAAGTGCCTAATATGGGATTAAAATACAGGATATTCTTTGTCTCAAATATAATTTTCCCTCCTGTTTGCGTGTTAATCAATGTATTTTCTTTAAGGCTCAATTTAATCCTAATCCTTGTGTGTACCTGTGTACCTTCCCTGATTATAGTAACTTCAAAAATCAACTTCCTCTCCCTCTCTCAGGAAAGCATTGTTGAGTACTTACTCTGTGCCAGGCACAGTGCAAGGTGTCAGGTGTGTGTGTGTGTGTGTGCGTGTGTGTATGTCTATAGATGAAAAGTCATGCATATGAAAGTTTACATTATGAAAGAGGATGGTGGGGTTGAAGTGACATGGAACAAAGTGTTGAATCCATTAGAAAAGGGACTAGAACCTTAGAAGATAATCATGGTGTCCATAATTCTGTTAGGTACTATGGTGTTTCAGTCAAGAGTATCATAAAACATGGATTTTGTCCTTGAGATAATAATCTCCTTTGAGGGGTGCCCGGGTGGTTCAGTCAGTTAAGCATCTGACTCTTGATTTCGGCTCAGGTCATGATCTCACAGTTTCGTGAGTTTGAGCCCTGCGTCCGACCCTGTGCTGACAGGATGGAGCCTGCTTGGGATTCTCCCTCTCTTTCTGTCCCTCCCCCACTTGTACTTTCTCTCTCTCAAAATAAATAAACTTAAAAAAAAGTCTCCTGAGAGATACAAGAGTATCTTGTAATACAAGATAAAATATACAAGAGTAAGTTATACGAGAGTAAGATATAATTTTGGGAGTGATAAATGGTACAGTATAGACCATGATTAGGGGTTCATAAAAGTCTGAAGGTCAAGGAAGGCTTCATGAAGGAGATGCAACTTATACTAGGCCTTAAAGACAGAACAAAGGATTGAGAGGTGAAAACTGTATTCTCATCCTGGGTTATCCAGGATCCATTTCTTCATCTATAAATAAAAGGTTTTCACTAGGTAATCTCAAGGGTTTGCTTCTGATTTTTGGCAGTCTTTGATTACAAATAATATTCCAGGCAGAAGACACAGCATACTAAAAACCAAACCAAACAAACAAAAAAAACTTATAAAATTGAATCACTTCTTCTGTACTGTATGCATCATTAAGTTCCATTATTATGAAATCTCCCTAAGTAAACAAGTTGCTAGAATTTAGAATCTGCCAGTGAAACATAGAGATGCTCCTCATTAAACAGAGGTCATGCAAAACTACATTTTATTAAGATATTTTGGTTAACTTTGGTACAGATTCTAATGCACCTATAAATTGCATGATGCTTATTTATTGGTTTGTTCAAATCCCTCAAAATATTTTGTCATTGGGCTAGAAATCAGAGCTGTAAGTGATTTGACATATAAAGTAATGAATCTGGCTCTATAACTACCCATGAAAGCTGACTGCATTACTGTATAGTTGAATCAACATTACTGTGTCCCTTATTAGGAAAATTTAAGAGGTTTCATATAACGCTTATGACCTATCTCCAGTCTTTCTCCTACACAGTCTAGAACTTATCCTAAAAGCCAGTGTTACAAACTGTGTGTGTGTGTGTGTGTGTGTGTGTGTGTGTGTGTGTGTGATGGGTGCTTGTGCATTTCTCCTGAAGTGCATTTTCATTCCCTACCTTTTAAGCTTTTTGCTTCTCGGTAAAGTGATTATGTGGTCAGAATACCACTGGTGACACCAGCAGGTTTCTGGTTGGCTCTGGCCTAACCCCTGTCCTTTGGAGAAGAGTGGCTTTCATTTTACCTCAACAGTATAAAAACACTCAAGGTATCTTTGTATCCACAGCTGACACAGCTTTCCAAAAATAATGTCCAGGGGGAAAGTGGTCTTTTCACATCCTCAGAAACAATAAGGAGCCATGTCATAGATCACCTCAACATTTGCAATGGTTAAATGCTGCCTAGTTAATAAGAGATCAGATCAACATCTGCATTGGGCATGGTCTAAGCATCAAGGATTTTTAAACCTTGAAACAGAAGGAAGTGAGGCAAATGAAAATGTCATTACAGTGGATTTCCAGGGCATATACAGACAGATTTCCTAAAGCATTCATTGCTAATGTTGAAATAGCTGTTCGTTTGGATAATCACTCCTCATGCCTCATGATGCCATAAAGGAAGAGACTTTCCACTCCAGTCCCTGGGAAAGAAACTAAGGGGTCAATACTTCCAGCTTATTTTCCCTTTCTCCTCTCCCACTGCTCCCCACTGGGCATATTTGGGAGAAGGAGGCAGGCATACCTGGCTCCTTGTCTTCTGAATATTGTTCCCCTTCTGATCTGCTTGCAGAGAAGGTACAGTCCAGTTAGGGATGTGCGTGTTGAACTTGCTGCATTGGTGAGTAAGGCCTGTAATTGTCAGGTGGTTCCAGTGATTGGGGAGATAAACCTAATAGTGGGGTGAATTACTTACTGCATTATATTAACTATATATTCCTCAGACCAACATCACTGATTTTTTTTAAGTTTAGATCTATCATTAAGCCTAAACTTAGAGCAAATGAATAAAGTCATAATTAAGACTTCAGGAGGACCGGGGCGCCTGGGTGGCTCAGTCGGTTGAGTGTCTGACTTCAGCTCAGGTCATGATTGTAACTTAGAAATTCTGCCTGAACTTCCAGCCTGCCCTGCAGATTTCACACACAAGTGTATGAGCTAAGTCCTTAAAATAAAGTCTGTTCTGTTCCTATTGGTTCTGTTTCTCTGGAGAACTCTGGCTGATAGAAAGGGTATGACAAAAATCATGAGAGTCGTTTTTAAATGACTCAAGTCCGGAACACATTGATGTGATGGCTGTATTTCTTCCCTCAATAGAATCCTGAGCAAATGTACAAATTCATATTCTAGCTTGGGGCTAGCCTTTCTCCCACCCTTTCCAACTCACTCCCTCTCTCCTCTCATTCCCATCATACGCAAACAGTGCCGTAGGCTGTGAAAAATGTTCCCACTCACTGAATCGAACTGTTCTGGATATTTTCAATATGTAAATAGAGCAGAACTCATTGCAGTGTAATTGGAATAAAATATAATCTTGTTTCCAGTGGCAGTTTTAAAGCCCTGTTGAGAAATACCTTCCGGGCTCAATCTACTTTGCAAACAGGAAGTTATTTCCTTCTTGCTAGCTAATTCAATCGGATTCACATTTACTGAGTGGTTCTGAAGTACAGTGCAGGAAGCCAAGTGAAGTGGTGCTCGCCACATAAGGAGCTGCCTTCCAGAAGCCTACAGTCTATTTAACTGAGTTTGTCCAGTGCGAATGGCTGCCTTCACCTGTAGGGAGCAGAGAGCCACATAGCCACATGTCACGTCTGCCCATCCTGCTCCTAGAATGTACCACATCCGGGCTGTTGCTGTCAGTCATTAGCTCTCACCAGGGCTGTGCTGAACGCCAATTCCCTAGGTCTCAAATTCCTGAAACCTTTTGGTTTAGGGGGTTGGGTGGGGTGTGGGGTGTGTGGGGGTGGAAATAGGAGGCTTTGCTGGAGGTGATTTGCATGTCTCTTTGCAAACTTCCTGACAACTTGTTTCAAGACGCTATAGAAGGTTGAGTACAAACCTACATAAATCTAAACAAATCCGCACTCTGTTATTTAAGAAATAGAAATGGAAGAATGACAAATGAAACAACTGGCAATTTTCCAGCATGTTACTCAGGTAGATAAATTTATCCTGGACCCCTTTCTTTGCCTTCTTTCTCCCATACATTGGTATGAGCAGATCCTTAATGGCTTTACTTTTGAATAAATCTTGATTCTGACCAGCTTTTCCCCACCATCATGTCTTGCTGCATAATTGGTCTTCCTCTTTCCAGGAAGGAACTCTGTGGTCTTTTCTCTACATAGCAGCTGGAGTGACGCTTAAAAAATGTAAAACAGACCAATGTCTCCTCTGTTTAAATCAAAAGACTTCCTAAGACATAGAATAAAATCCAGATTTCTCATCCAAATCCACAGAGTACCATGTGATTTAGCTCCTGCAAGGACCTCTGCCCTCACTCTGCCCCTTGAGCTCTCTGCTCCAGCCACACTTGTCATTTGTTGACTGTCTCCTCTGATGCTCCTAAGTCCTCAGGACATTGTCAACTGCTGTTCCTCTCTCTTGGAATGATCTTGCTCAGATGGTTACCTGACTAGCTCCTCACCATTTTCTTCACCATAATTATCATCATCTGCCATTATAGCGTATATTTATTTACACACTTGTTTTATTTTATTATTATTATTTTTAATGTTTATTTTTGAGAGAGAGACAGAGAGAGCACAAATGGCAGAGGAGCAGAGAGAGGGACACAGAATCCAAAGCAGGCTCCAGGTTCTGAGCTGTCAGCACAGAGCCCCACGCGGGGCTGGAACCCAGGAACCATGAGATCATGACCTGAGCTGAAGTCAGACACAATTGGCTGAGCCACCCAGGTGCCCTTATTTACATATTGTTAATTATTCAACTGAAATGTAAGCTCCAGGAGCACAGCTGCTCTGATGTTACTGTGTTTTTCATCACTGTATATCCCCCTTGCTCTTCCAGAAAAGAGACTGATACTCCTAAGGAGGGGCTGAGTAAATGTCTATAGAATGAGGAACTCTGAAACTCTGACTTGGAGTCATCTCTCTAAGCTCTGTTTGAGTTTCAATGGCTAAGGGACACATAAGTGGCTAGACTCTAGAGTGGTGGTTCTCAGACATTATTGTGCATCTGAATCTATTGGGAAGCTTGTTAAAAATACAGGTTTGAGCTCATTTCATACTAGATTCAGGTCTTCCCAGTCTGCATTTTACACAAGCTTTCCAAGGGTCCTAGCTGATTTTGGTGTACCTAAAATGCACAAAGTGGTTAGCTTATTTCAGAGAGCTAAGAATTAATTACAAATATGCACTGTTCAAGCCTGAGATACGTGACATGAAGGTTAGGGAATAATTTCTTAAGTTGATGTTAGTGGGAATTTATTGAGCTTTGAACAGAGAATGATAGAAACAAGAAACCAGAAACTATCTTATGCATAGGAGCATTTTATACATAGACTTAGGGAGACCCAATATGTGAGATGAGTGCTTTTTACAATTAAATATAACATGCATTATAACCAGCAAATTCACTGAATTCTAAATGATGCAAATAAGGGTCAGTTTTCAGATTCATCTTCAGTGAATCCCCTTAAAAAGTCATCCAAAAACTCTTCAGTAATGTTTTGCTCTTCAGGAAAATAAAAAAAGTGATTTTGGTCAAAGTAACCATTACTTTTTGGATGTTTGAAAAGGAGGTATTCAAAGTGTGTGATGTCGGGGCA
This sequence comes from Panthera uncia, assembly GCF_023721935.1. Lineage (NCBI taxonomy): Eukaryota > Metazoa > Chordata > Mammalia > Carnivora > Felidae > Panthera > Panthera uncia. The sequence goes on along the minus strand of NC_064811.1, from coordinate 38,890,555 downwards.
CTTGGGTGGCCGAGTCGGTTAAGCGTCTGACTCTTGATTTCTGCTCAGGTCATGGTCTCAGGCTCCATGATGGACATGGAGCCTGCTTAAGGTTCTCTCTCCCTCTGCCCCTCTCCTAAGGTAATCAACAAAGCACTTCTACACTTTCTTCCTCCCCACTGGAGAATATCATGAAGTAACGGCAGAGTAGAGTTATCAATCACTTTAGATTCTAACATAGAGATTTCAGGAGAAGGAATTGCTGAGAAAAGAAAAGTATCAACACCGTTTGAAAGCAGTCTAGGGGCACCTGGGTGGCTCAGTTGGTTAAGCGTCTGACTCTTGATTGTGGCTCAGGTCATGATCTCACAGTTTGTGAGATCGAGCCTGGCATCAGACTCTGCTCTGACAGCACAGAGCCTGCTTGGGATTCTCTCTCTGCCTCTCTCTCTGCCCTTTCCCTGCTCATGCTCTCTCTCTCAAAAATAAAAAAAAAAATAAAAAAAAACTTAAAAGAAAGCAATCTATTAATAGCACACATCTATTATTACCATCGACTGTCCCTAATCAAAATATATGTCCTTCATTAGGAAAGATTTATTATATATATATATATATATATATATATATATATATGTTTTAAATTTGGACAGGTACCAAACAGTTTTCACTGTAGGAGAGGCTTAAAAAAAAAAAAAAAGAGAGAGGCTTAAATATTTTATTTTTGTAACAATAGAAATATAATAGAAAAAAAGTTTCCAATTATACATGAATTTAAAGAGCATTCTGCTTGGTTTTGTAATTAATTCATTAGTTCACTTATTGTTTTAAAAGTCATTTAAGTGCCTGATTTGTGCCGGGCTCTTTGGCAGGCATTGGAAAACCCAAAGTGGAAGATAAAGTGTTTGCATTCAAGTCCTACTCTGTTTTTCTTTACAGTGTATATTATTGCCTGGCATTATATGTGTGTTTGTGGGTGTCATTTTGATTGTGTGTGATGTATTTATATGTATAATGTTCATCTTTCTCTCCCATCCAAATGAAAGGTTTTTTTTTTTTTTTATTCATTGCTGACTATACCTAGTGCATACAGAGTATTTTTATAGTATACCCTCATTAAATATTTGTTAAAGTTAAATATTAAATATTAAACAAAATTTGTTTATGTTTATTCATTTTTGAAAGACAGAGAGAGACAGAGCACAAGCAGGGGTGGGGCGGAGAGAGGGCGGGGGCAGACACAGAATCTGAAGCAGGCTCCAGGCTCTGAGCTGTCAGCACAGAGCCCGACGCGGGGCTCGAACTCACAAACCGCGAGATCATGACCTCAGCCGAAGTCGGATGCTCAACCGACTGAGCCACCCAGGTGCCCCAATATTAAATATTTTTAAGTGACTTTTATTTTTTGAGAGAGAGAAAGAGAGAGTGCAAGTAAGGGAGGGGCAGAGGAAGAGGAAGAGAGAGAATCTTAAGCAGACTCCATGCTCAGCATGGGGCCTGACACTGGGCTCAATCTTACAACTGTGAGATCATGACCTGAGCCAAAATCAAGAATTGGACACTTAACTGACTGAGCCACCCAGGCACCCCTTAAATATTTTTTAAGTTTAAAAAAAAAAACGGTAAGCATAGTGTGCAATGGAGAGCTCTAGGAGAAGCACCTGATGAGTGAGGGCAGACATCAGGCAAGAGGTGAATTTTGGGGAACAAGGCAAGCTAAGTTAGCAAAGAGTGAAACCATGGCAAATTTGGGAAAACTGTGAGTTGAACTTCTAGAGCAAAGTGTGTGTCGGTGAAGGGGAGAGGGAGGAGGAATGAGGCAGAAGAGGAAAGCAGCATGAGATCACAGTGGGTGCTGGATGTAGCATTAAAGATTCTTCTAGGCAGAGTCTAGGGTGAGTTTTGGTGGATGCCTATTGGTTTGACCTGTCTGATTCCATTCCACCTTCTTCTGATAACATTACCTGACTTTCCTTGGTGCACGTGGTAGAAGTGGACCTACTTGCATCTTTAAGGCTCCAAGGACAGGCATGTGATGCAGACCTGTGCATTTATTGTTTCCCAACTTCCTAGTCAGAGAGATTGATTTCTGCGTGAGAATATGACTCAAGCTGATCCAGAAGACTCAATCCTAAGACTTTTTTTGTTGTAACTATTGGTGATAAGAAAGTACTTTTGGGTTAAGGTTGCAGAGCTTGGAACATATAAACTTCGGCGTTTTGGAACACCATGAAGGAAGGGTTTAATGAACGTAAAGCCATTATAAAGGAAAGCAGAGTTAACAGATGAAGAGAGATGCTTTCTGATGACAATGTTTAAATATATGGATATAGCCACATAGGAAATTAGAACCACTCATGGACCGTCTAGTTGTGTGTGCCAAAATATATCCCCCACCTTTTTCTTAAGCCTGTTAAGTGAATTTGATTTCTTCCTCATTTACAAAAGAATCCTAGATGTTTGGGTATAGAAGGAAATGAGAGGGAGAGAGGGAAGGAGGGAGGAGGGAGGCAGAGAGAGAGGAAGAGAGAGAGAGAGAGGGAAAAAGAGCTGTTGAAGCATCTGGAGATTAGCTACATTAAGCCAAGACTAGAGAACAAAGCATGAACCGAGCCAGATTTGGGCACGGATTTAAGGGCTAAAGAAGTCCATGAATTGCTAACACAGGCTATCCACAGAAATCAAAGGTCCTGCCTGAATTTCTCCAGAATCCAAGATGCTAAGTCATAAAGGTTAAAATTTCATCAAAGGCTGAGAGAAGTGTCTTAGTTGGCCCGATGACAAGGCAGTGATGTGGGGTACGTCCTAGGCTCAAAGGCTCATGTAGGTATCCATCTGTTTCAAGCTAGTTTTAAGGAAAAGCTGTTGACTGTTAGGATGCCTGCTTTCACATGCATTATGGATCCTGGAATTAATCACAGTACAGAGCTGATTTCCATTTAGCAAGTTGTCTGAAAGTGTAGATGTCTAAAAGTGTCTGAAAATGTAGATAACACACCGCAGAGAATAGGAATGAGAGGAAAGAGGCCAGATTACAGCATCAATATCTGAATCTGAATGGAAATTCTATGTCTTAATTGTTGGGGTTGCAAGGTGTCCCGCATGACTTCAAGTGATTTCAAATCAGTACCTGACTATAGACTGCCCATGCGACCAATCCATCCTAGGTGGATCTATTTGCAAGTGGGCAGGCATGTGGCCAACAGACACAACCACGTATATTCCAGGTTAGTGTAAAAGGGGCCCAGAAGTAGCATACTTACAACCTACTAGTACTGTGAAATCTATCTTTCAAAACTCTAAATACCATCTCTAGTTTCAAATGATGCCTGAGGGGTACATGAATCTACAGTCTTTATCACCTCAGAGGTTGAAACTCTCCTAATGTCTGGATTCAGCATCTGTACTCCTACAGAAGAGATGCTTCACTGCAGCTGGTGGTAATATAAATCAAGACAAAGCAAGCACTTCTAACTTCGGTACAAATGACCCTTGACATGACTGCCCAGCCAAGGCTATCAAGAGTAATGTGTAATAAATGAATGATGCCATGCTATGCTCTAGGGTACCAAGGCAAATATTAGGGTCCCTCAAATGAAAATTGTCTGGGACCACAGCACATGTATCATTTGAATTCAACTGTTTACAAGGATCTAAAAGGAAAGGGGAGGACCACCCAAACTTTTATATGAAAGGAAAAAATCTGATATTATTTTCTATTTTTTAAATTTCACCAGGGGATAGCATTTTTAAATACCACACAGGTTGCATTATTATCTTAACTGCTGGAGATAATACACTGAAAAGACGAAGTAATACACTTGCTTTGTTATTGAAGATTATATCTATCTGTTGTTATATGACACTGTGATTCAGAGAGAATAGCAGGGGTTGATATAAATCATGCTTTAGAAAATATTAAAAATCAAAGTGATAGAAACAGTAAGAAAATTTGGAGCAAAAACTGAAGTGGACTACAGTCTCTTTTTCTTACTTATTATGAATGTATATGAGTTTTATAAAACATGATGTAGCATTCAGGACCTTGGGTTATGGTAGCTAAGAACTCAACCTGAATGGAGAAGTCCTCTCTAAATTTATTCATTCGGCAAATACTTATTTGTTTTTTCCTCTGTTCTAGCCACTGATGAACAATAAACATAATAGACGAGGACCTTGATCCCAATCCTTGGGAAACTTATAGTTTAGTAGAGAGATAGACATTAAAAAAAAATTACTTAAGTAAACATATATTCACTATTGTGGTAAATCCTATGGTGGAAAAGCGCAGAAAGCCATGAGAGCAAATAACAATGGTACAAAATACAATCCACCGTTGGGGGTGTCAGTTAAGCCTTCTTTGAGGTAGTAACATTTATGATAAGAACCAGTGTAATGGAAAAATTGAGAGATGGCCAATATTAACTTTAATTTCACTAACCCTTTCTTATGTTTTATAAAATCTGATGCTGATTCATCTAATGCATTTTTCTTTTTTTTAAATATATAAGCAATTTTTATTCAAAAGGATATATGTAATATATAATGGATATTCTTTCATCTATCTGAAAGGGGGGGGCAGGGGATCTGATTTATGCATTGCTTTGCTAAGGATGCAGTAATCTAAATAGAAAAATTGAAGTGTATGTAATCTTTTTAAAAAATTAATTTATTTAAATTGAAGTTAGTCAACATACATCATAGTATTGGCTTCAGGAGTAGAACCCAGTGATGCATCACTTACATATAATACCCAGTCTAATGAATTTTTCAATTCTATGATTTCCATTGGTTCTTTTTCAGTTTCAAGTCTTTTTTTGAAACTCCCCATCTCTACCTATATTAATCTGTTCCTATGGACATTATTTAAAAATTTTTCTTTTGAAATTATTGTAGATTCCTAGAAAGTTGCAAAGATAGCACAGAGAGCTCTCATGTACCCTTCACCCAGTTTCTCCTATTGACATCTTACTTAACTACTGTACAATATCACCCAGGAAAGTGACATTGGTATAAAGTATGTGTAGTTCTATGTAGTTTTATTACATGTGATGATTCACATAACCACCACTGCAAGCTACAGAATTATTCCACCACTAGTGCTACCTTGTGCTACCCCTTTCTAATTAATCACACTCAATCCCTCCACCCATCACTGACTCCTGGTAACCACTGGTCTGTTCTTTAATCTTTATAATTTTATTATTTCAGGTATATTATATAACTGGAATCAGACAATGTATAATCTTTTAAGATGGACTTTTTTCCCATTCATCATAATGCCTTGAGATCCATTCAAGTTGTTGTATGTATCAATAGTTCATTACTTTTTATTGGACTGGTATTCCATGGTATGAACCTACCATGGTTTGTTTCACCATTTGCCTATTACAGGATATTTCAGCTCCTTTTAGTTTTGGGCTATTTTCTACGAACTTCTACATATATTAATTACTGTTATTATTTTTAATTATTGTCCTTATCTTTTAAGCCAACATGTGAGACTTTTGCAGTTCTGTTTCTAGTGACTTTTCTCTTTTTAAGTCTTTTCTCTTAAGTATGGGTATGTTTTCCTGCTTTTTTCTCATGTCTAGTGATTTTTTTATTATATAGTAGCTGTTGATGCTGCTCTGTAGAGACTTTGGATTCTGTTATTTTCCCTAACAAATGTTGGGTTTTGTTTTAATAGGCAGTTAAGGGGCACCTGGGAGGCTTAGTTGGTTGAGTGTCCGACTCTTGATTTCGACTTAGGTCGTGATCTCAGAGTGATTTGATCAAGTCCTGTTTTGGGCTCTGTGCTGACAGTGGAGCCTACTTAAGATTCTCTCTCTCTCTCTCTCTCTCTCTCTCTCTCTCTCCCTCTCTTCCTCTGTCCCTTTCCCTTGCTCTCTCTCTCTTTCCAAAATAAAAAAAAATTAATAATAATAAAAGGCAGTTAAATTACTAATAGGTCACCTAGAATGGGTAGTGAGTGGGTTTTATGTGTAGTTACGGTGAATCTATTTTAATTTTTCCCTTAACTCAAGGAGAATCCCTTATTTTTGTTCTTTTTTTTTTCAGTCTTTCAGCTGTTTCCCCCTTCCAGATTTCCTAGCATTTTATACTTTTGTAGTTCAGAGGTCAACCAAGGATTTGTGGGAAGTTTATATTCAGGTTTTTTTTTTTTTTAAAGCTTCCTTTTTTAAAAAAGAAATGTATATTTTTGAGAGAGAGGAGAGAGACACACAGACAGAGACAGAGTATGAGCAGGATAGGGACAGAGAGAGAGGGTGAGACAAAATCTGAAGCAGGCTCCAGGCTCTGAGCTGTCAGTATAGAGCCCGATGAATGGCTCAAACTCACAGATCGGGAGATCATGACCTGAGCTGAAGTCAGATGCTTAACTGACTGAGCCACCCAGGCGCCCCAAATTCAGATTTTGCATTTCTCTTGTGACTCACTTCTTTCTAGGATTTCTTGAAACTCTGGAAGTATCAAACTCCATGTTCTGACTCATCAGACTGATAAAACTGCAGGTTTTTTGGCTGAAGTTCTGCAGACTGGGGAGTGGCCTCGGGACAAAGCTATATAAATACTGATTTAAGAGAATGTCATTCCCTTCATTTGAGGGTTGATTCTCCTTTAGTTTTTGTTTGTTTTCAGTTAGTCTCATGTCTTCAAGCAGATTTAAAATTTTTTTTTGCTCAGGAGGCACCTGAATGGCTCAGTCGATTGAGTGTCTGACTCTTGATTTTGGCTCAGGTCATGATCTCACAGAGATCAAGCCCCACCTTGGGCTCCATGCTGAGTGTGGAGGCTGCTTAAGATTCTTTCTCTCTCCCTCTGCCCCTTTCCCCTGCTCAAGCTGTCTCTCTCTCAAATATATATATATATATATATATATATATATATATTTATATTTTTTTTTTGCTCGGGGTTTATAATTTTTAATCCATAAGAGAGTTAGTCCAACATAAACTACTCTTTCATGTCTTAACATGATTTTTAAATTAATTTGGGCATGATTTTGTCTGTGTTTTTCTGAAAAGCATTTGTGAAGTTTCTAATCTAACTTTCCATGGATAAAAGCACATTTTTATCTTCTTTAAAAATCCCTGGATGAGCACTGGGTGTTGTGTGGAAACCAATTTGACAATAAATTTCATAAGAAAAAAAAAAACCCTGATAATTGAGGGATTTTTCTATCCTATCTACTGGAATTCAAATTTAAAACATCAATTCATCTGGCATAAAAAGTTCCTGATTTGAGATCCAGTGAAACCTTACTATGTTTGAGCCCAATGTTACTCAAACACAAAGATCAGTTAGATAGAAACATTTTACTTATTTATTAGTCACTAAGCCCTCTTGAGGGCAATATGTATTATACATCTAGATATGATGTGGCATACAAGGCTTTCATTTGGCCTTTATTTGTCCCTTAACATCTTAGAAAAATTCTCTGATATCCTGGGGTGGAATCAAGGTAAATGACCAAAGAGTGTGGTTAAAGTTTGTTTTATGATGTTTTTAAATTATCTGAATGCATTGATTTCAGTTTGCTGAAGGTGTGACAGTTCCATTTAATTACCTTTCTAGAGAACACTGCTTTTCTAGCCAATTCAGAGGCCCTATTTTCTCCTTTACCTTTCCAAATTCTACTTATCTTTGACATCCATCCAGTCCATGGCTTCAGATTTTCCTACCAGTGAACCTATGCCATTTTATTTATGTAGGGCTTTCCCTCATGATACATCCATTAATACACATTCCAAGCTATGCAGAGGCTTAGAAGGCAACTGAGATGAGAGTGGGAACAGAAAAGAGGTGGCCTTAAAATCTGCTAACGTACTTTTAAAGCTAGTAGGTCAGAATCAGCCTTTTCCTTTCAGAAACACTCCTCAAGGTAGGTGCTGTCCTGTTTCATTTTATAACCTAATCACCTCATCTGAATATAATCTTCTTTCCCACAAAGATAGGAAGATTATTCAGGGCGAGTATCATGCTTCCTCCTAGAATCCAGCATAATATTTCACATAAGAGTGAAAATTTCCTGGGGCACCTGGGTCGGTCAGTTGGTTAAGCTTCCAACTCTTGATTTCAGCTCAAGTCATGATCTCACGGTTCGTGAGATCGAGCCCTGCATCAGGCCAGAGATGACAGCATGGAGCCTGCTCGGGATTCTCTCCCTTTCTTTCTGCTGCTCCCTCACGCGTGCTCATCCTCTCTCTCTTTCTCTCTTTCTCTCTCTCAAAAAAAAAATTAAACTTAAAAGAAGGAACTTTAAAAAAAAAGAGTAAAATATTATTTGAATGAGTTACTTTGAATTTTGACCATTTGGCTGAATCTGTTTGGTATTTTGCTTATAATTTTCTAATTACCTGACAGTGTTTGGTTTTGATACCGCACCAAAGAGCATGAAGATACATACACTGAAGATTTATAGTTTGGCTTCTGCCTGATTCTCCAGCCACCTCTAATACTACATATTCTCCCTTACTTGCTATGGTCTTGCCACATTGGTGTCCTCTTAGTACTTTCATACCTCAAGCAATTCCTTCCTCCGAGCCACTGCACTGTCGTGTCCTCTGCCTCGAATGGGCATGGTGTGGTTAGTGCTTCTCATCACTTAGGTCTCAGATCAAATGGTCATGTCTCAGAGAAGTCTTCCTGATCTACCTTCCTTGTTCCCTTGAAGCTGATCCAAATCATTCTCTTACCCATCGCTCTGTTTTACTTTCTTCAGAACTTACTACAACCTGAAATTATCCTCTTAATCCGTGCTTACATGTTTATGGTCTGTCTTCCCACATTAGAGTCTAAACTCTATGAGAGCCAGGAGCTTTGTCTCCTTCAGGGAAGTATTCCTAATGCTCAGAATGGTGGCTAAATGAGTGAATCTTTTGAGCTGTCACCCTGGGTGCCATCTGAAAACAATTTATAGTGGATGCAGTATTTCAATGTTCACAATTTTAATTTGATTTCAGTGAAACATGGCATAGAAGTAGAGGCTAAAGAGATGTTCTTAAAGAATAAAGAAAGCACTAGTGAAAGCACAAGTCATAAGATCTACCAACGAAAAGCAAAAGAAAAATAGTGACAGTGTCTTACATCCAAGGGTAATAGCTAGCTAGCTATAATGATAATGAGTACCTATCATTCTCCAGGTATTGTTACAAATATTAGACTTAAAAAAAAAAACCTTATTTAGTCCTTATAACAACTCTATAAGTATACATGATGACATTGAGAACAGAGACTAGATGAGACGTTGTGTAGGTTGATATGTCTGGGGTTATAAAGCCAGTAAGTAGCAGAGCTGGGACTCAAACCCGAGCAGTTTAATTCCAGTCTGTGGTTGTAGCTACTGGGCCATATCTTTTCATTTCCACCGAGTACAGAACTGATTTATTTTAGTTGTCTCATTCATTTATCAAGCAAATCTGGCATTATTCTTCTGCCTATAGTTTTACAACTATTTGGTTTAGAATAAAGAATAATGGATTTAGGGTTGAGTTTTAGGTCCAGGTATATTACTAACCTATGGTAACTTCAACCTAACTTCTTCAATCCCCAATTCTCAAATATGTAAAAGGGAGGTGTGTTTGAGCCATATTAAAGATAAACTAATATACTTTTTTTTTCCCCCTGTTATGGGGGCCCTGAGCACCATGCTGCTGATACATTTTGGAAGAATATTGTAAGGAATATTTAATACGTTACCTGAACTTTATTCATCTCCAGTTTGTTCTTCTCATTGGCACTCTGGTCTTGTTTGCTAGCTCCCTTTTTCTGAGGGCCTTTTCCAAAGAAGATGTAATTTACAAAGGCATATTCCAGGAGAGCCAGGAACACAAACACAAAGCAACCCATCAGGTAAATATCAATCGCTTTGACATAAGGGATCTTCGGCAAAGTCTCCCTGAGGTGAGTGCTGATGGTTGTCATTGTCAGCACGGTGGTGATTCCTATGAAACAGAAAGACACATCTTAGCTGAACGCACTTGTTAAGCTGCCCTTGAAAGACTAAGACAGATGCTATTTCCTTATTGGTGTCCCAGAATGATGGCAGCAATGTGATAAACCACTAGGCAAAAGGAGCAGATATTTGGAAGGACAAAGCTTCAGACTCCCCATACAGGCCATGAACAAATCGTAAAACAGGATGTACCATTAATGGAGGGTTGGAAACCATTTTTTAAAAAATAATACACATAGAAGAAAGAAAAACAAATGGGCCTGCATATCAAAATCCCATTGATATGCTCACTGTTCCTACTAAATCTGTCCTTGTGACACTAACGCCCACAACAGCCACTACCAAACTGAAAGTTGGTAACCATCGTGAGGAGACCTACTTCATTCCATAAGTCTATAATATATACAAGGTCAGTATTACACGTTAAAATAGTAATGCATCATTCATAGTGAAACAACACTAAAAGAAGATATACGTAAGAAAGTTCGCGATTTGCATCAAACATTTGATTTATGTATTTTTTAAATAAAACCTTGTTGCTTTGATTTTTCAAATATTACCTCTGGTTCTTGATTCCAGAGCTTAGAATGAATTAGTTCCCTAGAGTCAAGAGAAGATTTCCTGAAAAATTCAACTTGGATTTGTTAAAGAAGGTTAAGACTGTAAACTCTTAAAAGGAAAATTATGTTTTGTCTATTTTGTTAAGCACAAGCTTTCTTAACCATATAATCTTTGCATGAGTGTAATAAATATTTGGTGTTGATGATGGCAATGATGAAATGTAATTGGGAAAAACAAAACTGAAGAGGAAATTGGAATCTTACATAGATAATTTGTGCTATAATACTAATATTACATATTTATATAGCATATTACAGTTTTATTTTATTTTTTAAGTTTGTTTATTTATTTTTGAGAGAGAGAGAGAGACTGGGTTAGGGACAGAGAGAGAGTGAGAGACAGGGAGAGAGAAAGAATCCCAGGCAGGCTCCAACATGGGGCTTGATCTCACGAATAGTGAAATCATGACCTGAGCCAAAATCAAGAGTCCAATGCTTAACTGACTGAGCCACCCAGGTGCCCCAATATTACAGTTATGAATTATCTTATATGACTGCCATAACAGCTTGCTGAGTATGATAAGGCAGCTTTATGATTTCTGTTTTATAGATGCATAAACAGAAATTCTGAGATTAGTTATTTTCCATAGATCACCCAGCTAGGGGCAAAAAAGCAAGGAAGTGCTAAACAAAAGGCACTTAAAATGAAAACAGAAAGATGAGAAGATAAAACTTGAAACTTGATGACAGTCCTTAAAAATAAAGACAGGAAATGTTAAAATGGGTGTTAAAAACAAAGGACATCCGGCAAAGAGAATAGAAGGTAGAAACTGAAAAGGGGGAACAATAGTTTAGCACTCATTTGCCCATGAGATTATTCTGGATAAATTCCCTGATTTGACTATTCAACTTTAAGAGAACAGATAAAATAGGAAGTCGGAGTTAGCATATAAAAAGTTAAAATGGTTCAGATCAGTGATGAATTCAAAAGTGCTGCACTGATCTGAAATGCCATCATGAACTTATTTCTTTGAATAAAATTTTAAAGTTCACCCAATATAATTCTAGCTAATATCCTCAGCAGAAATAAACAGTTCATTTACAAATCCACTAATTACTTTTTGGTTTCTACTCGTTGATTTAAATTTTTAAGCAAGAAGGGTTAGTAAACAAATGCCTTTTTTACTTAGTTAAGTTTTAAAATGTCACAGATTTTACATTTCAAAGAGAAGATTAAGTCAGCATTTTATGTGCTAACATCTTTAATCAAAATACCGTTAGCTTTGGGGATAGATGGGTAAGGAGAACCACAATTTATGATGCCTTGATAGTTGTAGTCCCTGCTGTTGACATCATCCACTGTTTTTTCCTTAACCATAGTATACACATACTCATGTTCACATTCATATAATATATGCAGATTCATACCTATGATGTGATCAACTATTTGTTGCCTTTCCTTAGTTTTGGAATGTTCAAAGGTTGATAAGGGGCTACCAGCATTTGACTGTGAGCCATTAGAAATTAGTCATTAGAAATAAGTTATAAGGATGACAATTACTTTGAGTGTGAAGGGGATGCTGAACATCTAACCCAGTTGAGCAATCTCAAAAGAAGTGATGTGTATGTCAGCTTAACTGGAAATGATGCTGTTACATATTTGGTGTGTGTGTGTGAGAGTGTGTGTGTGTGTGCGTGTGCACGCACACATGTGCACACATGTATGAGAATAAGCCCCAGAATATGATAACTGAAAGGGGTCTAGGATCAAATAATGAGGATCAAATAATGATGAATCTGAGCACCCATACATGCTCAGATTCATCAAAAGGACCTTATATATTCTAATTTTCCAAGGAATCCTTTAAAGTCTCAAATATAGCCTTTCAGCTTGCTGCAATTACTCAACCATGGCAAGATTAATTTTGAATTTTGTTCCTCCAGGAAGGAAACCATTTTTATTCTGTGCTGATCACAGGTCATTAATATAGCTGATGAATGTCTGTGCCCTATTCAAATGCGATGGGCTTCATTTAAGGAAAACTCAGATCGATACAACTTAACTTTAGTTAATGTTCGAAAAATAGTATTTTTTAACAATTGACATATCTTGTTAACAGTCACAAGGTTTAGCTTTCTCCAAATCCATTTGAGAATAATGCATTGTATGAGAAAGAATGAAATAATGCCATTCACAGCAACGTAAATGGAACCAGAAGGTATTATGCTGAGTGAAATAAATCAGTCAGAGAAGGACAGGTATCATATGTTTCCACTCATATGTGGATCTTGAGAAACTTAACAGAAGACCATGGGGGAAGGGAAAGGGAAAAATAATTACAAAGGGAGGGAGGCAAACCATAAAAGACTCTTAAGTACAGAGAACAAACTGAGGGTGGATGAGGGGTGGGGGAGAAGGGAAAATGGGTGATGAGCATTGAGGAGGGCACTTGCTGGGATGAGCACTGGGGGTTGAATGTAAGCCAATTTGACAATAAATTATATTACAAAAAAAAAGAATACAACATACAAAAAAAAAGAGAATAATGCATTGTAAATGTTCTTCACTGTAAAAAGCAGAGACCAAAGAGGAAATCATCACAAAGTTAGTAAAAATTAGTGTAATGAAAATTTAAAAATAGACTCTAAGAAGCACTAATATAGCTAGTATTAATTATATTTCAAGATTATTTTGGTAAAATGCTAAGAAGATATTGCATTGTAAAACATTCATCCTGAAAATGCTTACCCTTTGATATTTTACTATAAGGACTCTTATGGTAATCTCATTCTTTGACTTGCTCTGAGAGAAAGCCATTGCTTATAATTTCTAACAATGGTTGGTTGGTTGAAGCTAAATCCTACCAGCTCTTTTCAGTGCTGGGAATGCCTTACCTAGTGCAACTCTGGCTGCAGATGCATCATAGTTGATCCAAAAAGACACCCAGGACAGAATTGTAATCAATGTGGAAGGCATGTAGGTTTGCAAAATGAAGTAGCCAATATTTCTCTTTAGACGAAAACTTAGTGACAGTCGTGGATATGCCCCTGAATTAAAAAAGAAAAATAGAAAAAAAAAAATCAGATCTCCATTTGGTAGGAATCATCTTCTTTCTTTCACAGTGCCCCGAGTTCATTTGGAGGGAAATAACCTCACCAGTTGTGAACTCCACTTTCTTGGAGACCATCTTGTAGTCGACAATTGAAAACTGAGGAAGCTCAATTTTATTAACTCCAGTTACCGCTCCCTCTCCTCCATTCCAGTAAAACTCAATGTCATCAGTGGTATAGCCATCTGAAACCAAGAAATACAGCATGGTTAAATAGAGTTAGGTTGGTCTAGAAATTCATTTTGAAGAGTCTTGGAACTGGAGAGAAAATTCCCAGCAAGTGGTGGTAAGACAACAATGCTTTAAATAGGATGGCATATAGGTCTCATGATGAGCACTATTCTTGCATTGAGAAGGCGGATGCATCTGCTTTAGTGGACATAAACTCTGTGCTCATTCAGTGATGTCTGATATCACTGCTCCTTATTTATTTTCTTTGCATCTACTAATGGGAATTCTTTGGTTAGATAAGGCAATAGCGGGATTCTAGTACCTGAACATAGATTTTTACTATGCATCCTTTAACAATAATACATAATAATAATTGAACGCGTATTTGTTAAAAGGGATATGGAAAAGATAAAATGGTGGAGTATAATGAAAGCCAAATTTGTACATACTGATTATATGATCAAGACATTTAAAAAAGAAATACACATTTATTTTAGAAAATAGGTAAACTTCCATTCATATGTACATATATATTTATTATTCATTTATTTTGGGGAAAGCCCAAGTGGAGCAGGGGCAGAGAGAGAGAGACAGAAGATCCGAAGGGGGCTCCATGCTGACAGGCTGACATCAGTGAGCCCTATGTGGGGCTTGAACCCATGAACTGTGAGATCATGACCTGAGCTGAAGTCAGATGCTCAACTGACTGAGCCACCCAGGTCCCCCTCATATATTTTTATTATATCTAATATACAGGTGAAAAATTAAGGACTATATGAATTTTTAAATTAAAATTTTAAATTGAAGTATAATTACATGTAACATTATATTAGTTTCAGATATACAGCATAGTGATCAATAATTCTATACCTTATGCTTGCTCCCTGTGATAAGTGTAAAGAACTTTATGAATTTTTGTTTAACGTTTATTTATTTTTGAGAGACAGAGAGAGAGAGACAGACCATGAGTGGGGGAGGGGCAGAGAGAGAGGGAGACATAGAATCAAAAGCAGGCTCCAGGCTCTGAGCTGTCAACACAGAGTCCAATGTGGGGCTTGAACCCACAGACAGCGAGATCATGAGCTGAGCTGAAGTCAGATGCTTAACCAACCGAGCCACCCAGGTGCCCCCTATGAATTCTTGATAATACATTTGTAGCTTAATATTCATGAGGGTGAGCTTTTGTTAATTTAAGAGTAATGTATAGAGGATTGTAGATTGCATTATTAGGGTCTACCCTGAAGTCTATTGTCTTCTCTTTTCTACTTCTGATTCCCCTTATCAGTGGTCTAGCTGGGTTATAGTCGCATAAAAAAATTAACTTCTATAAAAACAATGTATGGGTATATTTAAAAATCTAAAAATCAGTTCGGGCATATAGAAGGCTATAGTTGTCTCTTTCTACCTGGTAGACATAAAGAAGATATTTCTGAGTTCATTTTGTCTTTATATTCATCTCAGATAAAAAAAAAACCCATCAAATCCTTTATTTCCATTAGAATTACTAAGGCTTGTGTTTCGAAGATAACCATATAATATAGTAGATATGATGCTGACCTACTTTTGATTAAAGCCAGTAATATTTTCCAAGAGATTAAAAAAAAAGAATATATTTAAAATTTAGAAGAGTGCCAAGTCTTCAGTCAGGCTCACTGAAAACACACCAGTGCAAGGATGTAGGAAATTTTAATCTATTCTTTTTTTTTTTTTGAGGGGAAATAAACCTGTTTCAATTTTATTGCTTTACACATTTCTAACTTATCTTCACAAAGAGCTCTTTTTTGAATTCTTATTCTTAAACTCATTGAACCCACAACCTTTTTATATTTGTTACTTTTGCCCCTCTATAGAGGTTATTATTTACTGTGTGATAGGTTTCAATTTAGCTTATTTTATTTCTCTTTAAACCATTTCCTTCTAGGTCTAAGAACTTGCCTTTTCTTCAAAGGGTAATCTTCCATATTCAGTAACCTATTTTACAATGACTCAAGTGTAGCCATAGAAACAGAAGATATTTATTTTAGCTATGATCCCTGGTGTCCAAGAAGCTGTGAGACCCTCTTTACCTATTGGATTTAGAGTGATCTACATCTTCTTGGTTTATTGACTTACTGGCCTATTGGGGATTTATGATGTGTCCATGTAGGTTCAGCAGTTGTAACAAACGTACTACTCCGGTGGGGGATGTTGATAACAGAGGAGTCCATGTATGTGGAAGCTTGTAGCATATATTGGAAATCTCTGTATCTTCCTCTCAATTTTGCTGTGAACATAAAACTGCTCTAAAAAAGTAAAATTCTTTAAAAAATAACTTCTAGGGGCACCTGGGTGGCTCAGTTGGTTGAGCGTCCAACCTGACTTCAGCTCAGGTCATGAACTCGTAGTCAGTGAGTTCCAGCCCTGTATTGAGCTCTGTGCTGACAGCTCGGAACCTGGAGCCTGCTTCGGATTTTGTGTCTCCCTCTCTCTCTGCCCCTCCTCCACTCACACTCTGTCTCTTTCTCTCAAAAACAAATAAACATTAAAAAAAGTTAAAAATAAAAAAATAACTTCTAAAAAAACTCCACAGAAACATATTCATGCATATACATATATAGATAAATGAATGAATGAATGAATGAGTGAATAAATAAATACATAAATAAATAAAATTTGATGGTAATTTCAGAGGATCATGGATCCCTGTGGAGCCTATTTATGGTTCTAGAATGAGAAAATGGCTTGTGGCACTATGATAGCTTAAATTCAACCCTGATGCTCTCCCCTCCATTTTCAATTCAGCTATGAACTATTTCAAAGCCCAGCATGAAGTACCATCTGGGGAATGTGAGGTCTCGGCTCTGTCTGGATCTAGGGGACAATTGTGTCGTGGGTTTTTTCCCCCACTCTGGGGAGTAGTGGCATGGAGTTCTTGAATGGGGATTGGGACAGTGAGATTGATGAAGAAAGCTGAATGCAGGGGCTTTTTGGACCCGCTAAATAAAGGGCACGAACACTTGGGTAACTGGAGGAATTGTTTTGAGTGGTGGGAGAGTTGAAAAGGTAGGCTGCCTCAGAGACAGAGACTACCTCCTGGTCTACCAGCAGGAGAATGACATTTTACCAGGAACTCATTGTACTTTTCACCATAAAACATTGTTTCCATTTTCAGTGGTCTGGCAGCTGGGTCCAAACCACAAGGTATATGTAAGAAAAAAACAACAATGCTTATAAGAGAATCCAATAGTCCTAGAGAAGAAAAGCAAGCAGAACATCCAGAGTATATGGCCCCTTGTGAAAATAACTAGTGGAAGAGGAAGACAATAGTTTGAACTCTTCAATTCCCATCCTTATTAAAAATATAGGAAAACCTAAAATATATATATATATGTACACATATGTATATATATACACATGTATATATATATGTACACATATATGTGTACATATATATGTACATATATATGTACATATATATGTGTATATATATATGTACACATATATGTGTATATATATATG